>NW_019154108.1:4370533-4470408 GCF_002288905.1 Enhydra lutris kenyoni | reverse complement strand
TCTTCAAAGAAATGGAACAAATAATCCTAAAATTTATATGGAACCAGGAAAGACCCCAAATAGCCAGAGGAATGTTGAAATAGAAAACCAAAGTTGGTGGCATCACAATTCCAGACTTCAAGCTCTATTACAAAGCTGTAATCATCAAGACTGTATGGTACTGGCACAAAAACAGACACATAAATCAATGGCATGGAATAGAGAACCCAGAAATGGAACCTCAACCCTATGGTCAACTAATCTTCGACAAAGCAGGAAAGAATGTCCAATGGAAAAAAGACACTCTCTTCAACAAATGGTGCTGGGAAAATTGGACAGCCACATGCAGGAGAATGAAACTGGACCATTTCCTTACACCACACACAAAAATAGACTCAAAATGGATGTAAGACAGGAAACCATCAAAATCCTTGAGGAGAACACACGCAGCAACCTCTTCGACCTCAACCGCAGCAACTTCTTCCTAGAAATATCACCAAAGGCAAGGGAAGCAAGGGCAAAAATGAACTATTGGGACTTCATCAAGATAAAAGCTTTTGCACAGCAAACAGTCAACAAAACCAAAAGACAATTGACAGAATGGGAGAAGATATTCACAATGATATATCAGATAAAGGGCTTGTATCCAAAATCTATAAAGAACTTATCAGACTCAACACCCACAGAACAAATAATCCAATCAAAAAATGGGCAGAAGACGTGAACCAACATTTCTGCAAAGAAGACATCCAAATGGCCAACAGACACATGAAAAAGTGCTCAACATCATTCAGCATCAGGGAAATACAAATAAAACCACAGTGAGATCCCACCTCACACCAGTCAGAATGGCTAAAAATAACAAGTCAGGAAACAACAGATGTTGGCGAGGATGTAGGGAAAGGGGAACCCTCTTACACTGTTGGTGGGAATGCAAGCTGGTGCAGCCACTCTGGAAAACAGCATGGAGGTTCCTCAAAAAGTTGAAAATAGAGCTACCCTACAACCCAGCAATCGCACTACTGTGTATTTACCCTAAAGATACAAATGTAGTGATCCAAAGGGGCATGTGCATTCAAATCTATAGCAGCAATGTCCACAATAGCCAAACTATGGAGAGAACCTAGATGTCCATCAACAGATGAATGGATAAAGAATGGTATATATATATATATATACACACACACACACACAATGGAATACTATGCAGCCATCGAAAGAAATGAAATCTTGCCATTTGCAATGACGTGGATGGAACTACAGGGTTTTTATGCTGAGCGAAATAAGTCACTCAGAGAAAGACAATTATCATATGATCTCTCTGATATGAGGAATTTGAGAGGGAGGGTGGGGGGTTTGGAGGGTAAGGAAGGAAAAAAATGAAACAAGATGGGGTAGGGAGAGAAATAAACCATAAGAGACTCTTAATCCCACAAAACAAACTGAGGGTTGCTGTGGTGAGGGAGGGTGTGAAGAGGGTGGTTGGGTTATGGACATCAGGGAGGGTATGTGCTATGGTAACTGCTGTGAATTATGTAAGGCTGATGATTCACAAACCTGTACCCCTGGGGAAAATTATACATTATATGTTAATAAAAACAATTACTAATTAAAAAAACTAATGATGTACTATATGTTGGCTAATTGAACATAATTTTTTTAAAAAATTAAAAAAGAAAGTTGTTGTGGCAAAGGGACAATGTACCATCACATTAACAAGTCATTGGATGCAGATGCCTACAAAGGTGTGAAACCTTGCACAAAGCAGCAGCCTTCTGCTGAGGGCAATTTTCTTCAGCTATGAACCCTCAGTGACCAACATTTTCAGCTGCTTCTCAGTCCTGAAGGGAGATGTGGGCAAAGCACTGCATCATCCACTATGCCTGGTAAGGACGATCTCAGTTTTGAACAGAATCAGGTGCAACATCGTTTTTGTATTGGGGGAGGGGAGTGGAGGGCATACGACATCATATGATGTATGATTGAAGTATATCATACCTTGGTCCACCCTAAGAACATTTTATCTAATGCAGTATTTCTCCACAGGGTCAATTTTCCCCTCATCAGGGACATATGGCAACATCTGGAGATCTTTGGGGAGAAGGTGGAGCGCTCCTGGCCTCTGGTAGTCAGTGATGCTGTTAGCCCTCTAGCAGTGTGCAAGGCAACACTATCCCCAACAAAGACTGATCGTGCCCAAAATGTTAATAGCATTGAAGAGTGAGAAAGTCAGAAGGCCTCGTTGGCAGCATCAAAGAGACCCAAACCCCTAAAGCTGGAGGACATAAAAGTCTGAGCGTCAGGTCCAAGTCTAAATTAATAGGTTCCAGAGAAATCTAAAACCCCAACTCTGGCAAGTCCACTATGCCAGGGTAAGGACCCAGGGTGGAAAAGAATGGGACCCTGACACTGGGAATTGGGACATTTGGGTCCATGCATTAAAAAAGTCAAAACACCAGATTCCCATGACTTTTCTAGGCCTACAGAAGAGGCCTACTCCTCCCTGCTAAAGGTTAACATTCCCCTTGCTTGAAGATGTTACTGAGGCCTCTGCCTTGCAAGAAAATACTTTCAAATTTCAAAATTTACTCCCACCTCCCTTCCTAGCCACCTGACCGATAATTAGGGTCATTTGCATCATAACACATTATAGTGGGAAGACCAAACTCCTTCAGCCAAGACAATAAATAAAAATGAATCGTGCATGCTTGGAGGAATGGCAGGGTGATAGTCTTCATCTTATTTCCACTTAATGTGCCAGTCTGACTCTTGAAGAAACCATATGGAGCCTGGAGGATGACAATGGACTGCTACAAACTCTATCAGATACTACCTCTAAGTGTAACTGTCGTGACAAATGTGATGTCACATGGCCTTCATAGAGCACATTAGTGCTGTCTCGGCTACAAAATACAGGCCATGGCTCTGGTCAATGAATTCTTTTCCATCTTCTCAAGACAACAGATCAGAAACAGTTCACATTCACAGGGACAACAGTCTTCATCCACAGTCTCGCCCTACTCCCTCCCTCTGTCACAGTCTGAAAGGATTTGCACCATCTGGGCATGCCACAGAACATCACTTTAGTCTCTTCTGCAGATGGCTCCAAGTTAACCAGCCAGGAAATGGCAAGCATTTTGGAAGCCTTGGTAAGACACATGCACTGCAGAGCGTGGGAGAAGCATCAGTGGAGACTCAGATCTCATCAGTAAAGACTGGAGAGGTCTAGTGGTTGGGGCATGACTTAAACAGTTCCTTTACCAGGATATCCATCTCCTCTTGCACTCTTAGCCTCCCCCACAATTCAGGCAGACTTCCCATCACCCCCTTCTGTATTTCATGAATGACACCAAAGAGCGCATATCCGAAACTGAACTCTTAACCCTCCCCACAGACTCTGCTCCTCTCCTGTTCTGCATCTCTTTTTTTTATTAATCATTTTTTTAATTTATTTTCAGCATAACAGTAACCACACCCAGTGCTCCATGCAATCCGTGCCCTCTCTAATACCCACCACCTGGTTCTCCCAGTCTCCCACCCCCCCACCTCTTCAAACCCTTCAGATTGTTTTTCAGAGTCCATAGTCTCTCGTGGTTTACCTCCCCTTCCAATTTCCCCCAACTCCCTTCTCCTAACTCCCCATGTCCTCCATGCTATTTGTTATGCTCCACAAATAAGTGAAACCATATGATAATTGACTCTCTCTGCTTGACTTATTTCACTCAGCATCATCTCTAGCATCTCTTTTTGAATGTGTCTACCACCCAGCCAACTGCCCTGACAGGAAACCTTGGCACACGCCCAGGCTTTATTTCTCCTTTTGTCTCCACATCCAGGTAATCACTGAGTCCTAAACATCTCCCATGTCACGTTTCTCATGTTCCTCTCTACTACTCCTCTGATTCAGGCCTTTCGCATCCCTTTCCAGAGCTGACAATGGAAAAAAATATCTGTGAGTAGAAAGAATGACAGTTTGGGAAGCTTTCTGGTCTCCTGATTTGGGTTTCATTTCCATTGTACCCATTCTCTACCTCTATTTACTTGGACAAGTAAATTAACGTCTTTAAGCCTCTGCTTCTTCATCTGTAAAATGAGATAACAAATAGTCACCCCATAAGGTTGGTATAAGGATAAAATGAAACAAATATGTCAGGTGCCTGACACAGAGGTAGTTCATAAATGAGAGCAATCGGCAACATTGTTAGTAGTGGTGGTAATACATGAGCCTTCCCTGCCGATCTCACTGCCTTTAAGTTCAAGTCTCTGGTTTATCTTGCCTACGTGATTAGATCAACAGGTAGATCTGGTTATGGTGCTGTGTTGCTCCCTTACCTGAAATTTTTCATTGATTTCTAGCCTATGAAATGAAATTCCTTTGTAGCAGTAACAAGTTCCTTGGTGACCTGCCCTGTGTTATCTTTACACTTTCCCCACCTGGGGCCACCACCCTGAGGTTCTTCACTCAGGCAACACAAATACTTCTGTACATCCCTCAACAACCAACACTCACTCGTGCCTCAGTGCCTTTGGGCATGCTAGGCCTCCATCTGAATGCTCACCTGCCCGGCTCCTACTCATCCCTTATGTCTTGGCTCCGAGAAGCCACCACTGAATCCCTCTAGGATTTAAACATTACCTGAAGCTCCCATGAGTTTTATAATCTGCTCCACTCCTGCAAGATCCCGTTGTAGTCCCCGTGCCTATATGCGCGCCCTTCTCCCCCACTTTTCCATGCGACCCTTGAGGCCAGGGAGTCATATTTGCACCCCACCCCACACTCCACACCTAGTACCTCGTAAAAGCTGAATGAAGGAATGACGGCCACCATCTTGTGCATAATTAAATCCATATTTAATAATATGATAATTATGGAAATCTCAGCCCTGAGATTCAGGCGTGTACAAATACAACTTTATTTTGTTACCACTCATCTGGGTCTTTATTTTGTGTTCTCATTCCAGTGCTGCAGGAAATTTAATCTTAATTTAATTCAGAGTTTTCTCAGTTAAATCAGCTCTTCTTTTTCTACCCTTCCCCCTGGATATGTCTAAGTATCTCAGGTTGTAAAATGTCCCGAGGCATGGAGAAAGGGAAGGGAAACACCTGGCCTTTTGACTTCACTTGGGCCTTTTAGCATCAGCTCAGACACCATCATTCCCATTTGGGTTACATAGGATCCAGCTACGCTCTCCTTGCCCCGCCCATCATGTCTCCCCAGGTTGGTGTCTGTGTGTGTATGTGTCTCTCCCAGCTACCTCCATCCTGTTCTCGGACATCCAGGACATATGCAGTTGTTTCACATGCTTTATAGGGTGAAAGGAAATTCTGCAAACTGTTTCTGCCTAACGATCACACGTGGTCCCATCTACCCCACGACTCCTCTACAAGGCAGGGGAGAGGGAAGCTTCTTCAAAACTGTCACCATTCCTGGCTCCACTAAGATTATAAGCTAGTTGAGCTCTGCTCTCTGACCCCCCAAATTCATGTACGAAGCTTACCATATGTCCCTCCCATCTCCAGACTGCGCCTGAAGGAGAGTGCAGAAAAGGAACATGTATCAGCATTTAGCAGTCCAGGTCACGTCGCTGCTTTCCATCAGCACAAATCACTCCCTCAGAGACAGAAGAATTATCTAGTCTGTACAGGAAAAATTAGCTCTGACTGACCTGCTCTTCCAAATCTATCATATTTCTCTTTAACTTGAAGACCCGTGCCTTTTGGGACTTAGGGTGTTGAAACTCCAGAACATGGGTCCTTATAACTCAAAATAAGCCTCTGAAATGTGACCACTGAGAATCTGATTCTTTTCTTCATTAATTCAACAATTATTTATTAGGTACAAATAGGGACTGTTGCAGGTTCTAGGGACACCTGGAGATAAGTTCTTTCCTTAATGAGATTAGAGTCTGGTGAAATCTTACTTCCCTAAGTGTGTTTAGAATAGCTTTTGCCTAAAGCGGTAAACACAGACTATCCCAGCTGACCCCGTAGAATGGACTGCGGGTTCCCAGGCTGCAGAAGGGGAAGGGAGCACGGGTTAATTTGTAACTCAGCGCTACCTCGCCGCAGCGTGCACAACCCTTCCTGAGAAGCCCAGTTCTGGACTACCTTCTGTCTCCCCACAAATATTCTATACTCTGGCCTGACACAGTGCACCAATAGCCACAATGGCTCATGCTCTCTTACCCTCTCATGTTTTACCCTTTCTTTCCCAAGGAACTTTCTAAGTAGCTTCAGTTGAACCTCCCTATTAAGCCTTCCCTGCCCGCTAACTTAGGGGCCCCTTATCACTGTTGCTATAGTATTTGTGTTTACTCCATCCATTGTGTTTTTCCCAAGGAATTTTCTAGGTGCTGGATCTTAGCACCTCATTGTTAACCTGTGAACTCCTTGAGAACAAGGACAGTTTATTTTATGTCTGTATCTTCACACCCAACATACTGTAGGTGCTCAAAGAATATTAAATGATAAGTAGCTTTTAAAATGAATATATGTTCCATATAAAAATTTAGCATAGATTGAAATTAAAAAGAAAATAATTGCAATGGTTCAGGATATGGCTAAACAGAGGTAGGAAAGGGAAGGTGTCTGTTAAAGTAAAACTATGACAAATTCAAAGATGAAGGCTCTCTGGGCCTGCAGAAGTATCACAAGTAAACCTGTAATGGCATCTGCCTTCCTCAGCCCTCCAGTCTCTCACCCCTGACCCCGGAAACCTGGCAATGAAGCCTGCAGGGTCAAGGCAGAGCAGAGGAAAAGGTAGAACTCAGTGTGCGCAAATAGGGTGAGAAATGAATGCCATTAACCAACTTCCCAGTTGTCAGCCAACACCTGGGTTAATGGCTAATAGTTCAATATGTGTTTCTGGATAATTCGAGAGAAAGACCCTTTGAGAAAGCAGTATTGGGTGGTTGGGGGTAAAGGAGAAAAAAAGGCACCAAAGAGTAAGAGAAAAAAAAAAAACCTAACTTTAAAAAATTTAAATGTTAGGTAGTTAAGATACAATGCAATATTGTTTCCGGAGTAGAATTCAGTGATTCGTCACTTACATGTAACACCCAGATCTCATCTTAACAAGTGCCTCCTTAGAACCCATCGCCTGTCGAGCCCATTCCCCACCCACCTCCTTCCATCAACTCACATTTTGTTCTTTATCATTAAGAGTCTCTTTCCTTTTTTTCTTCCCCCCTTCCCATATGTTCATCTGTTTTCTTTCTTAAATTCCACATAACAGTGTAATCATATAGTATTTGTTTTTCTCTAACTGATTGATTTCATTCATAACACACTCTAGCTCCATCTGTGTCATGGTAAATGGCAAAATTTCATTCCTTTTGGTGACTGAGTAATAAATAGTCCCATCTATCTATCTATCTGTCTGTCTATCTATCTACACACCACATCTTCCTTATCCACTCCTCAGTCGATGGACATTTGGGTTCTCTCCATACTTTGGCTATTGTTGATAATGCTGCTATAAACATCACAGTGCATGTATCCCTTTGAATCTGTGTTTTTGTATCCTTTGGGTAAATACCTAGTAGTACAATTGTTGGATCATAGGGTAGCTCTATTTTTAACATTTTGAGGAACCTCCACACTGTTCTCCCGAGTGACTGCACCAGTTTACATCCCCACCAACAGTACAAGAGCTTCCCCTTTCTCTCATCCCTGCCAACAGCTGATGTTTCTTGTGTTGTTAATTTTAGCCATCCTGACAGATGTGAGATGGCATCTCATAGTGGTTTTGATTTATATTTCCCTGACAATGAGTGATGTTCAACATCTTTTTGTGTGTCTGGATGTCTTTTTTGGAAAACTGTCTATTATATCCTCTGCCCATTTCTTAACTGGGTTATTTGTTTTTTGGGTGTTGAGTTTGATAAGTTCTTTGCAAATACTGGATACTAACCCTTTATCAAATATGTTGTTTGCAGTATCTTCTCCCATTCCATAGGCTGCCTTTTAGCTTTGATTGTTCTCTTTGCTGTACAGAAGCTTTTTATCTTGATGAGGTCCCAATAGTTCATTTTCCCTCGCTTATGGTGATGTGTCTAGTAAGACGTTGCTACAGCCAAGATCAAAGAGGTTGCTGTCTGTGTTCTCTTGTAGGATTTTAATGGCTTTGTGTCTCACATTAAGGTCTTTCATCCATTTTGAATTTACTTTTGTGTGTCATGTAAGAAAGTGGTCCAGTTTCATTCTTCTGCATGTTGCTGTCCAGTTTTCCCAGCATCATTTCTTGAAGAGACAGTCTTTTTTCCATTGGACATTCTTTCCTGCTTTGTTGACGATTAGTTGTGGGTCCATTTCTGGGTTTTCTATTCTGTTCCTTTGATCTATGTGTCTGAAAAGCTAATTGTTTCAAGTCTAGCCCTTTGAGAACTAAGGTTTCAATAAAGTGGCTGGATATAAAACTATGAAATATATAGAAAAAAGTTAAGAAATGCACAAAACCTATATAAAAAACTGCAGCAATCATATTATATGACATAACAGGATTCTTACACGACTCAATAACAAAAACAAACAAACAAACAATCCCGTTAAAAAACAGGCAGAGGACCTCACCAGACATTTTTTTTCCAGAGAAGGCACACAGATATCCAACAGACACAAGAAGAGGCACTCAATATCGGTCATCATCAGGGAAATACAAGTCAAAACCACAACGAGATATCACATCACACCTGTCAGAAATGGCTTTTATCAAAAAGACAAGAAATAACAAGTGTTGGGGAGGATGAGGAGAAAAGGGAACCCTGGTGCCCTATTGGTAGGAGAGCAAAACAATGCAACCACTGAGGAAAACAGTATGCGGGTTCCTCAAAAAAAATCACAAATAGAACTATTACAGTAATTCCACCACTGCGTAATGACCCGAAGAAAATGAAAACACTAAGTTGAAAAGCTATACGCACCCTTATGTTCACTGCACCATTATTCACAATTGCCAAGACATGGACGTAATCGAACGAAGTGTCCACTGTTAGAGTAACGGATAAAGAAGGTGTGGTACACATATGCAACGTAGTATGATTCAGCCATAAAAATGAATGAAATCTTGTCATTTGTGGCAACACAGATGGACCTAGAAGTTATTATGCTAAGGGACATAAGTCAGAGAAAGACAAACACTGTATGATTTCACTTATATATGGAATCCAAAAAACAAAACAAGACAAAAGAGAGATTGATTCAAAGATGCGGAGAATGATCTGGTATTGCCAGAGGTGGGTGGGTAGACAGGAAATAGGAGGAGGGTATTAAAAGATACAAACTTCCAGGGGTGCCTGGGTGGCTCAATGAGTTAAACCTCTGCCTTCAGCTTGGGTCATGATCCCAGGGTCCTGGGACCGAACCCCGCGTCGGGCTCCCTGCTCGGCGGGGAGCCTGCTTCCCCCTCTCCCTCTGCCTGCCGCTCTGCCTGCTTGTGGTCTCTGTCTAACAAATAAATCAAATCTTTAAAACAAAGAAAAGAAAAGAAAAATACACAAACAGGAAAAGGAAAGACTAGGAAATAATTGCAGTAGGTGCTGTAAAGGAAACAGTCGAAAATCGTGGGCGTCATCCCTGATTCATCTCTTTTCCACGCGCCCAGCACCCTCATCCGCCTGAAAACTCTCACTGCCACTGCGAGATCAGATCTTTCCACCTGCCTCCATCCCCCTGCGACGACGCTTCTCAGAGGCTTCTCTGAGGCCTAACAAGAAACTCTAAAGCCCCCAGCCCCGCTCGGAGAGCCCTGCCTGACGCGGGCTCGGTCCTCTCCGGTGTCCCCGCCGCCCTCCGCACACCTGCCCTCACCCCTTCCCTGCTGGGAGCCAAGCTCCTGCCGGTGCAGATGCAGACACCTACCCGGGTGCCTTTCAACACGGATGGGGGAAGAGCCACCCCCACGGGCTAGTTTGGAAATGTAGGTGGGACACATCTGGCAGCTCGAGAACACAGCAACCTCGAACTGAACCGAAGGATGTAGGAACAGGGAATCTCGCGCATCGCACCCAGAGCCTGGACCCTGTGAGACCCAGCCCCACAAACGCCTGATTTATGGGACAATAGCACGTCTCTCCTCACCAGTGAACCTTTGCCCAGAATCTCTTCCCCTCCTTATCCAGTGAATTTCCTGCTCGGACCCTGGCCGGTCTCCCCCCTCTTTGCAGTCCCTGCCCGTAAATAAAGCCCGACCAACCCCCTCGAGGGACTGTTGGGAGCTTGGGACGGCGTGCGTCTGCCAATAGCAATTTCCTGCTACTCGGAAATCAACTGAATTTCTGCTAACTCAAGTTTGCCTCAGTTTACCTTTTTATTTAAGTTGACAGTTGTCTCAGTAATGAGGGAACATACCGTCCCTTAAGCACTTAAAAAGGCTATGCATATTGCTCTGTGAATTACGGTCCCACACAATAATGCATTGTTTTATCCAAAGTAACATGAACAGGCTGTCGTCTCTGCCTGGAACCTCCTAAGCTTAATCTTTGTTTCCCTGGCTCTTGTCATATATATATAATATATATACATATACATTAAAAAAAAAATCTCTATGCCCAAGATGGGGCTCAAACTCACAACCCTGAGATCAAGTGTCAGATGTTCTACTGACTGTGGCTCTTGTTATTTTAAATGGCACCCCGCAGAGAGGCCTTCCCTCTGATGTAGTTCTCTAGTCTTTATCTTAATACCCTATTTTAATTCTCTATATAGTAGGGTTTTTTTAAGGTTTTTATTTATTTATTTATTTGACAGACAGAGATCACAAGTAGGCAGAGAGGCAGGCAGAGAGAGGGGGGGAGGCAGGCTCCCTGCTGAGCAGAGAGCCGGATGCGGGGCTCGATCCCAGGACCTTGGGATCATGACCTGAGCTGAAATGCAGAGGCTTTAACCCACTGAGCCACCCAGGTGCCCCTATCTAGTGTTTATGATTATCTGATAATTTATGTATTTGATTTGCTTGGTTTCTTATCAAATTTTCTCCACTACCAACACCATTCCTGCCCTTAACTAGGATATAAATTTAAAGGAACAAGGAACTTATCTGTCTTGTTCACCACTGTATCCCCTAAAAAAGCTTGGCACCCAGTGGGTGTTTAATATATGTTTGTAGAGTGAATGAATAATATCGACATGATCAGTTCTGTCAGAACATAATTCTCTACCTGCTGAAAAAAAAGGGCACACACCTTGTGATACTCGCCTACTACCTTTTTAAATATTGATATATAAGCATATATATTTATAGAAAATTAAAAACATAAATGCAAGTTCTATCAAGTAATTGTTAGAAGTACCCATTATGTATGAGTTGGAAGAGAAAGTCTTGGGAAAGCAGACATTAGGGCTGTGACTGGAGAGGGTTCAGTTGGTAACGTCACTGTTCCTCCGGAGAACCTAAGTGTTTTCCAGACCACTCAAGTTCACCCAGATAAAGTACCTCAAGGATTCCCTAAAGAAATCTTAGTTTAAAAATTTGGAAAATTTTTAATTGAAATCAGTGAAAAATTAGAGGAAAAAGGAGTCCTAGGCTGCACGAATTGACCCAATAATTAAACTATAACTTTAGACTTTATAATTTAGAGTCATGAGCGTGTCCTCAGGGAACCAATGAAATGACTGTTAGTAATGTACGATTAAACCTCCTAATGGGAATAAGAGTTGGCAGAAAAGAAACATTCATTAATAAAGGGAATGTTTTCTTTTTGGAAAAAAAAAAAAAAAGAAGTACCCATTATAAATTTTGAAGTGTCTAATATTCATCTCAGGTTTCTATCAGGAAAAAAAGAGCCAAATATCTAACACAGAGAAGATGGGGGTGTGGGGAAGAATCGCAGTACTGAAGGGGCACCTGTGTGGCTCAATCAGTTAAGTGTTTGCCTTCAGCTCAGGTCATGATCCTGAGACCCCAGGATTGAGATCCACAGAGGGATACCTGTTCAGCTCCCTGTTTCTGTCTCCCACTGCCCCTCTCCTCCACTTGTGCTCTCTCTCTCTCTCTCTCAAATAAATAAATAAATAAAATCTTGAAATAAAAAAAAGAAAGACATTACTGAATTCATGATCTTGGTATCTATTCATGAAAAACAGTCGCTATTTTTATCATGAAATTAAAATGTATTGATTCAATTCCAGAGTCTTAAAAAAAAAAAGAATATTGTCATTATAATGGGGGAGCGTGAATCTGTTTCATATAAGATTCCTTGGATCAGAAAAGCCTGGTCTTGAATCTTATCTCCACTGCCCTAAGACCTTGGGAATGTTACTAAACCCTCTCTAAACCTAAATCATTTTTTTCACTTACAAAATGGAGTTAGTAACTCTTGACTTACGGAGTTTTGAGGACGAGTAAACAGAAATGTAAGGTGCTTTGCGTTAACTTTACGAAAAGGGAGTCAGTAAATTACAACTATTACTGCTATTTACCTACTTCATAGCTTGGCTTAGGGAAAGAAAAAGTCCTGTAATAAATGTCCCATTATTTTTAAATAAGACGTTGATATTCTTACCCAGTTTGCAAGCCATAAAATATGGCAATATGGGCTTAGTTGTAGGGCAGAACAAAACATACCCCAAATTCACCTTCTTTTCAAGAGTAGATCCAGCTTCCTGGCCAGCCCCTGCCCCCGCCACTGACTGCACCCCTACTCCCTTCCCAGAGTGGAGAAGTCTTTTCACACTCTTTGGGAAAGTTAGGAAGAGCCAATTAGCTATCCTAGCCAGCCCCACTGAGTAACCAAACAACAGAAGGCTAAAGTTCCCTGCATTACGATTTTCCCTTTGCCACCCTCCCAGACCTTTGTAGGCGCCTCTAGACTTTCTTAGAAGCCAGAACAGAAGCCACCCAAATGAAGCAAAGAGGATGCTGAGGTCTGAGGTGTCTTCTCTTGCAGCTCACACCTTTGAGTTCTGTTTAACACCTTTGTGTCTCTTTCTCATCACTGAGTCAAAGCTGTTTTTCCTTCTCAATGAAGACACGGGGTGAGGAGAACAGGACACAGTTCGTGTTACTGGATGCTCCAGGTTCCTCAGTCTACAATCTTTAGTCTCGGTTATGAAGGTCTAGAATCTGAGTTCATGTATGTAAGGCCAGAGACTGTTGTAGCTTCCTGAATCTTGCACCTGCCTTCCCTTCCAATCAGGGACAAATTCTAGAACCTTCTCTTCCAGAAAATGTGCACCAAGTTCCCTTCTGTAGACTGGAAGTGGTGCACGTGGTGTTAGGATGATGTGTGTGAGAAAATGATCTAAACCAAGTGAAACTAAAAGATCCATGCCCAGAGACACCGACAGATGCCCATCAACTCTCCAGTCTCCTTTGTGAAGGAGCTTATCTTGTATATGGTGCCTTACACGTGTGGGCCACTTTCAGAGTTCAAAAATATCAAGGGTGCCTCTTACTAACTCACATTTTCTTTGAAGTGGTTTACCCACAGAGAGCCGGGGCTATGACATGAGAACCAAGAACTTCTATCCCTTCTGTGAGGAGCAGCTGGAGGAGGGGGATTCCCTCAACAGCTCACATCTCCTGAGATAACCTTGGGGTTTTAGCTACATATAAGGACAACAAAGACTGTAAAGTGTTCTATCTCCCCAGTCAGATGTTTAAACAGCACTCTCTTTAAATATGCTTCCTGATTTAAAAAATGGGCACCAAAATGGCATCACACTAGGCTGCGAGTACAACCAGCACAAAAAAATATTCAATAGAGTCGGTTAACATGTATAGAGTAGCTGAGCACGAGCCAAATGCTTTTATGTGTATTACGTCAGAGGGTTAAAAAAAAAACAATTAAAACAAAAAAACATGTGAAAAAAGTTTTAAAGACTATGAAAATGTAAGATACTATTTTTATACCTCAGAATATTTACCTACCTGTTGTTCCTAATTACTGTTTTTATATTCGATGGGATTCATAATATGCTAGGATTATGGAAGATCAATTTTGTAGAAACTGAACAGCAAGGAAGAATTTTTTTGGCAGTGACTTTTTCAGGAAATTTGCTGAGGCATATAACTCCACTGACCTACCTTCAGGAGTGCCATTCCTGGCAAAGTGGCTTCATTCCATTTAGCATTAACAATATTCCTATAAAACCATAATAATAGGAATCCAGGTCCTCATTTTACAGAGGACACAACTGAATCTCAGGATAGTCTCTGTCACTTACTCAAGGTCACACACATAGCTAGTTGAGTAGCAGAAGCAGGACTCAAACCCAAGCCCTCTGACCCCCAAGTTCATTCTCTTTCCTTCTCACTTTGTAAGACTAAGGATGGAGAATAAGGGCAATTCAGTTAAACACAGTAGAGTGATGAAATAAAAGAAGAAGAATGTAAGAGTGACTGTCAAACTCTATGAAACTCTATGACCTCCATAGAGTTGAGATATTAAATATGTAGATTATTATATTATACAGAATGCAGGCATTTATCAAAGTGAGGTTTAAACTAAAATGCAAAGAGATGAGAAATCACTGAAAATTAAGGGGGGTGAGGCTCATGGTGAGTGCCATCATACAAGGGGCAATGCTAAGAATTCTCTGCACATGGACAGAACAGAAAATGCCTAGTTAGATGACTAGGGTTTAGTCCCAGCTCCGCCACTTATTAGCTATGTCTCTTTAAGCAAGACTCACAAGTTTTCAGTGTCTCAGCTGTTTTTATGCTATGAAGACAACAATCTATCTTCCGAGGGTGTAATGGAAATTAAACAAGATAAGGTGTATGAGAAGGATTTACAACCTATAAAATACTGCAGCAATATTAAGCAGAAAAGAACTATATTCCGCGTGTGGAAGTTACAGTGTGGAGGATTTCAATCAAATCTGAGAAAGAATTTTCTAAGATGTAACATAGTGCAAGGCTAATATGGGCTTCATCGCAGTTCATTGAGCCCCTATCCAGAAAGTTTTCAGATCAAGGATGTGTTGGAAATGGAGTTCCACCTGTTGGAAATGTGGTAATGAAAACTTCTGTCTTAAAAGAGAGGTTGCTTTGTATTATTTCTAAGAGGCCTGTTCTAATGTGGGCTGCCCAAGAGAATGAAGAGACTTCCTGAAATTTTCAGGAAACTGAAGAGAAGACTTGACTTTCCACAGAATGTGACATTGGGTTTGTGTTATTCAACTGAGAAGCAGAAGAAATGGTGACTCCATAGAGCCAAAGGAGCTTCCAAATGGCATAAAAGGGATATCTGCCTTGTGCTTCTCCCTGAAGATATACAGCTCAAACTGTGGAGAAATGTCTCCCAATGAGGATGAAGGTTTGGCAATAGTGAGAAAGTCATCACTGAGGCAATGGATTCCCCCCTGTTCCAGGTGAACTGTAAGGAGCAGAATATCCACTTATCTTTCTGTATTTCCAAGGCGTGTTGGCTTTTCGGTGAATCCCAGAGTTTCCTGGTTACCATCTACAGTTATGATATTTCTGAATAAGGTTTGTTTCTGAGTCTAAAGACCCTAAAAAATGGGGCTCTGATTCTAATGTCCCAGGGCCACCTCATCCCACCTCTGCATGATCCAAAGGAAAAACACAAATAAGAAAATACAGAAATTTTTACAGAAAGTAAAAATCTGTCTCTACTAATACCAGAACTTAAGCAGGCCCCTTTGAAAAATATAATTTAACATAGAGATGGCATGCTTTTTAGATAAAGACAAGGAATTGTCTATGGCTTAACCCTAAGGAAATCTTACAGTTTGTCTCAGAGCTCTAAGTAAGGCTTCTCTCTCCAATTCCCATCTTCCAGTGATCTGTTGGTTCCAATAAGTCACACTCATAATGATGGTCCCCTGTAGAGCTCATTTCCTAGTAAGCTGTGGTAAGTCAAACCGACTTCAGAGAATACAAGGTCAACACCTTGGGGGTGCTAAAGAAAAACATGGGTTTTCTGTGTTTTTGGTTGTTTGGAAAGAAAGAAAACCTCAAACTACTGAATCAGAAGTAATCCTATCCCTCTTCTTCTTTTTTTAAGTGTTCTAATTTGGGTTTAGCATCTCAAAAGTAACAATGGCAGACCCCATTTTTGATGAGTTCATCAAAAAAGATGGGTATTGAGGACAGCACGTGCTGTGACGAGCACTGGGTGTTATACATAACTAGTGAATCACAGAATGTTGCATCAGGACCAATTATGTACTATACAGTGGTTATCTGAACATAATAAAAAGTTTTAATTTTTTGGCATACTTTATGTTCCTACCGAGGTAAAGAAAAATAACTCAACGTTCCTGAAGGAATGGTTAACATCTCTTTCCTGCAGTAAGTTATGGCCCTATTTTCAAAAAATCCCAAAGGCATCCTGGTAGAGCTCAGTCATAGAAAGATAAAAATGTCAGTAATGCCGCGGCTAGCTGATTGCCTTATCTCATCTCGGGAAGCCCAATGCCATTCTTGCTTTCTCTCTGCTTCGCTGTCATTATCTTGAAGGATCCATTGATTTAAAAAGACTGGAAAACTTCCCGTTACCCTTAGAATGGGTATACCTGATGGTTGGAGCCAAAAGAGGAGAAAAGGGATGAAGAGGAGTTTCATTGTGACGGTAGGAATACAGAGAAGCAGCCAAAAGTAGAGTGATACCTCCCTGGCTTTCTTCATGAGGTACCTGGTCAGGAAACAGATGAATCAACAGAAGAGTTTTAAGGAGAGCCGGTGACACTCTCCAGCCGGGACCTCTGGTTTTGTTAATTAATTTATCCAACAAATATTTATTGAGTATCTTCTGAGTGACATGTTCAGCTCTAGTTACCTAGTAGTTTCCCTCAACAGTATCCTGAATAACTCCTGGTAATGCCAGACACCAAATAGATTTTTCTTATTTTCCAGTACTAAGAATTAGGATGCACTGTGTTGTTGTTTTTTTTTTTTCCCCACCTGTAGCCTCAAATTCCCATTAAATAATCTACTCAAAGCAAAAAAAAACAAAACAAAACAAAACAAAACAAAAAAACAGTCACATACATTCATGAGGCAACCCTACAACTAGAAGTGAATATATTCACCATTCCAAGAAACATACACACATACCCCAAACTGAGAAATGTCTGTTTTATAATTAAGGTTATCCAATAAACAGATATTTTTTGAGCTCCTAATATATGCCAACCACTGGATTTGGTGAAGAAGATATAGTGGTAGACAAAGTAGAAAAGGTCTTGTTTTATTTTAGTAGAAAAACAGATATTTTTAAGTGGTCAAATAAATAATATAACCACATGCTATGCTAGTTACTAAAAAGGAACTAAAAGGAAATAAAATAATGACAAAGAGAGGAGGCTCTAAGAACGATCTGAGGTGGTGACTTCGAACTAAGTCCTGAAAGATAACAAGAAGCCAGCCATGTGAGGACCCTGAAGAAGACATTCGTGGCTGAGGAAATGGAGCCTGTGTGGCGACAACCTTCTCAGATGTTCGTCTCAACCAGGAAAATGAGAAATGCATCCATCACTGGAGAAGAGGAAAGTTAAAGAAAGGTTTGGGATTTTTTTGGTTTGGGCTGGGTTGTCTTTTACTGAAAAAGGATATTTGAACATATGTACATGCTGGTGGAAATCATTTCATAGAGATTGTTTGAGGATCTGGAAGAGACAATTTTTTTTAAGATTTTATTTATTTATTTGACAGAGAGAGAGATCACAAGTAGGCAGAGAGGCAGGCGGGGTGGGGGGGCAGGCTCCCTGCTGAGCAGAGAGCCGGATGCGGGGCTCGATCCCAGGACCCTAAGATCACGACCTGAGCTGAAGGCAGAGGCTTTAACCCACTGAGCCACTCAGGTACCCCCGGAAGAGACAATTTTAATGAGGGCACGTAGGGATTAGAAATGGATCTAATGCACAAATGAAGAGATGATCCTCCTCTTCCGCTGTAAGGATAAAAGAAAGAGATCATGCAGATGTGGGTAGATTTGTGTTTTGATAGTGTTAAGTGAGGTTCCATAGTGGGAGGAGGGGATATGGTGGGTTTGCAAAAGGAAAAGGTATGACATAACTGTCTCAAACAGTGGAAAAACCTGGTTGGCAGGGAACTGAGGAAAAAGTGGTAGGCAGTGTTGAATGCCCATTTGAGATCTGTGATCACTAATGTAAAGCAGTGTTTCTCCAGTAGGGCTGATTTTTGTCTCCCCATCCCCAGCCTGGGCACATCTGTCAATGCCTAGAGATATTCTTGGTTATCACACACGGAGGAGGGGACAGTGCTGCTAGCATCTAGGGGATAGAAGGCAGAGATATTGCTAAGCATACAACAGTGCATGGGACAGACCCCGCAACAAAGAGTTATCCAGCTCAGAATGTCAATGGAACCAAGGCTGGGAAACCCAGATGTAAACTGATGTCATACACACAGACCATCTCTGGAAAGCTACATAAGGAGACCGTGATAGTCTCTGTGGACAGGAATAGGGTCATGGGACAGACTGAAAACAGGACTTACTGTCATCCTATGTCTTTTTAGGCCTTTTAAAATCCAGCTTATAGGATGCCAGCTCAAAGGAAATGGGATTTTTGCAAGGGGAATACAGGGAAGGATGCAGAATATTTTGGAATTGAGAAATTTTCCAAGATACTGATTATAAGGACAGAGGGTAGTGACAACGCAAAGCTTGTCAGAGAGAGGAATGAAGATAAAGAAGGCGCTGATGGATATGTAAGGAAATGATCAAGTTTATCAGAAGTCTCATGTGGTAAAAATAGACACATTTTTGGAGACAAAATGTTGGAGCAATTAAGCTGGAATTATAGGAGATGATAGGAAAATAAGATGTCTGAAATCAAATTGTAAAGGAAATACCATAATTTTTAACAAAGACAAAGTCTAGGGGGAGGGGGTGTTAGAGAGTGGTTGAAAAAATTAGGAAAAGGTCATTGTTACGGAAGAACGGTAGAACCTGAGAAACTGGGTGCTTGGACGGAGGCCTCCGGTCAGTGGCTTTTTCTGGAGCTAGAAGTACCTCTCACCGAGTGGCTGATTAAACTGATAGATGCCATGACCAGATACTTAATATACATATCAGTCATTTTTGTCCAAGAGAAGTCAAGGGACTCACCCCATGATTGCATTTAGAAAGTAGACGAACAAAGATTCAAGTTCATGTTTTTCAGCCCAAAGTCTGTACCCTTTCCACCATGCTATGGCTCTGCTCCCGGGGAAGCCTGGGGAAAGTTGTCATCAAATCTGTTGAAAGTTAGGTGAGCTTAACATCGGCAATACTATAGACAATAAAAACTCTGGATAATGGAAACAGACTGGGGAGAGGGGTGTCTGGCAATGATGGATTTGCTTCACGGTGCTCATTCCAGTGAGTCCTTCTTAACATGGCCTCAAGGCAAAAGGAGTGAAGAAGCCGTGGAGGAAAGAAATTATAAGGGGGAAAAAAACAAATTTTAGTGATTTCCAATAAGTATATTCATAATGTTGGCCTGTATTCTAAAATATAATTTTTATTACACTTATTCTTTTTATTAAAATACACAACAGGTATAAATACTGGTTATATTATAGGAGAACAGCATCAACAGGTGACAATCAAAGAGTCTTGAGGACTATTTTAAGGACAACTGAGTTGGTTGCCAAGAGGTATTCAAAATCTACCATTAAATGCAACCCATGTTTTCCTAACATATCCTTCACAAGTTCCACATTGTCTCTTCTTATGTAACTCTTCTAGTCACCTACATGTGAGTGCGGCACACACACACACACACACACACACACACACACACACACACACACACACCTAAAATTGCACTGGAAATATACATGCTGCGTGAGGAATGGAGCAACTTCCCCAAAGATCCCCCTTGCTTCTCTGTTAGCGTCACCTGGTGGCTCAGGCTCTGCCTTCAGAAGTTAACATGCTTCCAATGGGACACTGGCCTTTCGGTCTCTTTAGCTTATCACACAAGCCTAGTCCTCTTTTTCCGTCCCTTGTACACTCATGTCACATCCATATCTGAAAGACAGCCACCCCGAGGTAGATAGTAGACCCACTCCAAGAGGTGAGTTAACAGGTGTCCTTTTCAATGTGCTAAAATGCTTGTGGACACTTAAAATGAGTGTAGAACACCCTGGTGGCTGCTTCTTCCTGCCTCTGCATTTCACACGGCAGCCCCAAGTCTCATGTTCTTCCGTCGTATTCCCCCTCCCATCTGGCTCATGAGATGAGGAACGGTAGATCTGCTGGACCCTGTGGTCTCTAGATACTCTTGGCTCATGTCTTCTCACTTGATCTCAAGTGGGCTTAAGAAGACTGTCATTCAAGACCATATTTTCAGGGCCTGTAATAAGGAACCATGTGGAGAGAATCCCAAAGTGCTTTTCTTAGAGCTTATATAAGCCAAAAAAGGTCTTAGATTCCTCAAAACTGACCAGAGATAGTTCAGACACATTGACATATAAATGGTCAGTACTGGTGAGATTGAATACTGCCCCCAGGTAGCTGCTGCGGGCCCACATCTGGCCAGTAGTGCAGTAGTTCATTAACTTCCCCTCCATCAGCACTAGATCCTGGGGATACTTAGAGTTCCTCAAATAGACCTTGTGATTCAGGGGCCGGTTGTTGCAGGACTGACCCCTGAAGTAAACTTTGGAATACACAAAGTAGAGCCCAGTATCATTGATCACAAGGCCACCCTTCTTATACTTCACCCCAGAGACAAGGGCAATTCCATATGTGTCTTCCCATTCCAGAGGGATGGATCTTGAGTTGGGCTTGCCTGAAATCAAATCAGAGAGGAGCTTTCAGCCAGGACTGCTCATGCACCCAACAAACGAAGCTTCTAAGGTGAAACTGTGGGCCGTTCCTTGAGCAAAGGACCAAAATGGCACAGCCCATATGGAACTGGCTAATGGGTCAGACTCGATCCATCACTGAATTCCTGCGACACCGCTATCGAATTGCTTGCCCTAATTTTGTCATCTACACAACTGGGACAATAATATATATCCTAATCAATTATAAGGAGACATTAATGAAATTAGTTTAGTTCTCTGGAACACAGACTGTATGATCTTCAGAACTAACACCAAAATTTCTAGGTTTTGAGGTCTCTCTAGGTGGAAAAAAGCTAAACCCAAGGAAATCATAAAGTTGGGAAGAACCCTTAGGGATCATCTGGTCCAACTCCTTACCTATACTAAGAAGTCTTCAGTACCTCCACTTTGGGCTAAAATCCCCTTTCTTTTGTGTCTCCACAGCAGTATAATCATACCTTAAGCAGAGAACACTCTGTAGTACCAAAATGATCACTTATGTACCTGTATCTCCCTATTAGATTTTAAGTTCCTCAAAGACAGGAATCACATTATTAATCTACTTGTCTCCAGAGCTCGGCACACATGTGTTCAATAAATATCTGGTGATCCAGACAGGATCATTCTACAGCTTCTGCCTAAATAATTCCAGGGCAGTGGCATACCCTTTCTATGATACTTGTCCGCTTCTCAGATATTTATGGACTGTGCCCTGGGAATGCCCACACCACATTGTTCTCAAATGACTTTACTTCACTACCTGGCCACATGCAGGAAGTCCACCAGGGCCAGGACTGGGCCCTTCCTCTCACTCCTACTTCTACTCTTGCACAAAGCACAGTGAAGCTCTTCCAGAAAACCAGAAAAGCACTGACTAAAATAATTGATCACTCCCCACCTCCCTAGATCTCACCTCTTGAACCCATGCCCCAAATCCCCTAGGGGTCTTTGGAATGACGTAAAAGAGTGAGCTCCTCATGGGCAGGGGTCCTCTCATACTCCGCTCCATTTTGCCAGTTCAGAACATGGCCTAGACTAGAGTAGGAGTGCAGTTTGAGTGTGAGGTTGACTTGACTATTAAGATGGGACTATTCTTGGGTGTCAAATACTATCACCAGAAAGTAGCAACGCCCTCCGAGCACAGTACCCAACCTGTCAAAGGCTTTCCCAAGACCCACGCACCTCCCAGATACAGACCTGTTAGATGGGCCACTTTTCTCAGCTCCCTTTTTTCAGAGGGTAGATTGGGTTGACCTGCATCATGGAGAGATGAAAGATATATATATATAAAAATGAGATACCAGTTTTCTTTTGTTGGGACTCCAAACTGGTCATTTAAATAAAAACAATTTTTTAAAAACATAAACGGTAACAGTCTAACATACACTAATCATCCAAGTGCAAACCGTAGAACTTGCAGCCATCGGTACTTCAGAAACAGAGATAAAATGTAAACCAAATTGAGATAGACATATGCACAGACTATGTCATGAAAAAAACAATAAAAAGGTTGATTGAAAAAGAGCTATCATATCAGTTACTGCATTTGAACTTGCCACAATCCTTTGAGGTAGGGATTATGGTCTGATGGCAAAATGAGCTAATTTGGATGATCTGTCCAAGAAGACCCAGCTACACAAGGTCAGAATAGGATGGACGCTCAAGTCTCCTGGCTTCCGATTAGGATTTTTTCCAGTTCTGCTGCCTCTAGGACTCTGTAGAACAGAGGCCAAAGAAGACTTTGATTTTACCGCCTGGCCACTAGGTCTTCCCCTCAGTGGCATTCAACCATCTGCCCATATTAATCACCCTCAGATCTCAGAAGCCTTGACTAACTCCCCATTGCACATATAACACATCCCCAGCCACATGATCTCTGCCTGTCTGTCCAGCCTCCCCTCCTCTGCTTGCTCAGATCGGCCAAGGCGGCACAACACAGGGGCTGATGTGATCTGAACCCACCCAGCTACCAGCCCTTGTGCCTTTGCTCATGCTGTTCATCCGCTCAGAACGCCCTCCAAAGGGATCTTCATGGCAAATTCCTATCAACCCCATAAGTACCGCCTGCAGTACCTATTTCTTGGGGGAAACCCTCCCAGGCCATTTTAATCGAATATGGTCTTTCCCTCCTTTGAAGCCTAGAGTCACTTTGTCTTTACCTCTTTTGTCAGTTCTGACTCTCCATTTCTGTGATAACTGCATGACTTGTCTTACTCCCACCAAATAAACGGCAAACTTCCTACTATATGTTTAATCCACCAGAGTGGGCACGCAACCAGCAAATATTTGTTAAATTAAATTGGAGGACGTAGAATAGACAATAGCTCCCAAAGTAGTCATTATTTCTCTGACTTCAAATATTTTAACCGAAGAGAGCCACCACTTAGCTAATGAATTCAGCTAACACATTTAAGAAAGATTCACAGAAGAGCCCTCATCCACATCAGGTTCATTACAATTAGCCTGTAAAACTCACCTGTGGTGTGAGATTGCCACTATCAGCTGAGAACATGACCCGAGTAATCACGTCTTCTCTATCCACCCAAGACCACCCACCATGAAGGAGGTGTTAGCGAACAGGAAAGGCAAAACTGAGTCTCCTCTACATTCCTATACCACAAACCATCTGTGCAACTGGTTTGGCATTCAGCCACGTACTGACAGGAAATGGAACAGAGAACCACAGGTTGCATATCTTTCTATCCCTCGCAGAGCCTTGCACAGTGTGATTCTCATAGAGGGTCCTTAGTAAGAATACCTGCTGGAGAAATGCTGAAATAAGCTGGAAATAGATCCTACACGTAGGTGATGAATGTTTCCTACCCCTGGGGCCTTTGCACATGCCATTCTCACTGCTGGAATGTTCTCCCCTATCCTCCCACACCACCCCACATACATGCACGCACACACAACACCTCCTTAGAGGGGACTTTCCAGACCACTCTATGTTACATCGCACTTAGTACAGTCTGAAATTATAGTCTGCTTAATTACTTTTGTTTACCCTTTACTGCGCTCTGAAAGCTCCCTCGGGGTAGGACCCTTGCCTCTCTTGTTCTTAGTCACCACCTACACCCAGCACCCGCCTGGGACATAAGAAGCTCTCCAAGAACATTTGTGAATGAATAAAAGACTTAAATGAGTGAACTGTGGAAAAATGGAAAATGAAAAAGAAGCAAATAAGTATGTTTAAATAATCTCGGATAGTACATCCCAGAGAAAATCACTGTTAATTTGTTGAAGTACAAGTACTTCTAATTCTTTACTAAGAATATAAAAATATACACATGCACTTATATAGTTGATTTAAACTAAGCATAGTTTTATAACTTTTCTTTTTTATTTAATAATATAGAGTGCACAATCTCCATGGCCTTAAACGTAATTATATGGATTTCAGTCGCTGCGTAGGAGGCCCTCTGAATATACCATGACGTATTTAATTTCCTATTAAGAGGCATTTAAGTTTCTTCTGACTTATTTATTACAAATAGGCTTATAAGGTAATGATGAACATAATTATCTATGAGTTTTGGGGTATATCTCTGATTATCTTATTAAGATAAATTCTTAGTGATGAGATTACATGGTAAATGAACACTTTTTTAAAAAGAAGATTTTGTTTATTTATTTGACAGAGAGAGAGAGGAGAGCATGTGAGCACAAGCAGGGGGAGCAGAAGGCAGAGGGAGAGGGAGAACCAGGCTCTTGGCTGAGCGGAGAGCCTGATGCGGGGCTCGATCCCAGAACCCTGGGATCATGACCTGAGCTGAAGGCAGAAGCTTAACTGACTGAGCCACTCAGGTGCCCAGTAAATTAACATTTTTAATCCTTTGGTACATTTTTCCAACTGGTCTTCAGAACAAGTATAGCAATTTACATGTTCCCTGGCTGTGAAGTAATGCTTAAGCAAAATTTTTTCTCACATTTTTGCCAATCTGGTTTTTTTTTTTCTAATTTTTACTAATGGGATGAATGAAAATGGATATACCCTTGTTTGATTTGCATCTCTTTTCCTATTAATAAAGTGGCTACTTCGTTCTCCATGGTGAAATTGCCCAACCTCTGGTCCATCTGCGTGGATGACAAGACGCTTTTTACTGGAAGAGACAGACCTGGGTCATCTGTGCACTTGACTTTTAATCACTAAAATGATCCTAGAGAGTGGCGGAGAGATGAGTAATTAGGCACCTGTTTCACCAGCCACATTCCACTGATTTTCAAAGCTGTTTTATTTTAGAAATCCTCCAAAGGTTTTATTTTTCTAACAAATATTTCTACTCTGCTTGAATAAATCAGGACTTTCTAACACTTAGGGACTTAGACCTAGAATCAAAGACCAGAGTGTCCACAGGATGGGTCCTCCAGAGCCCACATTCTGGAGCAGTAGGGTGACTTGGGTCACCTACAATAGGCACATAAGAGAAATTGGAATCGGCTCCCCTCCTTGGATGGCCAGTGCTGCCTTCCATTTTCCTCCCAAGATTTACCTATTGTCTTTGCAGAGGCGTCTTGCTTCTCATCTTTATTTCTCCTTCCATGGCCATCACAGACAGAAGTTTCCCTATTTCACAGAGCACTAGTCTATGTGCTGGAAAGCTCTGTCGGCGACAAAGCACCAAGAGCCCGTGTTCCTCCTAGCCCCAGTTCCACACCAGCGATTTGGGGCATATCCCTAATTCTCTTCCGAAAAGTGAGATGGCTGGACCAGATTTGCTCCAAGCTCCCGTCCAACTCTTACCGAATCCAAAGTTCGGTCGATCTCAGTTGAATAAACCAGAGCATGCTAAATCTACCTGCACATGTTTCCAAAAGGTGTCCTGAAACTTCACACAAGGTCAGTGTTCAACATTTTCATCTTTTCCCTTGTCCTGAATCTCAACAGAGACCTTTCTTTTATTGAAGGTACCTCATGATTGCCTTTGTGGGGGAAGCTGGACTAGCCCTTGAAAAATGGCTAAGGTTTCCCCCTCAAGACTGCCAGGGAATGCAAAAGAACAACTTTAATGTGGATGGTTAATTGCATACTTTTTAAACGCTTAAGGAGTGCTTGGGTGGCTCAGTCAGTTAAGCATCCGGTTCTTCATTTCAGCTCCGGTCATGATCTCTCTCAGGGTCGTGAGATGGAGCCCTGCGTCAGTGCTCTGCAGAGTCTCTCTCTCCTTCTCCCTCCACCCCTCCCCTCTAAATAAATAAATAATTAAAAGCTTAAATACATCCTAGAATTTTTTTCTTTAAATAAAGCTTGGCTCTTGAGTTATCTCTTAGAGAGTCTGAAGAGGAGACGACTTTTCCCAGAAACATCTGTCTCTGCCTGCTCCTCTCTACATCTCCCTGGGAGCCACAGCCACTGCCCTGTTCACAGAAACCAGGAGGCCTGTGAAGGTGACAGGAATGGAACCAGCTGTATCTGTGTTGTCTCTTTCCAAAGCCGAATGGAAATTACTTGAATTGTGGGCAGTACTCAGTTTTACTGATTTTGAATGATTACATGTACGTCATATGTTAGGGCAGCTCAAGGAACCAAAATGAGCAATGATTCTGAATTAGCCAGGATTCCTTTTGTAGTATAATGTATCCGAGAGTGGGATGGAATTGAAGGCATCTGCCCCACGTGGTTCAGCAATGAGGACTGTCTTTAGAGACTCAATACACATCTGTAAAATGACTCACCTATTAGCTTCTCCAAAGACGATGCTGTATGACTTTTGCTGGTGGACTGGCAACAGAGAGGGAAAAGATGCATCGTAAATATGAAGTTCTTTAAGATAGCGGAGGCAAAACCGTCAAGTAAACAGAATAAACCTGAGAAGGGCATCTCCATACCTCAGAGCCTCTCCTAACTCGGACTCTGGCCATGCCATCCCGTCTCACCACACCCGGGTTTTGCAATTTGGAATAGTTCTAACATTTTTAAGTATTTCCAAGGAAATTTAGTTGGGTCATTTAAACAAATTCACTTCCGAGCAAGACTCCAAATTCTTTTTCTTTCCTGAATCACGAACCTCTAGGTAGAGGTTCAGCCAGCGGCCTTGCCAGCTGTGAAAGGAGGGACAGTCCCCACCAGTCCTATTTTGGCCCTGATCCTTTCCAAGAGAGCAAATATCCCTTTCACTCACTTGAGCCTCGGCCTCTGAGATAGAACGACTAGAATGACCCATTTCGAAGACAGGAAGAGAAAGGACTAGAAAAGACTTTGCAAGCAAGGCCACGGTCCCTCTGGGCCTCGGTGTCCCCCTCCCCCACGACCCCCCCCCACCCCTCCGCTACAGCTTAGCCGTCTACACCGCATCTCCAGTGCACAGCAATCCCCACAAGGGCTTACCTCTCTGAGCTCCGCCAGCTCCTTCTGCATGTGGAAGAGCTGAAACAGCCCCAGCCCCAGGCCAACCAGGGCCACCAGCACCATGAAAAACATCACAAGGAGACACAGGCCTGTGTTGTGGTCCCTCGGCGTCTTCAGAGGCGGCAGGGGCACCGGCGGCAGGGGCGGCGATGGTGGCAGCGGTGGCGGTGGTGGCGGCGGCCTCCTCGGCCCAGGCCTCCCGGGCACAGAGGACGGACACGGGAGGACGGAGCCCGGAGGCGCCCAGGGGGAGCTGGCGCTGCCGTCCACCCAGCAGATGTGGGGGTACAGGGGGTAATCCAGGGGCTGCTGCATGGCAGTGGGTCGGGCTGGCCCCCAGCGCAGGTGTCCAGGCCGGGCCGGCGCGGCTGTCTGCTGGAGAGCAGGAGAGCCCGCTCTCTCTTTATAGTTTCCAGAACCCCGGGGAACACCTCTCTGTCGCTCTCTTTCCTCCTCTGTCTTTCTCAGAGACACCCACTGACTTTGCATCTGAAGCTGAGAAGCCTCAACCAGAGGCAGAGCAAACCTCGGGAAGTTTCCGCCCACAGTTCTCTGGTGACGCCTGCAGGGCCCCACGCAGAGTCCCCGCCGCCTGCCACAGGAGAGCCTGGTCTTTCTCAGGCCCCATGAGGGCTGGTGGCATGGGCGCAGGCCTGTGGGCTCTGTCCACCTGCCAGCGGCCGGGAGGGGGGGTGTCCAGGCCCCAGGGGGCGAGACTGTGGGGTGGAAGACAGTGGAGACCTGCCCACATCTTACCTTTTGCTCAGGGAATCGACCCCTTGCTGCCATCCTTTCCCCACACCTTAGTACTATTTACCCTCACACAGCAAAGCACTATAACGTGTGGGGTAAAATCTGCCCCACCCCCTCTCTGGGGATTGGATCAGAGGCTGCAAACCAGTGGCTGAAATGCCTTGTGGAACCCATAGACCTCACTATGTTTTTTCTCTTCACTGTGGTCCCTTTTAAAATTGGGATAGTCTGCACTAAAATATATATATATATATGTATTTTAGTATGTTTTGAAACCTTAGCATACCGGATACCCCAGGGGTCAGCCGAACCCAGTCCCCCGGGGCTGCCACAGGTCTCCCGCTGGCCCGCCCACGCTCCCTGTGCATCACTGGGCCCCTGGCCCCCTGGCCGGGCAATGGCCATCAGTCCCCGCAGGCCTTCGTTTGCAGCCTGTGATACGGTTGTCATGTGTAATAAATGGTGCCCAAATTTGAATTTCACATAAAGAAATGTGAATCCTTTTTAGGATAAAAAATAATAATAAATCATTTTTAGGATAAGTATATCCTAAACGTTATATGGGATACACTAAAAAGTTATTTATCGTTTTTCCAACGTTCACATTTAACTGATTGTCCTATTTGTCTTTTACTAAAGATGGGAACCCTATCTGGACAGCCCTCACCCTTTTCTCTGGCTTTGAGTACTACTTATGTGCCCGTGACTCCCAGATGCTTGGCTGCAGTCCTAAACACGCTCCCAAACGAACCCACAACCGCTCATAAAAGCCGCTTTTCCATTTCACCGGAGAACGCCACTGTTCAGATCTCATTAGCCTTTCCATCATGCTGGGGCATTTCTGCACCTACCATTCTGGCTCTCCATCTCTGCCAAGGCAACACCAGATTTAGTTCCCTGCCACACTCTTTCCACCTGCCCCCTCCCATACTACCTGTTTCACTTGACGTCAGTCTTTGTGGTGACGACTTCAAGTCCTCTGTTTTTCTCTCCCGCAGCATCTGAACCCAGCCGGTTGATTTTCCCCGCGCCTGTTTCTCACATCAGCACGCTCTCACCATTTCTATTTTTCCTGTTATTGTCTTAGGTCAGACGTCGACTAGCTGTCACCTGCCGTAGTTCAGTGACACCCCAACTGCTCCCCCCACCAGCCTTCCCGAGCACAAATCACCCCGCAGAATGACGCAAGAACCACGCCGATAAAAACACACTCAGAGATCTCGCCTTCTCACCTAACACCTTGTGCTGGAAGGTTTGAAACCAAATTCCCTAGCGGGACACACAGGGCTCCTTCCCGTTAGAGTCCAACAGCCAGCACTGCCTCCTCTCCAGACACTTCTGCCCACATCCCACTCTGCGCTCTGGAGACAGCGTGACAGTTGGGAGCAGAACAACTGCACGAGCGTCTCACTCTCTTTTCGAGGTGGGCAGAGCTAATGTGCTTTTGAAGTCACACATGCGTTTACTCATAGTTGTGAAAAATGGCAAGTTTCAAGTCCAGAAGTAATCATCAGAATGTATAAGTTAAGAATTCTACCATACAGACAACCAAAAAAAAAAAAAAAAAAAAAAAGGACCAAAACCAAAAAAAAACCTTGAAAGTACCCTGAGACAACTCTGACAAAAATTGTGTAGGATCATCTTTTTTATACTAGAAAAATTTTACTGACAGTGGCAGATTCAGATGAGTGAAAAAACACACCACATGGGGGATGGGTGGAGAGAGAGCGTTGCACGATGCTTAGGGATTTGTGGTTCTGGGGGTAAACTGCCAGGGGCAGATCCCAGTTCTTCCACTTACAAGCTGTGTGAGCTAGACAGGCCACTGCCCCTCCTCGGAGCCACAATGGACCCAATCAGAACCCAATGGACCCAATCGGATTCCACAGGCACTGTGAGCACTGGTCAAAGCACCTGATACACTTAAAATAGTGCTTAGAATCAAAGTAAGCTCTCAGCAAACGTTGCCCTCACTGTTCTGCTAAGTGTAGCAAATCTCCCCGCATGCAAACCATCTGTAGACGTGACCTACGTGTCGGCCTTCCACGGAGGGTAAATCAAGGTGCAGAGGGGAGGCAGGTGGCAGGAAACAGGACAAGGGAATGCCCAACAACTAGGAACTCAGAGGTTTCACCAGTGGACTGATGGACCCATCTGTTTCAGGCTAAGATCCTCCCCGCTTTTCTCTCTCAAACTCTCACAAAAGCTTCGAGCATTCTTCGGTAAGAATGATGTTATATTTCACATCTCCCCCTGCCCTGTTTCTTGATATAATCCCATAGGAGGAATCAGAATCATAAATATCTCCCCCAACCCATCAGTGTCCTCAGATCCTGGGGAGACTCTGAACAGAAACGGAGACAGAGAGCAGTCTCTAAACAGCGGTAATTCCTCTTCGATAATGTCACCAAATGTCATATGTTGGCTAAGTCATGGAGAAATAAACACCGTAAGAGACAATAACAGGGGGTGCCTGGGTGGCTCAGTGGGTTAAGCTGCTGTCTTCGGCTCAGGTCATGATCTCAGGGTCCTGGGATCGAGTCCCGCATTGGGCTCTCTGCTCAGCAGGGAGACTGCTTCCCCCGCTCTCTCTCTGCCTGACTCTCTGTCTACCATGATCTCTCTGTCAAATAAATAAATAAATAAAATCTTAAAAAAGAGAGAGAGAGAGACAATAACAGGGACTTGTCACAGTTTGGGGTATTACCAGAACCTTGTTCATCAGCAGGAATAACCTTTTCCAGTAAGATCGTAGCTCTGTGATGGCTGGGGGTGAGGAAACCCATGTATTTGCCGTGAAAGATGCAGTGAAGGGCCACCTGCCTGGCTCAGTCATCGGAGCGTGCGACTCTTGATCTCGGGTCATGAGTCTGAGCCCCACGTTGCGTGTAGAGATTACTACAAATAAATAAACCTCAAAAAATCCACTGAATAAATAAATCAAAGGGCCAGCAGGCTGGTAGCTCCCACGTGTAGAAAACTCCAAATGAGGAATGTCTCTCTTTCTCACCTCATCCCTCTACCTGTGCTGGCGGCATCTCTGACTCCCGAACCAGCGTTCCTTGAGGATGGATGGGGAGAATGATTCAGAACTGGTGATTTCTTTCAGATAAGGGCTGGGATTGCCGGTCCTAGAGATTTAATGGGATGTGGGTGAGGCTTAGGAGCAAATTTAAGAGCAGGACCAAATCAGAGAACACTCCTTGTATAAGCTGCTAGAATTTTTTTAGGTATCTGGCCTCATTAGATGAAATTCAAATTATCTTTAATGCGGGTTCCTCTGCCATTGTAATTCCCTTCAGAAACTGCCCGGTCCCTTTAGTAAAAGAATTCCTGTGATCTTTCCCCATCTTAGCATGTTAGCCGTATGGAGGTTAAAAGAACAGAAGAGGCAGGAGAAGGGGCTCCTCTTTCTTTCCGTCCCTCCCGTGTTTTAGCACGGGAGCGGCTTCAGTGGACCATGGCCTGGAGCGCTAGATGTGACTCAGGAGCCACGCAGAGTAGCGCCGGAGGGAGCCAGAAGCTAACTCTTCCCTGGGGACCGGGAAGAGGATAAAAAGGCAGGGATAACGCTGAGTATTAACAAATTACATGTGGCACAGCATGTCTACCTCGTTCACTACCACTGGGTGAAAACAAACCCATGTTGGCTGAACTGCCAAACACAGGAGAGTCTGAGGTCAGAAACAGGGCCCTGGTGGGAATGAAGGTCCCTCCGCAACCTCACTCATGGAGCTGAGCGGCCACCATCGGACGACACTGCCGGTGCTGATGGGGGAGGCGTAGCAGGACAGCGCCCTCCCCACCTTTCTCTGAGCCCAGCCCTGGCACTCCTTCAGTCACCACCGATCCGTTTCCAGGCCATTGAGAGTAAAATCTGAAATCTTTGGTGTGACCTCCAAACCCCTCATTATCTGGGCTCTTCCTTACTCAGCAACTCTCTGCTCTTCCTCTCGTGCCATGCTGCCGTCACACGGGCCTTTCCACTCACCAAATGTGGCAAGTTCTCGCCCACCTCAGGGCCTTTGCACGAGACGCTGCCATTGGCCGGAATGTTCTTTGCCCCAGCCCTACCTTTACATGGCCAGCTCCCAGAATCCTTCAGTTCTAAACCAAACATCACTTCCTCAAAGAGGTTTTCACGGGGCACTCCATCTAAATGAGATCTTCCCAGTTACTATTCTTTCATGAGATTGTGTTTTGTTTTTTCCTTTTGTGGTTCTTTTCACATTTTCAAAAATAGATATGGACAGATACAGATAGATACAGAATCATGTCTGTCTTCCGCACTCTCTTGTGCACACAGCCTAGTACGGTGCCTGACAATAAATCCTGAAACGATTCTTACCAGACTCCCTGTATGGTAGTTTTATAGCACCCTCAAATCACAACTCCATCACTTTCTCAGTTTCTCTTTAGATTTTAGCTCTTAAACCCTCAGACAAGTCAGAAGACATTTGGGAGGAACGGCACAGGCTTACACCCAAAGGTGTCCGCCCCATTAATAATCCAGTCGGGTGCCAGGCTGGTCTTTCCTGCCTCCAGATGACCTCCTTGCCACCCAAAGCACATCCCAAGGGGCCAGGGAGAGACTGTCCTCCCAACTCAAAAGTTTTGGTACCTTTCACGTGCAGTCACTGTTTCTCTCAAGAGGCTTATCAACTTTTCTTGGAGTTAGAACCCTGGTGGCTGGCCCTGACATGATAAAGTTAGGTGGTGTCTCAGCAGAATGAGCATTTTTTATTTGATTCTTTTTTAAGTGGCTCCACGGCCAGTGTGGAGCCCAGTGTGGGGCTTGAACTCACAACCCTGAGATCACGGCCTGAGCCAATATCAAGAGCTGGATGCTTACCTGACTGAGCCACACAGGTGCCCCCATTTTGATGTTTTTATTGAAGTACAGCTGACACCCAGGGTTGCCTCGGTCTCAGGGGTGCAACAGAGTGATTCCACCTCTCCGTGTCGTGCTGTGCTCACCACAAGTGTAGCTACCGTCTGTCACCACGAACACCATCACAATACCCTTGATGATGCTTCCTGCGCTGCTGACCTTTCATTCCCGTGACCTCTTCATTCCCTAACTGGAAGCCTGTGCTTCCCACTTCCCTTCGTCCACTGTGCCCGCCACCCATCCCCTCTCCTCTGGGACCAGCACTGGTTGGGTCCCTGTATTTAAGGGTCTTTTCCTGCTCTTTGTTTGTTTGTTTTGTATTTTAAATTTCCCATGGAAGGGAAATCATATAGTATTTGCTTTTCTCTGTCTAATTTACTTTAGTTAGGATCACATCCCCTAGGTTCATCCATGTTTTAAATGGCAAGCTCTCATCCTTTTCATGCCTGAGTAATATTCCATTATGCCTGTATGTGTCTATGTATGTATGTACACACATACACACACACACAGGGGTGCATATATCTTTTCAAATTAGTGTTTTTATTTTCTTTGGGTAAATACCCAGCAGTGGGATTACTGGATCCTACGGTATTTCTATTTTTAATTTTTTGAGGGGCGTCCAGGACTATTTTCCACAGAGGCTGCACCAGTTTGCATCACCATCAATAGTGCACGAGGGTTCCTTTTTCTCCATACCCTCAGCAGCACTGGTTACTTCTTGTCTTTTTGAGTCTAGCCGTTCGGACGTGTGAGGAGATCTCCCACTGTGGCTCGGATTTGCATTTCCCTGATGACTCGTGATACTGAACACCTTTTCATCTGACTGTTGGCCATCTGTAGGTCTTCTTTGGAAAGTTGTCTATTCAGGTCCTCTGCCCATTTTTAATTGGGTTATTTATTCACAGTTAGGTATCTGATATCTTGAGTGTACTTTTGTATATGGCATGAGAGAGTGGTGGACCAGTTTCATTCTTTTGCATGTAGCTGTCCAGTTTTCCCATTTATGGAAGAGACTGTCTTTTCCCTACTTATATTCTCACCTTCTTTGTTGGAGATTGACTGTACAAGTATGAGTTTATTTCTGGACTCCCTGTTCTGTTTTATTGATCTACGTGTCTATTTTTGTGCTAGTACCATGGCGTTTTGATTACTACAGCTTTGTAGCATAAGCAGATTGGTCATCTTTTTTTTGAGCCCTCATATGTGAGCATAATAATACATTAGAACCACTGCAAAGAGTGCTGAGGTCATACACCGGTTACTAAATTGTATGAACGTCTTCTGGATTTCTGCCCATTAGAGAAATAGCTGACTCTGAATTCCAAATCTAGAATGGTTCCTGCTATTACAGTCACCATAAATACCTATCGATGAGATGAACATAAGTGAGGCAGCTGACACTCGAGTAAGCGAAACGACTCGCCCAGGGTCACAAAGTCTGTTGGTGTTTGAGCCAAAATTCTAACCCCAAAAGGGTATGATGTGAAAATGATTGGGAAACAAGAGTGCTTCAGACTGCCCCGAGAGCAGCACCCCTAGATGCACAGGACGGGGAGCTCCCTGCCTCCAGGGTGGTGAGGAGATGTGACAGGGTGTAGGCCACACCCGTAAACAGCATCTTTTAAGAGTGGAAATGCCTGAGTCTTGTGGGCTCTTTTATGAGCCCCTTATTGATGTTTGAAATGTTTCATCGCAAAAACACATGTCATGGTGGGTTTGTGGGAAAATCAGAAGCACCAAAGACTGACTCAAATGTCAAAGTCGTTGTTTTTGTCACCCACTGTTTCCTTTGAGTGTCTAGCAGATGTTGGTGAGGGCTGAGGATCTGGATGCCTCGAGAGCCTTCCATCCTCGGGGTCTCACGAGAATCACCTTTTGGGTGCAGAGCCTCTGAGTCTGGGATATGGTTTTCTGTCACAGCTGTGGGACAACAGGAAAAGGACAGCCTTAGCCCCGTGAGTGAAGAGTCCTGGGTTCTGTACCCTTTTGTCAGTTGACAGAGGAGTTTCTCACCTCTGAGGCTTGTTTGCAAACTGGCTGCAATATTGTCGTACCAACCCCAAACCTCCCGGGCTCTCGAACCTCATCACTAGAAGAATCTGGAGATCATCCTGCCATGCCCCTGGTTTCACAGACATGGACCTGAGCCCCAGACAGCTGGGAAGATTCTCCCAAGGCCACAGCCAGAGTGTTGAAGAGTTAGGAAGAAGACCTGTCTGGTCTCCCAGTGCTTTCATAAACCTCTGGACAGGAAAACATGCCACTTATTTCTGTCTAATTCCATCTCTGTGTTCTCGAGTGCCAACCCGTGCAAAGCACCACGGAGGGTGCAAAGACATGCCCTTGGCCATGCACAAGTCCTTAAGGAGCTCCCAGTTGGATGCGATGTCCCTGCTGTCTTCACATCCCTCAAATCCACCAGCCTTTCCTGTCCCACGTAGTAAAAATGCTGACTCAGTGTTCCGTCGGGATGGGTGGGGAGGAGGGGGAAGAAACACTTATTTCATGGCCGCAATATGCCCGGCGCTCTATACATTCTCCTACTTGACTCTCAGACAGTCTTCTAAGGTCAGTATTATCTGCATTTTGAAATGATTCAGAAAAGTTGAAGAACTCACGAGGTAGCCGAGCTCGGATGTGAATTCAGGTCTTTGCTCCAGACCACGCTGTCACTCTCCAGCTTTCTCTTCTTCCACAGCCATCCTCTTGTCCTGCCGAGGCTCAGGCACCTTGAGGACCTTTGACAAGTAAGTTCCCTTCCCCCAACAAATGACATCAAAATCCTTCTTGTCATTCTAGGGAACCTGAGCTCTAAGTTGAAGGTCTTCATTCGACTTTCCAATCCCCACCCTGCCCCCCTCACCCCTCCATGTCCCTCCTGTTTTTATAACACCTACCTGCCACACTCCTTTTTTTTTTTTTTAAGATTTTATTTATTTATTTGAGAGAGAGACAGTGAGAGAGAGCATGAGCGAGGAGAAGGTCAGAAGGAGAAGCAGAATCCCCATGGAGCTGGGAGCCCGGTGCGGGACTCGATCCCGGGACTCCGGGATCATGACCTGAGCCAAAGGCAGTCGTCCAACCAACTGAGCCACCCAGGCGTCCCTACCTGCCGCACTCTTGACCATGAACTGTCCGCACCTCTCTAAAGGCACTGTGTTCCAGGCACTGAGGCTTCCCAGACCCAGCCCTCCCCCTCTCCTCACCCTCACCTAAAGACAGGCAGCCCGGGCCTTGCCACCTCCTCTGCTTCCAGAAGAGGACACGAGAGCCTAGCAAGGCTGTCCTTCCACTGGGAATCCCCAGCCCAGCCCACACCTCTGCTCCTCAGAGGTCCTGCTCCTAGACATCATGGCACCTCACGATGTGTGTGTGTATGGTGTCCCCTGGTCATGTTACATGTGATTTTCAGTCCCTTTTCCTGGGGATCTCGCCATCATTCCCACCCATTGCTTGGTTTGTGCCCTTCACTCATGGTTAATCCTCTTTATCTTATTCTACCTGATTAGCTTAGCCCAATATCCCCCAATTACACTTGGGAATAGCCTCTACCCACAGTGTCCTTGGGTCTTCCTGATGAACTCTTCCTTCAGTTCAAACAACACCCGTTTGTGGAAACCTTCCGAGTTTTCCTCAACCTTTCCGAGGTGAAAGCCTCCTCCCTTAAGGTTCCTGTGCCTTGGCTGTAGCACTCATCCACTAAGTCACTGGAAGTCTCTCTTCTTTCCTAGAGCCAAACATCACCACAGGGACACTTTTGTGTCCGTTTTGCAGTCGCAGTCGCTAGCCTGGAGGCTGGCACCTGGGAAAATCTCAGTAAATATTTCCAAGTATTGCTCGCCTGGAGAGACCCTACGGGTTAAAACTAGAACCAAATTGTGGAAGGTTCTGCTCCACTAGACTCCGAGTCCTGCAAAGGTGGGGGGGACACCTTCTTCCCTCAGTGATTCCTGCTGTGCCAACGACAGGCTACAAACACAGAAGGAGCCACCCTGGGCTACCGTCAGTTCCCGGTTCCAGGAAATACCTAACCGTCGGATGGATGATGCCTTGGCGGAGATTAGGGGCAGGGGCTGCCCTAGACCATCCTGACCTCCCTAGTAGCTCCAAAGAGCGTGGTTCCATGGTGAGCAAGAGGTTGGTTAACAGCTCAAAAGACGAACAGGAAAAGTGGGAGACAGAGGAATGGACGTAAAAGAGGCACAAGGTGGCAAATAAAGGGTCAGTGAGGAAAGGGAGGCTGAACACTGGAGAAAGGGAGATCGGAAGGACTGGCAAGAAGAGCGTGGGAGAGCGGGGCTCCTTGACCGCAGGGGAGTGCTTGCGCACCAGCACGGCCGACGCCCGAGACCCTGCTACCCCGGAGGCCAGAGGCGTAGAGAATATTAAAGCTGACGTGCTGAAAGCCGCTGCTCCTGGAAACCAGCCAGCAATGGCCTTAATGCCCATTCCACCCGGCCAGGAACCTAAATCCTAGAAAATCAGCCGCGGTGAACAAAATCCAAGCCACACAGGAACACGGGAAACACCCTGACTGCCCTGTGCCATCTGGCCCTTCCTGCTGTGCGGCAGCCTGGCCAGCCCCGAGCCAACACGCCTGAGCCTCGGTCCTCAAGCCACGGAACTCGCAGAGGCCAGCCCACCTCCAGCTCTGGTCACCCACTGGCTCCGGACCCCATCCATCCCTTTTTCCAAAACATATTGCACGTTACCTCCCTGAGCTCTGGGACCTGTCCAGTTTCCGAGGGGGGCAAGAACAGGAGACCTGCACACATGTTGCTTTTGCTGCGGGTCCGGCTCTGACTCCATGGCCTGGTTCTTACCAGCACACGGCCTCCTGCTGCCTCCAGGGATGTTTGCAAAGTGCCGTGAGTGCTCACGTTTATGGGGTTCCCACTGCGCTCAGACACCGAATCGGATCCTCTGTGTGGATTCTCATGTCGAGTCCTCGAGATAAGCCAAAAGGGTAAACAGTCTCCTTGGCAGGTCAGGAGACTAAAGCTCAGAAAAGCTTTTCCAAAATCACACACACAACTACTAAGGGGCAGAGCCTGGATTTAAACCAGTTCCAGGGCCCACGACACAGGGTCATCCAGGAATGGAGCCTTGTTCCCTGATCCCAGAGTCCCTGCCCACATGTCCTTTCCTCGAACACTCGGGCCCCGCTTTGCACCCTGCTGCCTCCCGAGGACTGCTGCCCTGCCCCAGGCTCTCCTCCCTGTGCCATGCCCCTGGCCCGCGTGCTTGAGCCCACAGCCCCATCGAGGCAGCCCACTGACAAGTGCCCCGCCAGCCTACCCGGGTGCCTCCCAGCCGTCTCCTGTCCCACGTCTCACTGCTCGGGGGCCAACCCGTCTGCGCTTTTGTCACCAGCCTCAGAAACCCGCCCCCATCACCACTACAGAGCCCCACCTTTGCATCTTGCTGTCCACATCTAGTGTGTCCTTCACCCAACAGAACCAGTTTGCACACACACCAGGACCCGAAGCGTCTCTGCACGGCGACTGGGAGAACCAGTTAGCACACACACCGGGACCCGAAGCGTGTCCACACGGCGACTGAGCGCGGCCAAATCAGCGGCTTCGCTGTAATCTAACCCGCGAGTAACCTTCATCCTACGCTGCCCTTATCCTTGCACATCTCACTGTTCACCTATCAAGGCCACTTGACAGCAAAGAAAGGGAGATGTCAGCCCTGGCCTGGCGCTACCTGGGCTCTGATCCTCTAAGCAGAGAGGGGGGCTTGGGAGGGTGGATTTCAGCCAAGGGAGCAAAGGTCCTTCACCTCGCAGCCCTGGATTCACCTGCCGCGCGGCTCCGCGCCCTCCTCGTTGCTGCACGCCAAGTGCTTCTCGCACCAGCATCCCGACGTGTGCACACGCGCGTGTGTGACCTCCTTGCACAGATCTGCTCCTCTCCCTGTGCTGTTATCCCCCCCACCACGCAGGGCGGGGGGGCGGGGGAGGCTGGCGAGGACAGGCGCAGAGAAGGAAGACCCAGATGGCCCAGAGACGACTGTGGTTGCGGAGGCAGCTGCGTCTTCCCCGCGCTCCCGGGGCTGGTTCTCTGCCAGCTGCAGCTCGGGGCGAGGGGGCTGCTGGGGAAGTGGGCAGACGGGGCAGAAAGCACTTCCTTTCACTCCAGACCCCAGGGCCCGAAGCAAAGCGTCATCACATCTCCTTCCGAACATCTCTCCTCCCCGCATCCCGTTTCTCTAGTTTACGGGCACACTGTGTCGCCTGTTTCTGCACATTCCCGATGCCCGCAGTGCGCTGGGTGCCATCCCATCGGGGGTCCCAGAGCTCACGGTCGGGGCACTCGGAGCTGGAACGCCTGCTAGCACTGGGCTGTGTGTTTGCTCATGTGCTCACGCTGCCTCTGCCGCGAGGCCCCGGGCCAAGCAGCGATCCTGCCCTTGACCTCCACCCAGCATGGCCATCCAGCATAACCTCCCCACCGTCCGTCTGTCCAGCCGGAAACCTGAGGTGAAAGACCTTCCCAGGTGCCTGGAGCATCTTGGCCGGCGGCATAGCAGTTCCAAAAAGAAACTCTCTCGGAGCAATTAAACATTAAAAGTGTTATATTCAGAGGTTTCTCGTGCATGGATGTCTCCTTCCCTGCCTCAGGTTCTCCACGCGTCAGGCGCGCAAGGGGCGTCTGCTTGTGGTGCGAGGTCCGTGCACACCTGACAGCTGAATGACTGCGTCCCAAGGAACGAAGTCTGGTCCGCACTGAAGACATCCACGTCCTAAGTGACATCTCTCATCCTGAAAGACGGGTTAGACGTTCTTGTCACTCACACTCCTCTTCCTGGATCAGACACAAAGACTCTTTCTATCATTCAGTCCTTACGGTGCCTGAGTCCTGCCACCACCAAACACGGGGAAGGTCTCCACACACACACACACACACACACACACACACACACACACACACACACACCTAAAATTGCACTGGAAATATACATGCTGCGTGAGGAATGGAGCAACTTCCCCAAAGATCCCCCTTGCTTCTCTGTTAGCGTCACCTGGTGGCTCAGGCTCTGCCTTCAGAAGTTAACATGCTTCCAATGGGACACTGGCCTTTCGGTCTCTTTAGCTTATCACACAAGCCTAGTCCTCTTTTTCCGTCCCTTGTACACTCATGTCACATCCATATCTGAAAGACAGCCACCCCGAGGTAGATAGTAGACCCACTCCAAGAGGTGAGTTAACAGGTGTCCTTTTCAATGTGCTAAAATGCTTGTGGACACTTAAAATGAGTGTAGAACACCCTGGTGGCTGCTTCTTCCTGCCTCTGCATTTCACACGGCAGCCCCAAGTCTCATGTTCTTCCGTCGTATTCCCCCTCCCATCTGGCTCATGAGATGAGGAACGGTAGATCTGCTGGACCCTGTGGTCTCTAGATACTCTTGGCTCATGTCTTCTCACTTGATCTCAAGTGGGCTTAAGAAGACTGTCATTCAAGACCATATTTTCAGGGCCTGTAATAAGGAACCATGTGGAGAGAATCCCAAAGTGCTTTTCTTAGAGCTTATATAAGCCAAAAAAGGTCTTAGATTCCTCAAAACTGACCAGAGATAGTTCAGACACATTGACATATAAATGGTCAGTACTGGTGAGATTGAATACTGCCCCCAGGTAGCTGCTGCGGGCCCACATCTGGCCAGTAGTGCAGTAGTTCATTAACTTCCCCTCCATCAGCACTAGATCCTGGGGATACTTAGAGTTCCTCAAATAGACCTTGTGATTCAGGGGCCGGTTGTTGCAGGACTGACCCCTGAAGTAAACTTTGGAATACACAAAGTAGAGCCCAGTATCATTGATCACAAGGCCACCCTTCTTATACTTCACCCCAGAGACAAGGGCAATTCCATATGTGTCTTCCCATTCCAGAGGGATGGATCTTGAGTTGGGCTTGCCTGAAATCAAATCAGAGAGGAGCTTTCAGCCAGGACTGCTCATGCACCCAACAAACGAAGCTTCTAAGGTGAAACTGTGGGCCGTTCCTTGAGCAAAGGACCAAAATGGCACAGCCCATATGGAACTGGCTAATGGGTCAGACTCGATCCATCACTGAATTCCTGCGACACCGCTATCGAATTGCTTGCCCTAATTTTGTCATCTACACAACTGGGACAATAATATATATCCTAATCAATTATAAGGAGACATTAATGAAATTAGTTTAGTTCTCTGGAACACAGACTGTATGATCTTCAGAACTAACACCAAAATTTCTAGGTTTTGAGGTCTCTCTAGGTGGAAAAAAGCTAAACCCAAGGAAATCATAAAGTTGGGAAGAACCCTTAGGGATCATCTGGTCCAACTCCTTACCTATACTAAGAAGTCTTCAGTACCTCCACTTTGGGCTAAAATCCCCTTTCTTTTGTGTCTCCACAGCAGTATAATCATACCTTAAGCAGAGAACACTCTGTAGTACCAAAATGATCACTTATGTACCTGTATCTCCCTATTAGATTTTAAGTTCCTCAAAGACAGGAATCACATTATTAATCTACTTGTCTCCAGAGCTCGGCACACATGTGTTCAATAAATATCTGGTGATCCAGACAGGATCATTCTACAGCTTCTGCCTAAATAATTCCAGGGCAGTGGCATACCCTTTCTATGATACTTGTCCGCTTCTCAGATATTTATGGACTGTGCCCTGGGAATGCCCACACCACATTGTTCTCAAATGACTTTACTTCACTACCTGGCCACATGCAGGAAGTCCACCAGGGCCAGGACTGGGCCCTTCCTCTCACTCCTACTTCTACTCTTGCACAAAGCACAGTGAAGCTCTTCCAGAAAACCAGAAAAGCACTGACTAAAATAATTGATCACTCCCCACCTCCCTAGATCTCACCTCTTGAACCCATGCCCCAAATCCCCTAGGGGTCTTTGGAATGACGTAAAAGAGTGAGCTCCTCATGGGCAGGGGTCCTCTCATACTCCGCTCCATTTTGCCAGTTCAGAACATGGCCTAGACTAGAGTAGGAGTGCAGTTTGAGTGTGAGGTTGACTTGACTATTAAGATGGGACTATTCTTGGGTGTCAAATACTATCACCAGAAAGTAGCAACGCCCTCCGAGCACAGTACCCAACCTGTCAAAGGCTTTCCCAAGACCCACGCACCTCCCAGATACAGACCTGTTAGATGGGCCACTTTTCTCAGCTCCCTTTTTTCAGAGGGTAGATTGGGTTGACCTGCATCATGGAGAGATGAAAGATATATATATATAAAAATGAGATACCAGTTTTCTTTTGTTGGGACTCCAAACTGGTCATTTAAATAAAAACAATTTTTTAAAAACATAAACGGTAACAGTCTAACATACACTAATCATCCAAGTGCAAACCGTAGAACTTGCAGCCATCGGTACTTCAGAAACAGAGATAAAATGTAAACCAAATTGAGATAGACATATGCACAGACTATGTCATGAAAAAAACAATAAAAAGGTTGATTGAAAAAGAGCTATCATATCAGTTACTGCATTTGAACTTGCCACAATCCTTTGAGGTAGGGATTATGGTCTGATGGCAAAATGAGCTAATTTGGATGATCTGTCCAAGAAGACCCAGCTACACAAGGTCAGAATAGGATGGACGCTCAAGTCTCCTGGCTTCCGATTAGGATTTTTTCCAGTTCTGCTGCCTCTAGGACTCTGTAGAACAGAGGCCAAAGAAGACTTTGATTTTACCGCCTGGCCACTAGGTCTTCCCCTCAGTGGCATTCAACCATCTGCCCATATTAATCACCCTCAGATCTCAGAAGCCTTGACTAACTCCCCATTGCACATATAACACATCCCCAGCCACATGATCTCTGCCTGTCTGTCCAGCCTCCCCTCCTCTGCTTGCTCAGATCGGCCAAGGCGGCACAACACAGGGGCTGATGTGATCTGAACCCACCCAGCTACCAGCCCTTGTGCCTTTGCTCATGCTGTTCATCCGCTCAGAACGCCCTCCAAAGGGATCTTCATGGCAAATTCCTATCAACCCCATAAGTACCGCCTGCAGTACCTATTTCTTGGGGGAAACCCTCCCAGGCCATTTTAATCGAATATGGTCTTTCCCTCCTTTGAAGCCTAGAGTCACTTTGTCTTTACCTCTTTTGTCAGTTCTGACTCTCCATTTCTGTGATAACTGCATGACTTGTCTTACTCCCACCAAATAAACGGCAAACTTCCTACTATATGTTTAATCCACCAGAGTGGGCACGCAACCAGCAAATATTTGTTAAATTAAATTGGAGGACGTAGAATAGACAATAGCTCCCAAAGTAGTCATTATTTCTCTGACTTCAAATATTTTAACCGAAGAGAGCCACCACTTAGCTAATGAATTCAGCTAACACATTTAAGAAAGATTCACAGAAGAGCCCTCATCCACATCAGGTTCATTACAATTAGCCTGTAAAACTCACCTGTGGTGTGAGATTGCCACTATCAGCTGAGAACATGACCCGAGTAATCACGTCTTCTCTATCCACCCAAGACCACCCACCATGAAGGAGGTGTTAGCGAACAGGAAAGGCAAAACTGAGTCTCCTCTACATTCCTATACCACAAACCATCTGTGCAACTGGTTTGGCATTCAGCCACGTACTGACAGGAAATGGAACAGAGAACCACAGGTTGCATATCTTTCTATCCCTCGCAGAGCCTTGCACAGTGTGATTCTCATAGAGGGTCCTTAGTAAGAATACCTGCTGGAGAAATGCTGAAATAAGCTGGAAATAGATCCTACACGTAGGTGATGAATGTTTCCTACCCCTGGGGCCTTTGCACATGCCATTCTCACTGCTGGAATGTTCTCCCCTATCCTCCCACACCACCCCACATACATGCACGCACACACAACACCTCCTTAGAGGGGACTTTCCAGACCACTCTATGTTACATCGCACTTAGTACAGTCTGAAATTATAGTCTGCTTAATTACTTTTGTTTACCCTTTACTGCGCTCTGAAAGCTCCCTCGGGGTAGGACCCTTGCCTCTCTTGTTCTTAGTCACCACCTACACCCAGCACCCGCCTGGGACATAAGAAGCTCTCCAAGAACATTTGTGAATGAATAAAAGACTTAAATGAGTGAACTGTGGAAAAATGGAAAATGAAAAAGAAGCAAATAAGTATGTTTAAATAATCTCGGATAGTACATCCCAGAGAAAATCACTGTTAATTTGTTGAAGTACAAGTACTTCTAATTCTTTACTAAGAATATAAAAATATACACATGCACTTATATAGTTGATTTAAACTAAGCATAGTTTTATAACTTTTCTTTTTTATTTAATAATATAGAGTGCACAATCTCCATGGCCTTAAACGTAATTATATGGATTTCAGTCGCTGCGTAGGAGGCCCTCTGAATATACCATGACGTATTTAATTTCCTATTAAGAGGCATTTAAGTTTCTTCTGACTTATTTATTACAAATAGGCTTATAAGGTAATGATGAACATAATTATCTATGAGTTTTGGGGTATATCTCTGATTATCTTATTAAGATAAATTCTTAGTGATGAGATTACATGGTAAATGAACACTTTTTTAAAAAGAAGATTTTGTTTATTTATTTGACAGAGAGAGAGAGGAGAGCATGTGAGCACAAGCAGGGGGAGCAGAAGGCAGAGGGAGAGGGAGAACCAGGCTCTTGGCTGAGCGGAGAGCCTGATGCGGGGCTCGATCCCAGAACCCTGGGATCATGACCTGAGCTGAAGGCAGAAGCTTAACTGACTGAGCCACTCAGGTGCCCAGTAAATTAACATTTTTAATCCTTTGGTACATTTTTCCAACTGGTCTTCAGAACAAGTATAGCAATTTACATGTTCCCTGGCTGTGAAGTAATGCTTAAGCAAAATTTTTTCTCACATTTTTGCCAATCTGGTTTTTTTTTTTCTAATTTTTACTAATGGGATGAATGAAAATGGATATACCCTTGTTTGATTTGCATCTCTTTTCCTATTAATAAAGTGGCTACTTCGTTCTCCATGGTGAAATTGCCCAACCTCTGGTCCATCTGCGTGGATGACAAGACGCTTTTTACTGGAAGAGACAGACCTGGGTCATCTGTGCACTTGACTTTTAATCACTAAAATGATCCTAGAGAGTGGCGGAGAGATGAGTAATTAGGCACCTGTTTCACCAGCCACATTCCACTGATTTTCAAAGCTGTTTTATTTTAGAAATCCTCCAAAGGTTTTATTTTTCTAACAAATATTTCTACTCTGCTTGAATAAATCAGGACTTTCTAACACTTAGGGACTTAGACCTAGAATCAAAGACCAGAGTGTCCACAGGATGGGTCCTCCAGAGCCCACATTCTGGAGCAGTAGGGTGACTTGGGTCACCTACAATAGGCACATAAGAGAAATTGGAATCGGCTCCCCTCCTTGGATGGCCAGTGCTGCCTTCCATTTTCCTCCCAAGATTTACCTATTGTCTTTGCAGAGGCGTCTTGCTTCTCATCTTTATTTCTCCTTCCATGGCCATCACAGACAGAAGTTTCCCTATTTCACAGAGCACTAGTCTATGTGCTGGAAAGCTCTGTCGGCGACAAAGCACCAAGAGCCCGTGTTCCTCCTAGCCCCAGTTCCACACCAGCGATTTGGGGCATATCCCTAATTCTCTTCCGAAAAGTGAGATGGCTGGACCAGATTTGCTCCAAGCTCCCGTCCAACTCTTACCGAATCCAAAGTTCGGTCGATCTCAGTTGAATAAACCAGAGCATGCTAAATCTACCTGCACATGTTTCCAAAAGGTGTCCTGAAACTTCACACAAGGTCAGTGTTCAACATTTTCATCTTTTCCCTTGTCCTGAATCTCAACAGAGACCTTTCTTTTATTGAAGGTACCTCATGATTGCCTTTGTGGGGGAAGCTGGACTAGCCCTTGAAAAATGGCTAAGGTTTCCCCCTCAAGACTGCCAGGGAATGCAAAAGAACAACTTTAATGTGGATGGTTAATTGCATACTTTTTAAACGCTTAAGGAGTGCTTGGGTGGCTCAGTCAGTTAAGCATCCGGTTCTTCATTTCAGCTCCGGTCATGATCTCTCTCAGGGTCGTGAGATGGAGCCCTGCGTCAGTGCTCTGCAGAGTCTCTCTCTCCTTCTCCCTCCACCCCTCCCCTCTAAATAAATAAATAATTAAAAGCTTAAATACATCCTAGAATTTTTTTCTTTAAATAAAGCTTGGCTCTTGAGTTATCTCTTAGAGAGTCTGAAGAGGAGACGACTTTTCCCAGAAACATCTGTCTCTGCCTGCTCCTCTCTACATCTCCCTGGGAGCCACAGCCACTGCCCTGTTCACAGAAACCAGGAGGCCTGTGAAGGTGACAGGAATGGAACCAGCTGTATCTGTGTTGTCTCTTTCCAAAGCCGAATGGAAATTACTTGAATTGTGGGCAGTACTCAGTTTTACTGATTTTGAATGATTACATGTACGTCATATGTTAGGGCAGCTCAAGGAACCAAAATGAGCAATGATTCTGAATTAGCCAGGATTCCTTTTGTAGTATAATGTATCCGAGAGTGGGATGGAATTGAAGGCATCTGCCCCACGTGGTTCAGCAATGAGGACTGTCTTTAGAGACTCAATACACATCTGTAAAATGACTCACCTATTAGCTTCTCCAAAGACGATGCTGTATGACTTTTGCTGGTGGACTGGCAACAGAGAGGGAAAAGATGCATCGTAAATATGAAGTTCTTTAAGATAGCGGAGGCAAAACCGTCAAGTAAACAGAATAAACCTGAGAAGGGCATCTCCATACCTCAGAGCCTCTCCTAACTCGGACTCTGGCCATGCCATCCCGTCTCACCACACCCGGGTTTTGCAATTTGGAATAGTTCTAACATTTTTAAGTATTTCCAAGGAAATTTAGTTGGGTCATTTAAACAAATTCACTTCCGAGCAAGACTCCAAATTCTTTTTCTTTCCTGAATCACGAACCTCTAGGTAGAGGTTCAGCCAGCGGCCTTGCCAGCTGTGAAAGGAGGGACAGTCCCCACCAGTCCTATTTTGGCCCTGATCCTTTCCAAGAGAGCAAATATCCCTTTCACTCACTTGAGCCTCGGCCTCTGAGATAGAACGACTAGAATGACCCATTTCGAAGACAGGAAGAGAAAGGACTAGAAAAGACTTTGCAAGCAAGGCCACGGTCCCTCTGGGCCTCGGTGTCCCCCTCCCCCACGACCCCCCCCCCCCCCTCCGCTACAGCTTAGCCGTCTACACCGCATCTCCAGTGCACAGCAATCCCCACAAGGGCTTACCTCTCTGAGCTCCGCCAGCTCCTTCTGCATGTGGAAGAGCTGAAACAGCCCCAGCCCCAGGCCAACCAGGGCCACCAGCACCATGAAAAACATCACAAGGAGACACAGGCCTGTGTTGTGGTCCCTCGGCGTCTTCAGAGGCGGCAGGGGCACCGGCGGCAGGGGCGGCGATGGTGGCAGCGGTGGCGGTGGTGGCGGCGGCCTCCTCGGCCCAGGCCTCCCGGGCACAGAGGACGGACACGGGAGGACGGAGCCCGGAGGCGCCCAGGGGGAGCTGGCGCTGCCGTCCACCCAGCAGATGTGGGGGTACAGGGGGTAATCCAGGGGCTGCTGCATGGCAGTGGGTCGGGCTGGCCCCCAGCGCAGGTGTCCAGGCCGGGCCGGCGCGGCTGTCTGCTGGAGAGCAGGAGAGCCCGCTCTCTCTTTATAGTTTCCAGAACCCCGGGGAACACCTCTCTGTCGCTCTCTTTCCTCCTCTGTCTTTCTCAGAGACACCCACTGACTTTGCATCTGAAGCTGAGAAGCCTCAACCAGAGGCAGAGCAAACCTCGGGAAGTTTCCGCCCACAGTTCTCTGGTGACGCCTGCAGGGCCCCACGCAGAGTCCCCGCCGCCTGCCACAGGAGAGCCTGGTCTTTCTCAGGCCCCATGAGGGCTGGTGGCATGGGCGCAGGCCTGTGGGCTCTGTCCACCTGCCAGCGGCCGGGAGGGGGGGTGTCCAGGCCCCAGGGGGCGAGACTGTGGGGTGGAAGACAGTGGAGACCTGCCCACATCTTACCTTTTGCTCAGGGAATCGCCCCCTTGCTGCCATCCTTTCCCCACACCTTAGTACTATTTACCCTCACACAGCAAAGCACTATAACGTGTGGGGTAAAATCTGCCCCACCCCCTCTCTGGGGATTGGATCAGAGGCTGCAAACCAGTGGCTGAAATGCCTTGTGGAACCCATAGACCTCACTATGTTTTTTCTCTTCACTGTGGTCCCTTTTAAAATTGGGATAGTCTGCACTAAAATATATATATATATATGTATTTTAGTATGTTTTGAAACCTTAGCATACCGGATACCCCAGGGGTCAGCCGAACCCAGTCCCCCGGGGCTGCCACAGGTCTCCCGCTGGCCCGCCCACGCTCCCTGTGCATCACTGGGCCCCTGGCCCCCTGGCCGGGCAATGGCCATCAGTCCCCGCAGGCCTTCGTTTGCAGCCTGTGATACGGTTGTCATGTGTAATAAATGGTGCCCAAATTTGAATTTCACATAAAGAAATGTGAATCCTTTTTAGGATAAAAAATAATAATAAATCATTTTTAGGATAAGTATATCCTAAACGTTATATGGGATACACTAAAAAGTTATTTATCGTTTTTCCAACGTTCACATTTAACTGATTGTCCTATTTGTCTTTTACTAAAGATGGGAACCCTATCTGGACAGCCCTCACCCTTTTCTCTGGCTTTGAGTACTACTTATGTGCCCGTGACTCCCAGATGCTTGGCTGCAGTCCTAAACACGCTCCCAAACGAACCCACAACCGCTCATAAAAGCCGCTTTTCCATTTCACCGGAGAACGCCACTGTTCAGATCTCATTAGCCTTTCCATCATGCTGGGGCATTTCTGCACCTACCATTCTGGCTCTCCATCTCTGCCAAGGCAACACCAGATTTAGTTCCCTGCCACACTCTTTCCACCTGCCCCCTCCCATACTACCTGTTTCACTTGACGTCAGTCTTTGTGGTGACGACTTCAAGTCCTCTGTTTTTCTCTCCCGCAGCATCTGAACCCAGCCGGTTGATTTTCCCCGCGCCTGTTTCTCACATCAGCACGCTCTCACCATTTCTATTTTTCCTGTTATTGTCTTAGGTCAGACGTCGACTAGCTGTCACCTGCCGTAGTTCAGTGACACCCCAACTGCTCCCCCCACCAGCCTTCCCGAGCACAAATCACCCCGCAGAATGACGCAAGAACCACGCCGATAAAAACACACTCAGAGATCTCGCCTTCTCACCTAACACCTTGTGCTGGAAGGTTTGAAACCAAATTCCCTAGCGGGACACACAGGGCTCCTTCCCGTTAGAGTCCAACAGCCAGCACTGCCTCCTCTCCAGACACTTCTGCCCACATCCCACTCTGCGCTCTGGAGACAGCGTGACAGTTGGGAGCAGAACAACTGCACGAGCGTCTCACTCTCTTTTCGAGGTGGGCAGAGCTAATGTGCTTTTGAAGTCACACATGCGTTTACTCATAGTTGTGAAAAATGGCAAGTTTCAAGTCCAGAAGTAATCATCAGAATGTATAAGTTAAGAATTCTACCATACAGACAACCAAAAAAAAAAAAAAAAAAAAAAAGGACCAAAACCAAAAAAAAACCTTGAAAGTACCCTGAGACAACTCTGACAAAAATTGTGTAGGATCATCTTTTTTATACTAGAAAAATTTTACTGACAGTGGCAGATTCAGATGAGTGAAAAAACACACCACATGGGGGATGGGTGGAGAGAGAGCGTTGCACGATGCTTAGGGATTTGTGGTTCTGGGGGTAAACTGCCAGGGGCAGATCCCAGTTCTTCCACTTACAAGCTGTGTGAGCTAGACAGGCCACTGCCCCTCCTCGGAGCCACAATGGACCCAATCAGAACCCAATGGACCCAATCGGATTCCACAGGCACTGTGAGCACTGGTCAAAGCACCTGATACACTTAAAATAGTGCTTAGAATCAAAGTAAGCTCTCAGCAAACGTTGCCCTCACTGTTCTGCTAAGTGTAGCAAATCTCCCCGCATGCAAACCATCTGTAGACGTGACCTACGTGTCGGCCTTCCACGGAGGGTAAATCAAGGTGCAGAGGGGAGGCAGGTGGCAGGAAACAGGACAAGGGAATGCCCAACAACTAGGAACTCAGAGGTTTCACCAGTGGACTGATGGACCCATCTGTTTCAGGCTAAGATCCTCCCCGCTTTTCTCTCTCAAACTCTCACAAAAGCTTCGAGCATTCTTCGGTAAGAATGATGTTATATTTCACATCTCCCCCTGCCCTGTTTCTTGATATAATCCCATAGGAGGAATCAGAATCATAAATATCTCCCCCAACCCATCAGTGTCCTCAGATCCTGGGGAGACTCTGAACAGAAACGGAGACAGAGAGCAGTCTCTAAACAGCGGTAATTCCTCTTCGATAATGTCACCAAATGTCATATGTTGGCTAAGTCATGGAGAAATAAACACCGTAAGAGACAATAACAGGGGGTGCCTGGGTGGCTCAGTGGGTTAAGCTGCTGTCTTCGGCTCAGGTCATGATCTCAGGGTCCTGGGATCGAGTCCCGCATTGGGCTCTCTGCTCAGCAGGGAGACTGCTTCCCCCGCTCTCTCTCTGCCTGACTCTCTGTCTACCATGATCTCTCTGTCAAATAAATAAATAAATAAAATCTTAAAAAAGAGAGAGAGAGAGACAATAACAGGGACTTGTCACAGTTTGGGGTATTACCAGAACCTTGTTCATCAGCAGGAATAACCTTTTCCAGTAAGATCGTAGCTCTGTGATGGCTGGGGGTGAGGAAACCCATGTATTTGCCGTGAAAGATGCAGTGAAGGGCCACCTGCCTGGCTCAGTCATCGGAGCGTGCGACTCTTGATCTCGGGTCATGAGTCTGAGCCCCACGTTGCGTGTAGAGATTACTACAAATAAATAAACCTCAAAAAATCCACTGAATAAATAAATCAAAGGGCCAGCAGGCTGGTAGCTCCCACGTGTAGAAAACTCCAAATGAGGAATGTCTCTCTTTCTCACCTCATCCCTCTACCTGTGCTGGCGGCATCTCTGACTCCCGAACCAGCGTTCCTTGAGGATGGATGGGGAGAATGATTCAGAACTGGTGATTTCTTTCAGATAAGGGCTGGGATTGCCGGTCCTAGAGATTTAATGGGATGTGGGTGAGGCTTAGGAGCAAATTTAAGAGCAGGACCAAATCAGAGAACACTCCTTGTATAAGCTGCTAGAATTTTTTTAGGTATCTGGCCTCATTAGATGAAATTCAAATTATCTTTAATGCGGGTTCCTCTGCCATTGTAATTCCCTTCAGAAACTGCCCGGTCCCTTTAGTAAAAGAATTCCTGTGATCTTTCCCCATCTTAGCATGTTAGCCGTATGGAGGTTAAAAGAACAGAAGAGGCAGGAGAAGGGGCTCCTCTTTCTTTCCGTCCCTCCCGTGTTTTAGCACGGGAGCGGCTTCAGTGGACCATGGCCTGGAGCGCTAGATGTGACTCAGGAGCCACGCAGAGTAGCGCCGGAGGGAGCCAGAAGCTAACTCTTCCCTGGGGACCGGGAAGAGGATAAAAAGGCAGGGATAACGCTGAGTATTAACAAATTACATGTGGCACAGCATGTCTACCTCGTTCACTACCACTGGGTGAAAACAAACCCATGTTGGCTGAACTGCCAAACACAGGAGAGTCTGAGGTCAGAAACAGGGCCCTGGTGGGAATGAAGGTCCCTCCGCAACCTCACTCATGGAGCTGAGCGGCCACCATCGGACGACACTGCCGGTGCTGATGGGGGAGGCGTAGCAGGACAGCGCCCTCCCCACCTTTCTCTGAGCCCAGCCCTGGCACTCCTTCAGTCACCACCGATCCGTTTCCAGGCCATTGAGAGTAAAATCTGAAATCTTTGGTGTGACCTCCAAACCCCTCATTATCTGGGCTCTTCCTTACTCAGCAACTCTCTGCTCTTCCTCTCGTGCCATGCTGCCGTCACACGGGCCTTTCCACTCACCAAATGTGGCAAGTTCTCGCCCACCTCAGGGCCTTTGCACGAGACGCTGCCATTGGCCGGAATGTTCTTTGCCCCAGCCCTACCTTTACATGGCCAGCTCCCAGAATCCTTCAGTTCTAAACCAAACATCACTTCCTCAAAGAGGTTTTCACGGGGCACTCCATCTAAATGAGATCTTCCCAGTTACTATTCTTTCATGAGATTGTGTTTTGTTTTTTCCTTTTGTGGTTCTTTTCACATTTTCAAAAATAGATATGGACAGATACAGATAGATACAGAATCATGTCTGTCTTCCGCACTCTCTTGTGCACACAGCCTAGTACGGTGCCTGACAATAAATCCTGAAACGATTCTTACCAGACTCCCTGTATGGTAGTTTTATAGCACCCTCAAATCACAACTCCATCACTTTCTCAGTTTCTCTTTAGATTTTAGCTCTTAAACCCTCAGACAAGTCAGAAGACATTTGGGAGGAACGGCACAGGCTTACACCCAAAGGTGTCCGCCCCATTAATAATCCAGTCGGGTGCCAGGCTGGTCTTTCCTGCCTCCAGATGACCTCCTTGCCACCCAAAGCACATCCCAAGGGGCCAGGGAGAGACTGTCCTCCCAACTCAAAAGTTTTGGTACCTTTCACGTGCAGTCACTGTTTCTCTCAAGAGGCTTATCAACTTTTCTTGGAGTTAGAACCCTGGTGGCTGGCCCTGACATGATAAAGTTAGGTGGTGTCTCAGCAGAATGAGCATTTTTTATTTGATTCTTTTTTAAGTGGCTCCACGGCCAGTGTGGAGCCCAGTGTGGGGCTTGAACTCACAACCCTGAGATCACGGCCTGAGCCAATATCAAGAGCTGGATGCTTACCTGACTGAGCCACACAGGTGCCCCCATTTTGATGTTTTTATTGAAGTACAGCTGACACCCAGGGTTGCCTCGGTCTCAGGGGTGCAACAGAGTGATTCCACCTCTCCGTGTCGTGCTGTGCTCACCACAAGTGTAGCTACCGTCTGTCACCACGAACACCATCACAATACCCTTGATGATGCTTCCTGCGCTGCTGACCTTTCATTCCCGTGACCTCTTCATTCCCTAACTGGAAGCCTGTGCTTCCCACTTCCCTTCGTCCACTGTGCCCGCCACCCATCCCCTCTCCTCTGGGACCAGCACTGGTTGGGTCCCTGTATTTAAGGGTCTTTTCCTGCTCTTTGTTTGTTTGTTTTGTATTTTAAATTTCCCATGGAAGGGAAATCATATAGTATTTGCTTTTCTCTGTCTAATTTACTTTAGTTAGGATCACATCCCCTAGGTTCATCCATGTTTTAAATGGCAAGCTCTCATCCTTTTCATGCCTGAGTAATATTCCATTATGCCTGTATGTGTCTATGTATGTATGTACACACATACACACACACACAGGGGTGCATATATCTTTTCAAATTAGTGTTTTTATTTTCTTTGGGTAAATACCCAGCAGTGGGATTACTGGATCCTACGGTATTTCTATTTTTAATTTTTTGAGGGGCGTCCAGGACTATTTTCCACAGAGGCTGCACCAGTTTGCATCACCATCAATAGTGCACGAGGGTTCCTTTTTCTCCATACCCTCAGCAGCACTGGTTACTTCTTGTCTTTTTGAGTCTAGCCGTTCGGACGTGTGAGGAGATCTCCCACTGTGGCTCGGATTTGCATTTCCCTGATGACTCGTGATACTGAACACCTTTTCATCTGACTGTTGGCCATCTGTAGGTCTTCTTTGGAAAGTTGTCTATTCAGGTCCTCTGCCCATTTTTAATTGGGTTATTTATTCACAGTTAGGTATCTGATATCTTGAGTGTACTTTTGTATATGGCATGAGAGAGTGGTGGACCAGTTTCATTCTTTTGCATGTAGCTGTCCAGTTTTCCCATTTATGGAAGAGACTGTCTTTTCCCTACTTATATTCTCACCTTCTTTGTTGGAGATTGACTGTACAAGTATGAGTTTATTTCTGGACTCCCTGTTCTGTTTTATTGATCTACGTGTCTATTTTTGTGCTAGTACCATGGCGTTTTGATTACTACAGCTTTGTAGCATAAGCAGATTGGTCATCTTTTTTTTGAGCCCTCATATGTGAGCATAATAATACATTAGAACCACTGCAAAGAGTGCTGAGGTCATACACCGGTTACTAAATTGTATGAACGTCTTCTGGATTTCTGCCCATTAGAGAAATAGCTGACTCTGAATTCCAAATCTAGAATGGTTCCTGCTATTACAGTCACCATAAATACCTATCGATGAGATGAACATAAGTGAGGCAGCTGACACTCGAGTAAGCGAAACGACTCGCCCAGGGTCACAAAGTCTGTTGGTGTTTGAGCCAAAATTCTAACCCCAAAAGGGTATGATGTGAAAATGATTGGGAAACAAGAGTGCTTCAGACTGCCCCGAGAGCAGCACCCCTAGATGCACAGGACGGGGAGCTCCCTGCCTCCAGGGTGGTGAGGAGATGTGACAGGGTGTAGGCCACACCCGTAAACAGCATCTTTTAAGAGTGGAAATGCCTGAGTCTTGTGGGCTCTTTTATGAGCCCCTTATTGATGTTTGAAATGTTTCATCGCAAAAACACATGTCATGGTGGGTTTGTGGGAAAATCAGAAGCACCAAAGACTGACTCAAATGTCAAAGTCGTTGTTTTTGTCACCCACTGTTTCCTTTGAGTGTCTAGCAGATGTTGGTGAGGGCTGAGGATCTGGATGCCTCGAGAGCCTTCCATCCTCGGGGTCTCACGAGAATCACCTTTTGGGTGCAGAGCCTCTGAGTCTGGGATATGGTTTTCTGTCACAGCTGTGGGACAACAGGAAAAGGACAGCCTTAGCCCCGTGAGTGAAGAGTCCTGGGTTCTGTACCCTTTTGTCAGTTGACAGAGGAGTTTCTCACCTCTGAGGCTTGTTTGCAAACTGGCTGCAATATTGTCGTACCAACCCCAAACCTCCCGGGCTCTCGAACCTCATCACTAGAAGAATCTGGAGATCATCCTGCCATGCCCCTGGTTTCACAGACATGGACCTGAGCCCCAGACAGCTGGGAAGATTCTCCCAAGGCCACAGCCAGAGTGTTGAAGAGTTAGGAAGAAGACCTGTCTGGTCTCCCAGTGCTTTCATAAACCTCTGGACAGGAAAACATGCCACTTATTTCTGTCTAATTCCATCTCTGTGTTCTCGAGTGCCAACCCGTGCAAAGCACCACGGAGGGTGCAAAGACATGCCCTTGGCCATGCACAAGTCCTTAAGGAGCTCCCAGTTGGATGCGATGTCCCTGCTGTCTTCACATCCCTCAAATCCACCAGCCTTTCCTGTCCCACGTAGTAAAAATGCTGACTCAGTGTTCCGTCGGGATGGGTGGGGAGGAGGGGGAAGAAACACTTATTTCATGGCCGCAATATGCCCGGCGCTCTATACATTCTCCTACTTGACTCTCAGACAGTCTTCTAAGGTCAGTATTATCTGCATTTTGAAATGATTCAGAAAAGTTGAAGAACTCACGAGGTAGCCGAGCTCGGATGTGAATTCAGGTCTTTGCTCCAGACCACGCTGTCACTCTCCAGCTTTCTCTTCTTCCACAGCCATCCTCTTGTCCTGCCGAGGCTCAGGCACCTTGAGGACCTTTGACAAGTAAGTTCCCTTCCCCCAACAAATGACATCAAAATCCTTCTTGTCATTCTAGGGAACCTGAGCTCTAAGTTGAAGGTCTTCATTCGACTTTCCAATCCCCACCCTGCCCCCCTCACCCCTCCATGTCCCTCCTGTTTTTATAACACCTACCTGCCACACTCCTTTTTTTTTTTTTTAAGATTTTATTTATTTATTTGAGAGAGAGACAGTGAGAGAGAGCATGAGCGAGGAGAAGGTCAGAAGGAGAAGCAGAATCCCCATGGAGCTGGGAGCCCGGTGCGGGACTCGATCCCGGGACTCCGGGATCATGACCTGAGCCAAAGGCAGTCGTCCAACCAACTGAGCCACCCAGGCGTCCCTACCTGCCGCACTCTTGACCATGAACTGTCCGCACCTCTCTAAAGGCACTGTGTTCCAGGCACTGAGGCTTCCCAGACCCAGCCCTCCCCCTCTCCTCACCCTCACCTAAAGACAGGCAGCCCGGGCCTTGCCACCTCCTCTGCTTCCAGAAGAGGACACGAGAGCCTAGCAAGGCTGTCCTTCCACCGGGAATCCCCAGCCCAGCCCACACCTCTGCTCCTCAGAGGTCCTGCTCCTAGACATCATGGCACCTCACGATGTGTGTGTGTATGGTGTCCCCTGGTCATGTTACATGTGATTTTCAGTCCCTTTTCCTGGGGATCTCGCCATCATTCCCACCCATTGCTTGGTTTGTGCCCTTCACTCATGGTTAATCCTCTTTATCTTATTCTACCTGATTAGCTTAGCCCAATATCCCCCAATTACACTTGGGAATAGCCTCTACCCACAGTGTCCTTGGGTCTTCCTGATGAACTCTTCCTTCAGTTCAAACAACACCCGTTTGTGGAAACCTTCCGAGTTTTCCTCAACCTTTCCGAGGTGAAAGCCTCCTCCCTTAAGGTTCCTGTGCCTTGGCTGTAGCACTCATCCACTAAGTCACTGGAAGTCTCTCTTCTTTCCTAGAGCCAAACATCACCACAGGGACACTTTTGTGTCCGTTTTGCAGTCGCAGTCGCTAGCCTGGAGGCTGGCACCTGGGAAAATCTCAGTAAATATTTCCAAGTATTGCTCGCCTGGAGAGACCCTACGGGTTAAAACTAGAACCAAATTGTGGAAGGTTCTGCTCCACTAGACTCCGAGTCCTGCAAAGGTGGGGGGGACACCTTCTTCCCTCAGTGATTCCTGCTGTGCCAACGACAGGCTACAAACACAGAAGGAGCCACCCTGGGCTACCGTCAGTTCCCGGTTCCAGGAAATACCTAACCGTCGGATGGATGATGCCTTGGCGGAGATTAGGGGCAGGGGCTGCCCTAGACCATCCTGACCTCCCTAGTAGCTCCAAAGAGCGTGGTTCCATGGTGAGCAAGAGGTTGGTTAACAGCTCAAAAGACGAACAGGAAAAGTGGGAGACAGAGGAATGGACGTAAAAGAGGCACAAGGTGGCAAATAAAGGGTCAGTGAGGAAAGGGAGGCTGAACACTGGAGAAAGGGAGATCGGAAGGACTGGCAAGAAGAGCGTGGGAGAGCGGGGCTCCTTGACCGCAGGGGAGTGCTTGCGCACCAGCACGGCCGACGCCCGAGACCCTGCTACCCCGGAGGCCAGAGGCGTAGAGAATATTAAAGCTGACGTGCTGAAAGCCGCTGCTCCTGGAAACCAGCCAGCAATGGCCTTAATGCCCATTCCACCCGGCCAGGAACCTAAATCCTAGAAAATCAGCCGCGGTGAACAAAATCCAAGCCACACAGGAACACGGGAAACACCCTGACTGCCCTGTGCCATCTGGCCCTTCCTGCTGTGCGGCAGCCTGGCCAGCCCCGAGCCAACACGCCTGAGCCTCGGTCCTCAAGCCACGGAACTCGCAGAGGCCAGCCCACCTCCAGCTCTGGTCACCCACTGGCTCCGGACCCCATCCATCCCTTTTTCCAAAACATATTGCACGTTACCTCCCTGAGCTCTGGGACCTGTCCAGTTTCCGAGGGGGGCAAGAACAGGAGACCTGCACACATGTTGCTTTTGCTGCGGGTCCGGCTCTGACTCCATGGCCTGGTTCTTACCAGCACACGGCCTCCTGCTGCCTCCAGGGATGTTTGCAAAGTGCCGTGAGTGCTCACGTTTATGGGGTTCCCACTGCGCTCAGACACCGAATCGGATCCTCTGTGTGGATTCTCATGTCGAGTCCTCGAGATAAGCCAAAAGGGTAAACAGTCTCCTTGGCAGGTCAGGAGACTAAAGCTCAGAAAAGCTTTTCCAAAATCACACACACAACTACTAAGGGGCAGAGCCTGGATTTAAACCAGTTCCAGGGCCCACGACACAGGGTCATCCAGGAATGGAGCCTTGTTCCCTGATCCCAGAGTCCCTGCCCACATGTCCTTTCCTCGAACACTCGGGCCCCGCTTTGCACCCTGCTGCCTCCCGAGGACTGCTGCCCTGCCCCAGGCTCTCCTCCCTGTGCCATGCCCCTGGCCCGCGTGCTTGAGCCCACAGCCCCATCGAGGCAGCCCACTGACAAGTGCCCCGCCAGCCTACCCGGGTGCCTCCCAGCCGTCTCCTGTCCCACGTCTCACTGCTCGGGGGCCAACCCGTCTGCGCTTTTGTCACCAGCCTCAGAAACCCGCCCCCATCACCACTACAGAGCCCCACCTTTGCATCTTGCTGTCCACATCTAGTGTGTCCTTCACCCAACAGAACCAGTTTGCACACACACCAGGACCCGAAGCGTCTCTGCACGGCGACTGGGAGAACCAGTTAGCACACACACCGGGACCCGAAGCGTGTCCACACGGCGACTGAGCGCGGCCAAATCAGCGGCTTCGCTGTAATCTAACCCGCGAGTAACCTTCATCCTACGCTGCCCTTATCCTTGCACATCTCACTGTTCACCTATCAAGGCCACTTGACAGCAAAGAAAGGGAGATGTCAGCCCTGGCCTGGCGCTACCTGGGCTCTGATCCTCTAAGCAGAGAGGGGGGCTTGGGAGGGTGGATTTCAGCCAAGGGAGCAAAGGTCCTTCACCTCGCAGCCCTGGATTCACCTGCCGCGCGGCTCCGCGCCCTCCTCGTTGCTGCACGCCAAGTGCTTCTCGCACCAGCATCCCGACGTGTGCACACGCGCGTGTGTGACCTCCTTGCACAGATCTGCTCCTCTCCCTGTGCTGTTATCCCCCCCACCACGCAGGGCGGGGGGGCGGGGGAGGCTGGCGAGGACAGGCGCAGAGAAGGAAGACCCAGATGGCCCAGAGACGACTGTGGTTGCGGAGGCAGCTGCGTCTTCCCCGCGCTCCCGGGGCTGGTTCTCTGCCAGCTGCAGCTCGGGGCGAGGGGGCTGCTGGGGAAGTGGGCAGACGGGGCAGAAAGCACTTCCTTTCACTCCAGACCCCAGGGCCCGAAGCAAAGCGTCATCACATCTCCTTCCGAACATCTCTCCTCCCCGCATCCCGTTTCTCTAGTTTACGGGCACACTGTGTCGCCTGTTTCTGCACATTCCCGATGCCCGCAGTGCGTTGGGTGCCATCCCATCGGGGGTCCCAGAGCTCACGGTCGGGGCACTCGGAGCTGGAACGCCTGCTAGCACTGGGCTGTGTGTTTGCTCATGTGCTCACGCTGCCTCTGCCGCGAGGCCCCGGGCCAAGCAGCGATCCTGCCCTTGACCTCCACCCAGCATGGCCATCCAGCATAACCTCCCCACCGTCCGTCTGTCCAGCCGGAAACCTGAGGTGAAAGACCTTCCCAGGTGCCTGGAGCATCTTGGCCGGCGGCATAGCAGTTCCAAAAAGAAACTCTCTCGGAGCAATTAAACATTAAAAGTGTTATATTCAGAGGTTTCTCGTGCATGGATGTCTCCTTCCCTGCCTCAGGTTCTCCACGCGTCAGGCGCGCAAGGGGCGTCTGCTTGTGGTGCGAGGTCCGTGCACACCTGACAGCTGAATGACTGCGTCCCAAGGAACGAAGTCTGGTCCGCACTGAAGACATCCACGTCCTAAGTGACATCTCTCATCCTGAAAGACGGGTTAGACGTTCTTGTCACTCACACTCCTCTTCCTGGATCAGACACAAAGACTCTTTCTATCATTCAGTCCTTACGGTGCCTGAGTCCTGCCACCACCAAACACGGGGAAGGTCTCGCCCCCGTTACTGCGCACTTGAACTGTCAGCTAACGATCAGCAACTACAGAGGAAATGGACTAGATAGAGAGAAAGCATCGTGCCCAAAACCTAACACTAAAGATGAGAAAACCGAGACCCAGGGAAAAAACGAATGAGTCAGGCTCACTCAGGTTGCGAGGGGCAGAACCAGGGCCAAACCCCCATTCTCCTGGCATCAGTCAAGGCCAGCTGTGTCCCGCAGCAGGTGGGAAACACCCTGACCTCTCTGGAGAGGTGGCGCAAACCACATGATATTTTAGTTCCATTCAGACAAATCTATGATGCTCTTATGTCCCCAAGATAATTGGTTTCAGCAACATTTGTCCCCGTCGAAGAGCAGAAATGGTGCTTCTTGATGGCTTTGCTGGACTAGAAATAGTGAAGTGGTGTTTGCCCTCAGAAGAAAACAGCCAACTTTCTAAAAAAACAAACAGACCACCCCCCCGCCAAAAACCAGCTCCTATAGGGAACTGGAGGGGAGTGGGGACAGGGGACGCAATTTAGGAGCCCAGCCCTTACAGCTGAGGGAGACATGAGTGTTTGTATATGACACTTACACGAGGGGAGGGCACTGAAATCCCCCTCAGTGACCGCTTGTCCCCTGAAGTGGAAATGTGCCCTATCACCCCCGTTCTATGCGCGGGAACAACAGTGCGACTTTCTCCGATGGATCGCCTGTCCTCTTTCTCTGCCTCTGTGGTTCGGTCACAGCTAAGCCCACTTGGATCCCCTCCTGCTCAGTCACGAAAACCACGAGTCCCGCTGGCCCAGGGGTTGGAGCTGAGCGATGGGCAAACACAGATATTGGTGCATCCTCTGAGCCCAGCAGGGCCTTGATCGTGGAGCTCTACCCTACGTTTTATAAGTTGTGGAAGCCATAACCTTTTCTTTTCCTTTCTTCCTTTTCCTTGTTTTTTTTTTCCTTTTTTCTCTTTTCTCTATTCCTTTCTTCCTTTCTACCTTTCTACCTTCCTTCCCTTTTCTTTGTTTGTTTCTTTCTCTCTCTCTCTCTCTCTCTTTCTTTTTTTCTCTTGAGTATAAGCCTATTTGAGTTGGATTTCTGTCACTTGCAAACCAAAGAGACTAATGAACCCACTGTAAGGACACTGAGTTGGTGCTCAGGAGAATGAGAGCTTCAGTAAAAGGCAGTGACGATATTTGGGGCACCTGGCTGAGTCCTGCGGCTCCTGAGAAAAGGAAAGGTCAGCCCCGCCCAGACGGGGGTGCAGGCCCTCAGGAGATGCGCCGGTGCCAGCAGAGCTCGTCAAGACCACAGGACTCACCCTGAGCCGACATCTAGTCCTCCGCCCACCCAACTTTCCAGTGAGACTCAGGGTGAGAATATGAAGCTGCTTTTGATGAGGTTTTGCCCTCTCTGACTCCCACAGTGCTCTCCAGGTCCTCAGAATATAATTTTTAAAGGCACCCAAAGACACCCAAATTAGGGCTCACCACCAGCCACATTTTTTCTGTTGCTGAAACCCCAGCTTCCTCCCTCTACAGTAGACACCTGACCTAAAGCCCTTCTTTCTCCGCGAGGGCTGTCCCTCCCTGTGCTTCCCAGGCCCGCACAGGGAGGACGTCCGCTCTCTAACAAACGCACAGGATTTGAGCTCCACGACTTACTGCAGGTCCTACTTTTTGGGTAGAAGCTTTGATTTCTCGCTGCCTTCCCTGGTTCATTTCCGGCTAACCCTCAGTCCACCCTTCCCAACTGAAGCTGGAGAGAGGAGGCAAGTTTCAGATGCGTGGGCCACCGCCGAGCCGGGGGTTACCAGGCATTCTCCCAACTTCCCCTGAGCATCAAGCCGTGCGAGCCACTGTGGGGAGACCCTGGAGCACGAGATGCCGTCCAATCCTCGAGGATCCCACCCGGCAATCCATCAGAGGGGGTCTTATTTGCGGCTCCTAGATGACAAAATGGCTGTAAAATTATGCGCAGCCTAAAGACAACTCATTTCTAAAGCCCGCGTTGTGCTGTGTACTCCACCAACCTGACCTGATCTACTCCAGCACAGCGTCTGACAATCCCCTTCCCACAGTGTGACCAATGCGGGCTGTGGGTCACCAGGAGCGGGCAAGGCACAGAGGCCAGCCTAGGTGTCCCTGGTTGTACGCTCCATCCTTGAACTCCTGGCACCAAGCTCTGCGCTGCCCTCATCGGGGGAGCAGAGAGCAGACCAGTCCTTATGCAGGTGGCCCAGTCAGACAGACGGCCCTCAGGCAGAAGGTTCTCCGTGGGACAGGCACTGCATTGCAAGACCAAGGGTGACAAGCACTCTGGGGGGAAAGTCTATTTGGAGTGAGTGTGGGGGATGGACAGAGAGGGGGCTTGAAGAACCTGCTCCCCTTGTTCATTTTAGCTTTGTGTAAAAACACACAATTCGTGAGAAGTCGTCATCGGGTCTGTGGCTGCATCTCCACTGCTCAGTGTGCTCAGGGCCCCCTGGGAACCGTCCCTGAGCCACAGCCCCATGGTCCTCCTCCTCCAGGTGAACACGGGGCTGCTCCTGGGAGCCCTTCCCCACAGCCGCCCCTCGGGGCACACGCTCCCCGGCAGCTGCCTGGTTCCCGGGGCCTTCCTCTGCCCACCTGGCTCCAAGCCCGGGCCCTTTCTTTTGGGGCGGCTCTGACACAGCCTGAAAGTCAGGATTTCCAGAGAGGAGACACATCACAGGCTGCCGCGCCCACGGCCCTGCGCGGGCTGCGCCGAGAAATCGCGGGTTCCCAGCGCAGTGGAACATGTGCGCTCCGCCCGCTGGTGAAAGAGTCAGCCCTCACCTTGCTCGGCGGGGCGGCCACGGGGGTGCAGAGGGAGCCCCGGCCCCGCGTTGTCTTTCAGAAAATCAAGCTGGCGTCAAGGCACATTCGCTGCTGTCCTCAGAATCGGAGCCAAAGGAGGCTTTTACCCCTGGAGACTCAGGCAGCAGGAGCCAGATGGAGGAAGCACTGCCAACAGCAAGACCGAGATACGGTGTGAGACGGCGCTGTGCCAGGAGCAGCTTCTGGCGTCTGATGCTTGTCAGCCGTAAATCTGCATCCTGTTTGCCTCAGTGAGCACCTACGGTTCCGTCAGCACACACAGGGGCTGTGTTTTTCATCGTATGTGTACGAATGTGTGCATGACTGTGCAAACACTAATTGCAACTATAAATATATGAGTATGCAAATAGCATGAGTACATCCGCGTCCTCACGACCTGGTAATGTTAGCTTCGGCTCCTTGACTCACTGATAACATAAGACAACGTTGCTCACTCATTAATAACCTTTCCCTAAACCAAAGGACATGGACATTTACCTTCATTTCCCAAGTAACCACAGGCACTGTTCTGTGCTCGGACAGCAGAGGGAAGCACTTTTCTTACTGGAAAGGGAAAGGTGAAAACAGGTGGGGAGCACCTCTCTCCCACCCAGCAGCTTCCTCCCTAAAGATCTTCACAAAGAGGATCCTCCATCGAATCGACAAAGATTTATAGAAAATTTAAGGAAATACAGAAGCCCTCAACTTATTACTATCTGGTGGGAGATACCAAAAAGTAAATACAAGCTTAACAAACAGTTATAACCTCACAGTAAGAGTAGGCACAAGTGCCTCGGGAGCCAGGGGGAGGGTCCCCAACCTTATGGGGCAGAACGTGGTGTCAGAGAAAATATTGCAAAACTGTGATGCTCAAGCTAGGCCTCCAGGGGTAGGTAGGCAGGAAGCAGCTGGGCTGCAAGGGAGGGAGAGTCACTCGAGGCGGAGCGAAGAGCACAACGGAGGCGGCGCGTCCAGCAACCTGCCAGGCCGGGCTCAGCAGCTCTCTTTTTCTCGCTGACACTCGGGGCCGTCTGACATTTTATACCTTTACATGAGGATTGGCTTTCTCTGCCAACTGGGATATCAGTCCCCTGAGGGCAGGGACTTCATGTTGTCCTCTGCTGTATCTAGAACTTGCTTAGCATTTAGCAGGAATCGATAGATCTTGGCTGATGCATGGATGCTGGAGAGAAGTGAGAAATGGAGCTGGGAAGTCAGGTGGGGTCGCCCCCACAATCACAAGGGCCTTACGTGTTGTGCTTGTGAGTGTGAACCTCACCCTGGACATCCAGATGGGGCTTATAACCTGGAACCCCACAGGCCAAACACATGAGCTTTTTTTTTTTAAGATTTTATTTATTTGACAGACAGAGATCACAAGTAGGCAGAGAGAGAGGCAGAGAGAGAGGAGGAAGCAGGCTCCCTGCTGAGCAGAGAGCCTGATGTGGGGCTCGATCCCAGGACCCTGAGATCATGACCTGAGCTGAAGACAGAGGCTTTAACCCACTGAGCCACCTAGGCGCCCCATGAGATTTTTGCTTGACCTACAGTGTGTTTTTAAAATTAGGATTATATATATATATATATATATATATGTCTTCCCTTAAAATGCAGTAATTTGGGGCCTGAAGTCTTACGAGACAAAGTTGCTGCTGCTGACAGCAGGGCCTATGCTCCCAAGGATACAAACATGATTCGAAGAGGCGCCTGTACCCGAGTGTTACAGCAACAATGTCCACAAGAGCCAAATTATGGAAAGAGCCCAGGTGTCCAACAAAAGATCAAAAGATAAAGAAGATTTGGTTCATATATACAATGGGATATTACTCAGTCATCAAAAAGAATGAAATCTTGCCATTTGCAATGACACGGATGGAACTAGAAGGTGTTATGTTAAGCAAAATAAGTCAATCAGAGAAAGACAATTATCATACGATTTCACTCATATGTGGAATTTAAGAAACAAAACAGATGAATGTAGGGGAAGGGAAGGAAAAAAAAAAATAAGATGAAAACAGAGAGGGAGGCAAACCAGAAGAGATTCTTAACTACAGGAAACGAATTGAGGGTTGGTAGAGGGGAGGGGAGAGGAGGGACGGTAATGGTGACGGGCATTAAGGAGGGCACGTGATGTAATGAGCCCTGGGTGTTCTGTGCAACTGATGAACCACTAAATTCCACCTATGAAACTAATTTTTTAAAAATGAAAATAAATAAAAATAAAAATAAAAAGTCAGGCCTGTGCTCTCTGGCTCCCCTCAGTCGCCTCCAGTGGCACGTGACTTGCATCAGGCTTTCCTCCCTCATGTCACCTGCCAGCTCCGTTTAGGTATGTGGGTTTGCAACTAGTAGCCCAGGTTCAGCACGTCTGGTTTAAAAATCCCACCGTGACAGCCAGTCTCCAAAAGAACCCCCCAACGTTATTCATGTATTTACACCCTCCACGGTGAATCTGAACCGGTCATGTGTAGCTAGTGCGAGGGCAGTGACACGGGGGACCTCCAAGGCCACGTCACAAGAAGCCACTCACCACATAAGATGTCTGACCACCCTGAGGCCTCCATGCTATGAGGAACCCTACACCAACGATGTGGAGAGGCAGTATAGATGGCAGGACCACTGCCAGCCCTCCCCTGATACAATGCCAGACCTGTGAAAGCCATCTGGGATGCCCAGGCCAGCTGCCACCCACCTGCAACCATCAACAGCCACATGAGAGACTCCAAGAGAGCCATCAAGCGGAGCCCACTGAAGCCACAGAATCATGACAAACGATAACAGATTACTTAAAGCAACCATGTATGGGATGGCTTGTTACACAGCAACAGACAGCCAAACACCCACATGACCCCTTATTTGGCGTGTGGCCAGGGCATGTTACTTAGCATCACTAAGCCTCAATTTCTTCAACTTTTTTTTTAAGATTTTATTTATTTGTCAGAAGGGGAGAGAGAGAGAGAGAGCACAAGCAGGCAGAGTGGCAGGCAGAGGCAGAGAGAGAAGCAGGTTCCCCACTGAGCAGGGAGCCCCACGCGGGACTCGATCCCAGGATCCTAGGATCGTGACCTGAGCCGAAGGCAGACGCTTCACGGACTGAGCCACGCAGGCGTCCCCAATTTCTTCACCTTTAAAATAATGGTGACAATAGTACTGACTTCAGAGATGTTTGAAATTCAAATTAGATCATGAGTGGAACGCAGTCTGCTTTAAACCTGGTACATCTTAGCTTGAGAAATGCTGATTTTGTTGTAGTTGTCTTTATTGTTGTTTTTGAAGTGTCTGTATGGGTCATTATCTCTCAAAACCAGCCTGCCACAGAGGGAGCATGGGCAGGGAGGGTGCTGACGGACAGACCGGGGCAAGGACAGTGTCTTGCTGAAGACAGTGTGGGGCATATATCTTGACATCCCAAATTCCGAAACACCAGGCAGTTGGCTATTTACTTCATCTTTGTGTCTATACTAAGGATTCTGGGAACTCCTATCAAATCACAATTGATTGATTCAAAACCCTCTCAAAAATGCTTACTGAGCACTGACTTTATGTCAGGCACTGTTCCAGGTGATCTGTGGGAGCAGATAAAGACCCCTGTCCTCAGGGAACTTCCATTCTACTGTTGAGGAACAAATACCAAACGAATAAGAAGCAGACTGTGTAGTATGGCAGCTGGTGATAAACACAAAGGAAAAAAATAGGTAAGAGTGATAACGAGTGTGGCCTGGAGGAAACTGGGTTATAGTTGCATGTAAGAAAGTCAAAGTCGGCCTCGCTGAGCATGGAAGGTGAGAGACAACGCTGGGGTGGGGAAGGACTGTCACACGGAAGGACCCAAAGGTTAAAAAAAAAAAAAAAAGTTAGAGGCTCATATTGTTCATCAGTCGCATTGACGGATATACGACTTTTCTCCCAATGATTCTGTAAGGCAAGTGTCACCCTGAATTAGTCACTTTTTTATCCTATTGTACTGTATCTATCTTTTTTAAAGATCTTATTTATTCATTTGAGAGCGGTACAGAGACAGAGAGAGCGAGAGAGCACAAGCAGGGGGAGAGGCAGAGGGAGAGGAGGAAGCAGGCTCTCTGCTGAGCTGGGAGCCCAACGCAGGACTCGATCCCAGGACCTGGAGATCATGACCTGAGCCAAAGGCAGACGCTTAACCATCTGAGCCATGCAGGCGCCCCAAGCTATATATCTCTTTAAGCTACCTTAACTTCTTTTTGGAATAGGGAGGATGATGTATTAGTCAGCTTAAGTTAGGTTAAGTAATAATCCCCAAATCACATTAGCTTAACATAATAGTGTATTTCTTGGTCATGAAAGCCCTTAGCAGCTGGACTGCACAAGGCCTTCATTCAGGGACCCTCCCCGCCGAGGCACAGCGGCCACGTTGCCAATCACTGCAGCGGGGAGGAGGGAAGGTGGAAAATTAACACCCGCTCTTAAACGCTGGGAGACACAAGTCACTACGCTCCTATTTCATTGACCAGAGCAGGTCCTGTGTAGCTGTGTGTGTGTGTGTGTGTGTGTGTGTGTGTGTGTGTGTGTGCATCCTAAATGACTAGAAGTACAAGGAAATAGATATGAATGAATACTTTAACATCTACCATAGATGGATATGTGGATAGGCAGAAATGCTAGTAATGACAAATCATAGAGAAAGAGAGATAAAGTAAATAAAAGGAAACTGAGTCTTAGAAATGCTTAGCGATTTGCTTAAGGTCAAGCAGCTTTGGAAATAGCCCAAGTCAAGATCAGAACCCAGATTCGTTTGAATTTCACACCGGCCCCAGGGAGACTGCTCGGAGTCTACAGCACTGAGTCTACAGCACCGTTCGGTCTACAGAGAACTGAACGGAGTTCTCTGATACCCTGTCAGGTGTGAGCAACTGAATGTGCCTTTCTGACTGGGGGTTAAGTTTCTCTCTGAATTTTGTTTCCATGAAGCACAATTTGAGAACCTCCGCTCTTTTTCCAGCAAATTTTAAAAACTTTTGTTATTCGGCTATCACCGCAAAGGATCTGTCAGCTCAGTGAACACTACTGTTCCATGGGATCAGAGTTTGAGAATCACTAAGATGAAAGTCTCACTCTAGGGTATTTTCCCAAAACCAACAACGAATTCTCTGGTTCTCCAGACACAACTCCACAAGTGAGTTCAGTTCTGACACTAATTTTCCAGAGTTACTGCACACAACACTGCCCCCACTTCAGGTGCCAGTGGAAAGCCTGGGATTCCCATTCTTCTGACTGGCTATCAGTCAGGGGTTCAAGCTTCCGTGACTTGTTGGGGCACGCCACCCGCCTAACACTCTCAAGTGTTTATCACCCAGGAACCTCCCAAAACTCTGTTGTTTAGGGGTTTTATAAAGGTTTTTATGTTGTAGATATGATGAAATAAATCATTGGGCCATTGGTGACTCAATCTCTAGCCCTTCTCCTCTCCCAGGAAAGAGGATGGGGTGGGGGCTAAAAGTTCATCCCTCTAATTAGTCACCTCATTAGCATACAGGAGATATTCTTATCACTCTGGAGTTTCCAAAGGGTTAAAAGCTACATGCCAGGGGCTCCTGGGTGGCTCAGTGGGTGGGGACTCTGCCTTCAGCTCTGGTCATGATCTCAGGGTCCTGGGATCGAGACCCGCATCAGGCTCCCTGCTTGGTGGGAAGCCTGCTTCTCCCTCTCACACTTCCCCTGCTTCTGTTCCCTCTCTTCCTGCATCTCTTTGTCAAATAAATTTTAAAAAACAATTAAAAAAAAAAAAAAAGCTACATGCCAGGAACCCGGGATGGGGCCAAATGTTTACAGACCATTCATCCCCAACTTGTGATGGTTCAACTTGCCATTTTTTTACTTTACAATGGTATAAAAGTGACCTGCATTTAGTGGAAAGTGACTTGGAATTTTGAATTTTGATCTTTTCCCACCCTATTGATATGCAGTAAAATCCTCTCTCAAGACGTGGGGTGGTAGTGAGACCCAGCTCCCAGTAAGCCAAAAGGTCACAGGGGTAAACAACGGATATCCTCATAGCCATTCTGTACCCGTACAACATGCCATTTACCACTTCCAGAACAGTGAGCCATAAATTACATGAGATATTCAACACTGTATTATACAATAGGCTTTGTGTTAGATGATTTTGCCCAACTGTTAGGCTAATCTGAGTGTTCTGAGCATGTTTAAAGTGGGCTAAGCTAAGCTATGAATTCAGTAGGTTAGGGAATGAAATGCATTTTCCAAATATTTTCAACTTACAATGGGTTGACCAGGCTGTAACCTCTTTATAAATTGAGAAAGATCTCTGTGTTTTTTATCATGCTACATTCACCATGCTTACAATAATTTCATTCCAAAATATCCCAAACTTGCTGCTTTGAATGTGGAGACAATTTATAACCAGAAATGGATACTAGCAGTGGGAGATGTCTGAGAGAAACAAATTTTTAAAAATTGTTCAATTTTTAGGGACGCCCTATCGGGTGCAATCAGGTGTTACAATCAGGTAAGGATCCGATTCTCGATTTTGGCTTAGGTCCTGATCTCAGGGTCGTGAGATCAAGTCCCGCACTGGGCTCTGTGCTCAGTGCAGAGTCTGCTTGAGATGCTTTCTCCCTCCCCCTCCCCCCACTCATGCTCTTTCTCAAATAAATATAACTTAAAAAAATGTTGTTCAGTGGAATGGATTCTGGAAATTACTGTAACTGGACATTAACACCTGGAAAACTTCAATGATTTTTTTAATAGGTGGTGTGTCTTGGGGTGCCCCAGTCGGATGAGGTCGGCAGTGCAGATGGTAAAAGAATTCACTGAAAAAATTTAATTTAATTTAACTTAATTTTAAAAATAAAAAAAAATTGTCAACAATAGAGCTAAAAAAAAAAAAAAAAAAGGGAAAATAAAAGAATTCACCGACAGCAGAATCAGAATGAAAGAGATCAGAGTTTACTGAATGCACTGTAAGGGGCTACAGGCAAGACAGCCCAGGAGAGGCAGTGGGTGGCGGCTGTTTTTAAAGGGGGAAGTTGAGGAGGTATGGAGACAGAGAATTCTCCCTTTTTTGGTAACTGTGGCTGGTCATAAGTAGCCCATGGGTCAGCGAGGGCCTGTGGCTACTTCGAGGTGGGCTGCTTAATGAGTTTGTCTGCATTCAGCTCAGTGGCTACTGGGGGGCCTTTTGCCTTCCTTGGGATTCCATGGTTCAAGCCTGTTGCCCAAGAGTGACCTCTACAGTATGTGCATGGTTTCTTTTTTCTTTTTTCTTTTTTTTTTAAGATTTTATTTATTTATTTGACAGAGAGACAGAGAAAGAGCACAAGTAGGCAGAGCGGCAGGCAGAGGGAGAGGGAGAAGCAGGCTTCTTGCTGAGCAGGGAGCCCAATGCAGGACTCGATCCCAGGACTCTGGAATCATGACCTGAGCTGAAGGCAGATGCTTAACCGACCAAACCACCCAGGAGCCCAAATGTGTGCATGGTTTCTTTGAAATAGTTCATTTGGTGAGTTGTGCAGATTTGTGTATGTATATATAATACAGACCTGTAGTCCCTCTTCCAAACTGGAAATTTTTCAAAACTCATTTGGCAGTGAGCCCTAAATTGAATTCATTTGGTGACAATATTTGACCTAAAGGGTCACGCGGCTATTTAACAGTCTTTACAGAGATTTTTTTTTTTAACTCTACTAGTGTGGATATTCATAGAACTGTCAAAATGTGAATTTTGATCATGTCAGCCCAAAATTGTCAGGAGGCAATAATTAAGCAAGAGTATTTATTTTGCATCAAAACATTGCAATTTGGGGTACACAGATTTGGGAAGTACCCCAATAGTGTCCCATTAGGGAGCAAAAGCCAAGGGTTTTTAAAGCAAAAAGGGAATTCTTGCATAGATTATTTACAAAGAATTTTTATTGGTGTTGGCGGCAGAAAGCTAACTTTGAATATAATTGGTTGCTAAGGCTATCGGTAAGCAAAGTCTCTTACTGTAGCAAGTTGCAAGCACTCAGGTTGAGTCCCGGTAATTTCTGAGGTTTGGCCCAGTTCAAAAGTTCATGGTCCCACCCCGTTAAGGATGTGTAGAAGGCTCTGTTGTAAAACCCCTTGACATAAGTGACCCCGGTTCATTTCACCTTTCACGACCATATGTTAGTTTGATCACGGAAAGCTGATCCAGACTGGCGTGACACATCACAGCAAGACATGTACTGTGTTATCTTTGTAAAATGGAAACATGTAAGAATTTTGAAGCACATTGGGCCCCCAGGATTTGAATCAGAAATGGTGACCTAGATTGTCGCCTGTCCTGCTGATAAAACCATCCAGGTGCTGTGCCCGTTGAACCAGTTTGGGAGCAAGAACTCCCCACCTTGTAGGGGGGTGTCTTTTCTTACCCCCTCCCTGCTCCTAGGCCGAGACAAGGGGGGCTTATCCTGCCTGCTCTCTTCCTTCAGTCAAGGAGGTGGCTGATGTCCTTATCTTTTATTTGTCTTCCTCTAGGGGGAAAAAGAGGTCCTTGTAATTCCTAGTTGCAATTTTACAAGCTCAGCCTCATGGTTTCCTCTTTCTGTTGGTCTCTCTTTTAATCAGCATCCTTGTTTGTGCCATTCTTCTCTGTCCCTGCACAGAGCTTCCTGCCCCACAGGCTCTCTTTGTATCTGAGCCAGTGGGGAAGGATGGGTCTCTGCAGATGTTGTCTCCCCGTTTCTTCCTCACAAGTATTCTGTGATTTAGTGCCAGAATTTTTTTAAATAGTCAGAAAGAAAGGGTTCTGATGTGTCCTTCGGATCCCTCTTGACAGAGACGTGACACAGCATCAAAGCAAGTTTTCACCCCTCTCTTCCCCTCCCCCAACCCCGCTTGCCCCCTAAGATGGAAGGACTTCAAACACACTGTATCACACTCAAGGTTTTGGGAATCCCAGAGCCGTCTGTGAAATGACGAAAGTCAAAGACACCTCCACAGAGAACAAACCCAGTGTTTTGCATACACTTTCAGGCTTTTTTCACATTTCTCAGATACCCTCTGCCAGGCCCAGATTAAGAACTTCCATCCTGACCAGTGATTCTCAAAGGCTAGGGGCCCTGGGAGGTCCCTCTGATCTTTGGGCAACGAGGTTCAAGTTCTGCACCACACTCCCTCCCACCCTGAGACACACACCCAGCACCACCAACTGAAAACATTTTGAATAACAAGAAACAGATCCCACCTGTGTGCTCAGTCTAGCATTATTCAAGGAAAATAATTCCTTCAGGTGGTTTAGCTCTTTTATGTGGTATCTTTTTTCTATAAAGGAGAGTCATTATAGAAGATGGAAATTTCCCTGAGATAAATTTACCTTATTGGGATTGATGCTGTCCTTGACTCAGACTTCTGAACTCAATCTCCTTGGTCATTTGTGCCCTTAGTTTCTCACATGCTGATCACTATTTAAAAACTAAGTTTTTCTCTTATATTTACTTTGGAATTTTTTTTCTGTGCTCTATGGAGAAAGGCAATGAGGAAAATGAGAAATTACTCACTTTCCTCCATCCCTTGCCTAAAAAGGATTTAAAATTCCTACAGCACCCAAAAATTTTAGAAAGAGAAGTTAATTCATTGATTTGCCCAGAACAGAACCAATAAGGACCCACAGGGATCCACAATCACAGCCCAAGTCTCCTTCCTTCAACCCAGTCAACCATCCTCTCAAACATAAGTCTACCGTCACAACAAGGGCTAGAATGATACTTTGGAAGCCCCACACCTACTAATTAACCTCCAAGAGCAGAAAGCTTATGATGGTGGTTAGTCATGGCCTCGTCATATGATAAGAGAAAGCCAAGAGGAGATACAAAAATCTAGTGACCCAGCAAAGGAAATAGTCAACAAAATGAAGAAGCAACCCACGGAATGGGAGAAGATATTCGCAAATGACAGTACAGGCAAAGGGCTGATATCCAAGATCTATAAAGAACTCAAACTCAACACTCAAAACACAGATAATCACGTCAAAAAATAGGCAGAAGACATGACAGATACTTCTCCAAAGAAGACATACAAATGGCTAAAAGACACATGAAAAAAGGTTCATCATCATTAGCCATCAGGGAGACTCAAATCAAAACCACACTGAAATACCACCTTATACCAGTTAGAATGGCCAAGATTAACAAGACAGTAAATAACATGTGTTGGAGAGGATGTGGAGAAAGGGGACCCCTCTTACACTGTTGGTGGGAATGCAAGTTGGTGCAGCCATTTTGGAAAACAGTATGGAGATTCCTCAAAAAATTAAAAACAGAGCTACCCTCTGACCCTGCAACTGCATGACTGGGTATTTACCCCAAAGATACAGATGTAATGAACAGAAGGGCCATCTGTACCCCAATGTTCATAAAAGCAATAGCCACAGTCACCAGACTGTGGTAAGAGCCAAGATGCCCTTCAACGGACAAATGGATAAGGAAGATGTGGTCCATATATACTATGGAGTATTATGCCTCCATCAGAAAGGATGAATACCCAACTTTTGTAGCAACACAGACGGGACTGGAGGAGATTATGCTAAGAGAAATAAGTCAAGCAGAGAGAGTCAATTATCCTATGGTTTCACTTACTTGTGGAGCATAAGGAATAATATGGAGGACATGAGGAGGAGGGGAGAAGTGAGTTGGGGGAAATCAGAGGGGGAGACAAACCATGAGAGACTGTGGACTCTGAGAAACAAACTGAGGGTTTGGAGGAGAGGGGGGTGGGAGATGGGTGAGCCTGGTGGTGGGTATTAAGGGCACATATTGCATGGAGCACTGGGTGTGGTGCATAAACAATAAATCTTAGAACATTGAAAAAAATTAAATTTAATTTTAAAAATATCTGGTGACCTTTACCCTGGGAAAGAAACCTAAATCCATCTGGTCAATGAGCCGCTGTGGCTATGACGCTCATTGCACTCTGGGCTTTTTAGGGATCTTTCTGGAAGAAATACCCTCCTGATGCCCAGTCCTAACTCCTAACATTCCTGACAATGTCCATCGCCTCTGCTTCCCTTGCCTGGTAAAGTCTGATTCACTTTCACAGCACAGCTTAAAAGACAATTTCCCTGTGAAATGCGCCTTGCTCAGGCAGAATTAAACCCTCCTTGTTTCTACAAATGCTCATCATAGCACTGCTAGAGTGCTAACTGTGATATTATATTGATGGCCATAAGTTTGCCCTCCTTTGTCTACTCTGCTCATAGACCATGAAGTTCCTGAGACTAGGAACTCTGTTTTTTCCATGTAATTTAACACTTAATATAGCTCTGCCTGGGGAACCTGCAGTTTGTTCTTGGGGAAGCTTTGCGACTGCAAAGTAACCTAGATGAAGATGTTTCCACCAGAGATTTTAATTGGGAATACATTAGCTATGAGTTTTGGGTGAACCACGCACATCTTTTGGCCTTATTCTAGGACTTCAATTTCTCAGGAATTTCACAGTTGTAGTAAGGAGGAGTTGACATAAACCAGTGGTCATTATAATATTATGATTAATGTGCAGTAGTGTATGAGTGGAGAGAGGATGATGGTTAGAACTTGTTTTCTAAATGTGCATTTGGCAGTCTTTGAAAGGTATGGGTTGGTTTTTTTGGAAGGCACGTGTACATGAATGAGCATGTGGGTGAGTGCGTGTGTGTGTACAAGGGTGTGTGAACTTGTCTAAACTGTGCCTTGGGAGGTGGGAGCAGAAACAGACCAAGGCAGGAGGCCACGTAGATCTGACCTGCTCTTCTTCTCAGGCTACACCTTGAAGAAAACAGAACAAGACTTGACACAGCCTAGTGGCTGCTAGACTGAACCTGCTGGTCCCCCCATCACCATGGCCACCACGAGGTCTCTGTACGTGCGAATGTTTTATTGGACTGTTATTTTAAAGGACTGGGTTGTGCTACTCAGGGAAAGTTTTGAAATGGGTCAGGCAAAGATCTTCTATTAGAGCCCTTTGAACTCAGGGTTATAAATGAGTTACTAACAGGGAACAATTACATCCCCCAGAAAAAGAGCGCTGGGATCTATAAAACACACGAGGAAAGTCAGCAAATGATAGATTTGGGGGAAATTAGTTCACCTCATGACTAGTGCAAGTTTATTCATCTGTCATTCCTCTTATAGGAGGTATGAAATATATTAGCAATTAATGTCCTTCAATAGAAATCTTGAGAACAAGGAATCATTTCCTTAAATTTCATTGTCTTTTAGTTACGTGACTCCTCTGTCACACATACTGCAGAATGGAGGAGGGGGGGAGCAAGATGGAGGAGGAGCAGGCGACCTAAATATCCTCAGGTCCCAGGAGTTCAGCTAGATAGTTATCAAGCCATTCAGAATACCTACAAACTTAACAGGAGATCAAAGAGAAAAATAGCAGCAATTTATGAACAGAAAAGCAACCACTTTCTGGAAGGTAGGACGTGCGGAGAAGTGATCCAAGGTGATATACGGGAAGATAGACCGCGGTGGGGAGGGAGACTCCGTCAGCCACTTACTGGCAAGTGGTAGAGCAGCCGGGCCTGAAATCGGAACTTTTACAAGTCTGCTCCAGGAGGGACGTCGCTCCAGAGGCTAAGCAGGGGGTGGAGCCCTCGCAGGGACAGTGTGGTCTCAGGACCCTCGGGGTCACAGGAAGATGCGGGTATCTGAGTGTCCCCCAGGAAGCCAGGGGGACAGACAGAGCCTAGCAGGAGGCTCTCACCTCAAGGTTACCTTAAACCATGATCCAAGGCACAGTCAGGCCACTGCTCTTCCATCAGGGAACCCACAAGTGGCAGCTCCAGGGAGACTCAACTTCCTTCTCCGGAAGAGCGGCACAGGAGCGCGGCAGGAATCTGCTGGGTTTGGAGACTCCACACGGGGCCGCGCACCAGAAACAGAAAACCTCGGTCACAGGCCGGGTGAGCCTGGATCACGGCCAGAGATCAGGGACACGGGAGGGAGTGACGGCTTTTCTTGAGGTCGCACTGAGGAATGGAGCCCCAGCTCTCGGCTCCACCGGCCAGTGACTGGGCGGCCGCCATCTTCATTCCCGTCCTCCCAAGCGGTACGGACAGCGCTCAGGGAACAAAAGCTCCGAGCGCGAACCCCAGCGGATTGCTTAGCCCGGCCTGGGGCAGGGCAATGCGGTTCCGCCTCCGGCAAAGACAATTGAGAATTAGGGCAACAGGCCCCTCCCGCAGAAGATCAGCAAGAACATCCGGACGAGACCAAGTTCACTGATCAATGAGCTACGGGAAAGCAGCACATAGAATTCATGGCTTTTTTCCCATGATTCTTTAGTCTCTCAAAGTTAAATTTAAAAAAAAATTTTTCTTACTCTATTTTTAAAATTTTTTCCTCTTTCTTATTTTAATGTTTTTTAACTATTTATTCTTATCTACGCCTTTTTAAAAATCTTTTTAAATTTTCATTGTCATAGGGCGCCTGGGTGGCTCAGTGGGTTAAGCCTCTGCCTTGAGCTCGGGTCATGATCCCAGGGTCCTGGGATTGAGCCCCGCTTCAGGCTCCCTGCTTGGCAGGGAGCCTGCTTCCCCTCTCTCTCTGCCTGCCTCTCTTCCTACTTGTGATCTCTCTCTCTCTCAAATAAATGAATAAAATCTTAAAAAAATTTTTTTTCATTGTTATAGTCACATTGTACCCCTTCATTGTATTTAAACATACCTTTTGTATACATGCAGGTTTTTCTTTCTTTAAGATTTTGGGATGCAGTTTTTTCTAATAGATCAAAATATACCCTATATCTAGGACATGGCTTTGTCTAGTCTTCAGCCTGATCACATTCTTTCCTCTTTTTTTTTTTTAACCAACTTCTTATCTTATCAATACCTTTTTAAGAATCTTTTTTTAATTTTCATCTTTACAGTCGTATTCCATCACTTCATCATGTTTACCCTTATTTTTGAATATATATGTTTTTCTTTCTTTAAAATTTTGGGAAGCGGGGCGACTGAGTGGCTCAGTGGATTAAAAGCCTCTGCCTTCAGCTCAGGTCATGATCCCAGGGTCCTGGGATCGAGCCCTGCATTGGCCTCCCTGCTCAGCAGCGAGCCTGCTTCCTCCTCTCTCTCTGCCTGCTTCTCTGCCACTTGTGATCTCTGTCTGTCAAATAAATAAATAAAATATTTTTAAATAAATAAATAAGTAAATAAATAAAATTTTGGGAAGGAGTTTCTTGCAAGAGACCAAAATACATTCAAAATCAAGTGTGTGGCTCTGTTCTATTCACCAGTCATATATATGTGTATATATATATACACATATATATAAATATAAATATATATGTACATATATAAGTTATATATGTGTGTGTGTGTGTATGTGTGTGTGTGTGTGTGTGTGTGTATATATATATATATATATATATATATATATATGTATGTATTTTTTTTTCCTCCTTTCTTCCCCCTGCCCCTGTGGTTTTTAGGTTTCTCCTGATTTGGTTAGTGTGTATTTTTCTGGAGCCATTGTTACCCTTTTAGCATTTTGTTCTCTCATTCATCTACTCTTATCTGGATAAAATGACAAGGTGGAAAAACTCATCTCAAAAAAAAAAAAAAAAAAGAACAAGAAACAATACTGACTGCTGGGGACCTAACCAATATGGACATTAGTAAGATGTCAGAAATAGAATTCAGAATGACAATTATCAAGGTGCTAGCTGGGCTTGAAAAAAGCATAGAAGATACTAGAGAATCCCTATCTGGAGAAATAAAAGAACTAAAATCTAACCAAGTTGAAATAAAAAAAGCTATTAATGAAGTGCAATCAAACATGGAGGCTCTTACTGCTAGGATAAATGAGGCAGAAGAGAGAATTAGTAATATAGAAGACCAAATGATGGAGAATAAAGAAGCTGAGAAAAAGAGAGACAAAGAACTACTGGACCATGAAGGGAGAATTCAAGAGATAAGTGATACCATAAGGTGAAACAAATATTAGAATAATTGGGATCCCAGAAGAAGAAAGAGGGAGAGGGGCAGAAGGTATATTGGAGCATGTTATAGCAGAGAATTCCCCAAATTTGGTGAAGGAAACAAGCATCAAAATCCAGAAGGCACAGAGAACCTCCCTCAAAATCAATAAAAATAGGTCAACACTCCACATCTAATAGTACAAATTGTAAGTCTCAGTCACTAAGAGAAAATCCTGAAAGCAGCTTGGGACAAGAAGTCTGTAACATACAATGGTAGAAATATTAGATTGACAACAGACCTATCCACAGAGACCTGGCAGGCCAGAAAGGACTGGCATGATATATTCAGAGCACTAAATGAGAAAAATATGGAGCCAGGAATACTATATCCAGCTAGGCTATCATTGAAAATAGAAGGAGAGATAAAAAAGCTTCCAGGACAAACAAACACTAAAAGAATTTGCAAACACCAAACCAGCCCTACAGGAAATACTGAAAGGGGGCCTCTAAGCAAAGAGAGAGTCTAGAAGAAACAGGCCAGAAAGAAACAGAGACAATATACAGTAACAGTCACCTTATAGGCAATACAATGGCACTAAATTCTTCTTTTGATAGTTACCCTGAATCTAAATGGGCTAAATGCCCCAATCAAAAGACACAGGGTATCACAATGGAAAAGAACAAGACCCATTGATATTCTGTCTGCAAGAAATTCATTTTTAGACCCAAAGACACCTCCAGATTTAAAATAAGGGGGGTGGAAAAAAATTTACCATGTTAATGGACATCAAAAGAAAGCTGGGGTGGCAATCCTTTTATCAGACAAATTAGATTTTAAGCCAATGACTATAATAAGAAGTGAATTAGGATACTCTATCATACTTAAAGGGCCCCTCTAATGAGAAGATCTAACAATTATAAATATCTATGCCCCTAACCTGGGAACAGACAACTATATAAACTAATTAATAACAAAATCAAAGAAACACATCAACAATAATACAATAATAGTAGGGGACTTTAACACTCCCCTCACTGAAATGGACAGATCATCTAAGCAAAAGATCAACAAGGAAATAAAGGCTTTACATGACACACTGGATCTGACGGACATCACAGATATATTCAGAACATTCCATCCCAAAGCAATAGACTACATATTCTTCTCTAGTGCACATGGAACATTCTCCAGAATAGACCACATCCTGGGTCACAAATCATATCAAAGCTGGTACTAAGAGATTGGGATCATTCCCTGCATCTTTTCAGACCACAATGCTTTGATCTAGAACTCAACCACAAGAGGAAAGTTGGAAAGAACTCAAATACATGGAGACTAAAGGAAACCAAAGTTGGCAGCATCAGAATTCCAGACTTCAAACTGTACTACAAATCTGTGATCATCAAAATAGTATAGTACTGGCACAAAAAGAGACACATAGATCAATGGCACAGAATAGAGAGCCCAGAAATGGGACCTCAACTCTATGGTCAACTAATCTTCGACAAAGCAGGAAAAAATGTCCAATGGAAAAAAGACAGCCTCTTCAACAAATGGTGTTGGGAAAATTGGACAGCCACATGCAGAAAAATGAAACTGGACCATTTCCTTACACCACACACAAAAATAGACTCAAAATGGATGAAAGACCTCAATGTGAGACAGGAATCCATCAAAATCCTTGAGGAAAACACAGGCAGCAACCTCTTCGACCTCAGCCACAGCAACTTCTTCCTAGAAACATCGTCAAAGGCAAGGGAAGCAAGGGCAAAAATGAACTATTGGGATTTCATCAAGATCAAAAGCTTTTGCACAGGAAGGGAAACTGTTAACAAAACCAAAAGACAACCAACAGAGTGGGAGAAGATATTTGCAAATGACATATCAGATAAAGGGCTAGTATACAAAATTTATAAAGAACTTATCAAACTCAACACCCACAGAACAAACAATCCAATCAAGAAATGGGCAGAAGACATGAACAGACATTTCTGCAACGAAGACATCCAGATGGCCAACAGACACATGAAAAAGTGCTCCACATCACTCAGCATCAGGGAAATACAAATCAAAACCACAATGAGATACCACCTCACACCATTCAGAATGGCTAAAATTAACCAGTCAGGAAACAACAGATGTTGGCAAGGATGCGGAGAAAGGGGAACCCTCCTACACTGTTGGTGGGAATGCAAGCTGGTACAGTCACTCTGGAAAACAGTATGGAGTTTCCTCAAGAAGTTGAAAATAGAGCTTCCTTACGACCCAGAAACTGCACTACTGGGTATTTACCCCAAAGATACAAATGTAGTGTATCTGAAGGGGTATATGCACCCCAATGTTTATAGCAGCAATGTCCACAATAGCCAAACTATGGAAAGAACCTAGATGTCCATCAACAGATGAATGGATAAAGAAGATGTGATACACACACACACACACTGGAATACATTCCATTGTGGTATACATATACCAAGATGTGATATATACACACACACAATGAAATATATACAATATATGATGGAATACTATGCAGCCATCGAAAAATGAAATCTTGTCATTTGCAATGATGTGGATAGATTTAGAGGGTATTATGCTAAGTGAAATAAGTTAATCAGAGAAAGACAATTATCATATGATCTCTCTCATATGAGGAAATTGAGAGGCAGAGTGGAGGGTTTGGGGGGTAGGGAGGAAAAAAAAATGAAACAAAATGGAACCATGGAGGGAGCCAAACCATAAGAGACTCTTAATCTCAGGAAACAAACTGAGGGTTGCTTGGGGGTGGGGGTGGGGGGTGGGAGGGATAGGGTGCCTGGGTGATGGACACTGGGGAGGGTATGTGCTATGGTGAGTGCTGTGAATTGTGTAAGACTGATGATTCACAGACCTGTACCCCTGAAGCAAATAATACATTATATGTTAATTAAAAAAAAATACTGAAGAATGGAAGTACCAACCACAGCACTTTTGGAAGATGGGTTGACAATGTGTCATAAATAACAGTTTGTGAATCAATTTCGTCACTGTAGGATTGACTAAAGACTTGGTCTCTCGCTCCTGATAACATCCAAGGAGGCTCACTAATCCATACAATCAAATAAGCAGAGGAAATAGCTCTAATCTGATCTGTGCTGTAGTGAACATAATAAACACTCTAGAATGCCCAGTGTTATTTAATTAATAGAACTATAATCAGGGGAATCAGCAATGTGACAGAGTGAGCCTTAGATAGGCCATATGGCCCTTGGTACATACTTGAGGAATTTCTGAGGGATTCAGTGAGCTCAGTGGTGCTGGGACACAGAGACAACATGATCAGAGCTAATGAAGCCTGGGTGGGGCTCATACAGTACATGCAGAGGGTGTTCTGGGGGTGGGGGAGTCTTGGGGAAAAAGGAGAGCCACAGCTTCCGTTCTCTGCTGGTCGTTAATATTTTTAAAGCAGGGCCTCTTTGATGTGATGATGTACATTAGCATTTCATTGCCCTTCAGTGTTCTTTTTCATGTGGGGATTTTGAGTCATTTTTATACTTCCTCTTTTAAAGTTCCTTAAACCCCAATAAATAAGAATACTGATGGTCTGCTCTTGGAGAAAGCAGACTTTCTTTACCACTGATATAAGTACTATTCACTTCTCCTCCTTGCTGCCTGGTTCTTGGAATTGGACTGTGTAGACCTCCTGACCCCTTAAGGTTAAGGGCTGGGGCAGTCCCTGCCTCACCAATTGTGTTCATAAAATATTTAGCTTACCTCACTGAACAAAACACCTCTTTGAAAGAAAGATTCATATATTCTTACCTGATAACTACATGCTAACATATTCTTGGCATATCTTTTTCTAAATTGGACCTTTCTCTTAAAGAACTTACTTCAGGCTCCCAATTCCCTAGAGTAAATCAAAATAATTTTTAAACTGAGGTATAACTGACATATATAACATTCTATTAGCTTCAGGTATACGGCATAATGATTTGACGCTTGTATGCTTGCAATTGATCACCACAAAAAGTCAAATTAATGTCTGTCACCTTATATTGTTACAATAAATAAAAAATTTTTACCACTTTTCCATTAAGAAATTTGGTACTATAATTTTTTCGAAGGGTATTATTGACTTGTTCCTCACCGCCCCAAGAACTATTGCAAAACATAACCTTGAAACTTTTATGATAACTAGTTTAGTTATCATTAAAAAAATTTTAAGTAACACTGAGAGGACAGACACTAAATGCAACATTCTGTCCCAAATAGATATAGTTAATGCATTTTTGAGTCTTTGGTCTCAGGCTGCGACTGCAAAATAGGGACTTTACAGGGCAGGTCCGACAGCCTAATGCCAGAAAGTGGTTCTGTGAGTTCCTCAGAGGGCTCTTGGCGTTCTCAGGTCGTGTTCCCGAAGTGTCCACTAGGAGGCATTACAGCGCGCTGGTTAAGAGCCTAGACACTGAAGTCCTGCAGCTAGACAGGCTTAAACCCCTGCTCTTCCACTTACTACCTTTGTGACGTCAATGTGCCTCAGTACACTCATTTTAAAACTGGCACGATAACAGTACTTACATCGTTAAATAAGAGGCTATGTTACAGTGCTTTAGCGTGGTTTTGGCACCTAGTAAGAGCAACTTCTATCAGATGGGACGCTTTGGGCGTGACACACACATGTACCACAAAAACCCGCTGAGAATGGCTTAAACATGAGAAGGATTTATTATCTCATTTAACAGGGAGTCTCAGGATAGGATAGGGTGGCTCCAGGACTGGTTGGTTCAGTGGCTTAGAGTGAGGTCACGAGCAACTTCTTTTCTACTCTACCCTCTTCGCCTTGTCAGACTTCCCTTAGACAGGCTGCCATTGTGTGTGGTAAGTGTACATATACCGTCCAGACAAGAAACTGTCCGGAGGGAAAACATCCTTCTCTTACTACAACTTGATTTTTAACAGCAAAGAAGACCCTCTCTTGGCAGACTTCTCTTCATTTGCCACTCACCAGAATTTCTATACCTAAACCAGTCACCAGTGAGGTGAATGGATTTACATGACTGACTCGCACTGACCAAGACTTATGTCTGTTCTAGGAACAAGGTCACCTCCCTCAGGAATATGTGCCCCTGAAGTTGGGGGAAGAAGGAGCACAAAAGACTGGTGACTGAGTCCCACCCAGAATATTAAAAAGTTGAGAGACTGGTTTGCTAAGGACTCTGATGGTATGAGCAAAGAATCTGCAACCTGTTGGGACTGAGCTGCATTCTCAGGGTTTATGGCTGAGGATGCATCTTTTCAGAGACAAAATATGGACCACATGTGGCAGTCACCTCCAGGGGTTGGATTGGTGGGACTCCTGTGGGACTGCAAAGAATTGTTAGAGTTCAGATGTGAGGGGAAATGAGCTAGGAGAGTAGGAGATGTTGGTCACAAGCTGGATGCTTGAAATTGGTATTAAAGATTATGGACCTTGGTAATGACAGAAACTAGGATTTAATTGGAAATAAGAGGCTGATTGGAAATAAGTGGTGGATATAAGCTGGAGAGCAAGATCTTTGGAGAAAGAAGGCAAGGACCTGAGAAACTAGAAAAAAATAATGTAAGGTGGACATTGAAATCCTCAAGAATTGTGACAGAGGCAGTACTAGAATGACAGGGACCCCAGGAATGAAGATGAGAGAGGGCAAGAGGAAAGGGATTCATTTGGAACAAGGATAAATAGTGGATGGTATGGTTTGATGATATCAGATTCAGAAAGTGAATTTTAGAGCATGGAGATCCAGGGGACTAACCATCTATCTAGTCTCTCTCTACGCTGTGCTGTGTGAAGGGTGGAGAAAGTTGACCTCCTGGAAAGGATTCGAGGGAAGTAGTTTTGACTAGAACAAGGAAGTGAAAGGAAGGTTGAAACAAGTTAAAGATTTAAGGAATTTTATTGATGACTGATTTTGAATTCCAGAGGGCATGACAGAAGTGATGAGGAATTGGTGAGGAAATATGGAAGAATATTCCAGAAGGAAGACTGTGAAAGCCACATGAAGCTTCTGGCAGTGATACAATTAACAGGAGTCAAGGGCATATGAAATTTGCCTTAATTTTTTTTAATTGGCTTAGTTATTTTTTATTCTTGTTGAGTTTTAAGAGTTTTTTAAATTTTTTAAATTTATTTTCAGCATAACAGTATTCATTGTTTTTGCACCACACCCAGTGCTCCATGCAATCCATGCCCTCTCCAATACCCACCACCTGCTTCCCCCAACCTCCCACCCCCCACCCCTTCAAAACCCTCAGGTTGTTTTTCAGAGTCCATAGTCTCTCATGGTTCACCTCCCCTTCCAATTTCCCTCAACTCCCTTCTCCTCTCCATCTCCCTATGTCCTCCATGTTATTCCTTATGCTCCACAAATAAGTGAAACCATATGATACTTGACTCTCTCTGCTTGACTTATTTCACTCAGCATAATCTCTTCCAGTTCCATCCATGTTGCTACAAAAGTTGGGTATTCATCCTTTCTGATGGAGGCATAATACTTCATAGTGTGTATGTACCACATCTTCCTTATCCATTCGTCCGTTGAAGGGCATCTTGGTTCTTTCCACAGTTTGGCGACCATGGCCATTGCTGCTATAAACATTGGGGTACAGATAGCCCTTCTTTTCACTACATCTGGAACAGAGTAGAGAGCCCAGATATGGACCCTCAACTCTATGGTCAAATAATCTTTGACAAAACAGGAAAAAATATACAGTGGAAAAAAGACAGTCTCTTCAATAAATGGTGCTGGGAAAACTGGACAGCTATATGTAGAAGAATGAAACTCGACCATTCTCTTACACCGTACACAAAGATCAACTCAAAATGGATAAAAGACCTCAATGTGAGACAGAAATCCATCAGAATCCTAGAGGAGAATATAGGCAGTAACCTCTTTGATATCAGCCACAGCAACTTCTTTCAAGATATGTTTCCAAAGGCAAAGGAAACATAAGCAAAAATGAACTTTTGGGACTTCATCAAAATCAAAAGCTTCTGCACAGCAAAGGAAACAGTCAACAAAACAAAGAGGCAACCCACGGAATGGGAGAAGATATTTGCAAATGACATTACAGACAAAAGATTGATATCCAGGATCTATAAAGAACTCCTCAAACTCAACACACACAAAACAGACAATCATATCAAAAAATGGGCAGAAGATATGAACAGACACTTCTCCAATGAAGACATACAAATGGCTATCAGACACATGAAAAAATGTTCCTCATCACTAGCCATCAGGGAGATTCAAATTAAAACCACATTGAGATACCACCTTACACCACTTAGAATGGCCAAAATTAACAAGACAGGAAACAACATGTGTTGGAGGGGATGTGGGGAAAGGGGAACCCTCTTACACTGTTGGTGGGAACGCAAGTTGGTGCAGCCACTTTGGAGAACAGTGTGGAGATTCCTCAAGAAATTAAAAATAGAGCTTCCCTATGACCCTGCCTTAATGGTTTTGAGGAAGAAAGTTGTGGCAAGGCTTTATACTGAAGGGTAGAAACAGGTGACAAGATCTTTCCAGGAGTCCTGCAGAGTCTGGAGTGGCTTAGTGACCCTCGTGATGAAAGCACTGAGGGTCTTACTCTGAGCACATTGAACTTAAGGCTCCCTGCTGACCTTGCTAATGGTGGTACAGACACTGAAGCTGGAGCTGATAGTCTTAGACCAAGCATGAGCTCCTTTTGTGACCTGCTGGTCCAAGATGCTCAGACATGAGGGATGAGATCCAACTCTAAGCATCCAGACATTAACAGCTAACACTGAGCGCAGTATATGCTAGGTCCGTGATAGTTTTACATGTAATAGTACACTTGATCCTCAGAATGAGTCTCTGAAGTAGGTGTTATTATACCTGTTTACAGGTGAGAAATCTGACGCTTAATCGAGATTTTGACTGATTGTAATTTGTCCAATGTCATCGTTAAGAGATGGAGGGCAAATATGAAACCAGGCAGTCTGATTTAAAAACACTTGCTCTTAAATTGTATGGTATGCCACCTACCTGGGAACTTATTAAACCATCCTGTGTTTAAAACTTGCTCTTTATCCCTTATTCATTTAAAAATCACAAATGACGTATTTACCCAAAGAAAACAAAAACGCTAATTGGAAAAGACGTATGTATCCCTATATTAATCACATTATTTACACAAAGATATGCAAGCAACCTAAGTGTCCATCAATATAGATGGATTAAGAAGCTGTGACACACACACAAACACAGACACACACACACACACGCACACACAGAATGTAATATTAGCCATAAAAAAAAGAATGAGATCTTGCTATTTGCCACAACATGGATGGGTACTTAGAGGTATTATACTGAATGAAGTTAAGTCAAAGACTTATTTCTAAAAAACAAAACAAATATCTAAAAAACAAAAACAAGTAAGAGAAATCCATAAATAAAGACAAATAAATAAAGAAAGAAAACAAACTGATGTTTCCAGAGGGGAAGGGAGTGAGGGACAGGCAAAATGGATGAAAGGGAGCGGAAGGTACAGGCCTCCAGTTATGGAATAAGTCACAGTGAAGAAAAGTACAGAATAGGGAATACAGTCCACGGCAATGGTATTGTAATAGCGTTGGGTGGTGACAGACTCCGTGTGTGGTGAACGTAGCCTAACATATAGGTTTGTCCAATCACTGTGCTGCACACCTGGAACTGATAAAACATTGTATGTCAACTCTACTTCAATAAAAAAGGGGAAAAATAATAAAAATAACAAATGCTTCTTTGCTCAGATAGACTTATCGCTTTGCATATTATAACATTAGGCATTTGGGTTAATTTTAATAGGTGCTTTATAAAAAAAATGCAACACAAAGTTGGTGGTCTAGGATGAATGACCTTATAACTGCAAGTGATGAACTCTGTTGTAAACAAATATTCTAAAGATTAATTTTGAAAGTAATAAAGTGGAGTATAATGTAGAGGTCATGAATACATACTCCTATAAGATAAATTTTTTTAATGTCTTCATGTTATATAAATGGATACTTGTGGGTTGGGATAAAATGTAATGACAATATTAACACATCACTAGAAAAACTGTCAGTGCTCACTTTGGTAGCCCATACACTAAAATTGGAATGATTCAGAGAAAACACACATGGGCCCTTGTACGAGGAAGACATGCAAAGCCATACAGCAACATGTATTTAAAGAACCTAAATAGACAATACAACCAGATGAGCCTTGACTAGACACTGGACCAAAAAAAAAAAAAAAAAAAAAAAAAAGTACACGTGGGGACAACTGGAGAAATCTGACCATGGACTGTGTATTAGACTATGGAGTTAACTTTTTTTTTTTTTTTTAATCTTATTTATTTGACAGAGAGAGATCACAAGCAGGCAGAGAGGCAGGCAGAGAGCAGGGGGAAGCAGGCTCCTCGCTGAACAGAGAGCCCAGTGCGGGCTCAATCCCAGCACCCTGGGATCATGACCTGAGCCAAAGGCAGAGGCTTAACCCACTGAGCCACCCAGGCACCCATCCCCAGCTTTTTAGTTTGAAAAATTTCAGTTGAATATCTGTACAACTTTACCCAGATTAAGCATTAATATTTTTAGTTTTTTTTCTTCTGTGTGTGTGTGTGTGTCTGTTTGCATACATCCATGCATAATACACACATTGTTTTAGGTGAACCATTTGAAAGTTAGTTGGGACATTAAGACCCTTTACCCCTAAATACTCAAGCATGTGTTTTATGTCCTTTTTCAGTTTTTTTAAATTTAAATTCTATTAGCCAACATCTAGTAGAACATCATCAGTTTTTGATGTAGTGTTCAATGCCTCATTAGTTGTATAACACCCAGTGCTCATCAGATCACATGTCCTCCTTAATGCCCATCGCCCATTAACCAATCCCCCCAACCCCATCCCTTCTGTAACCCTCAGTTTGTTTCCTGAAGTCCAGAGGCTCTCATGATTCGTCTCCCTCTCTGATTTCTTCCCATTCAGGTTTCCTTCTCTCCCCCTATGGTCCTTTGCACTATTCCTTATATTCCACATACAAGTAAAACCATACGATAATTGTCTTTCGCTACTTGACTATTTCACTCAGCAGAATCCCTCCAGTCCCATCCATGTCGATGCAAATGGTGGGTATTCATCCTTTCCGATGGCTGAGTAATGTTCCATCGTGTGTATGAACCACATCTTCATCCATTCGTCTGCTGAAGAACGTCTTGGCTCCTTCCACAGTTTGGCTATTTTGGACATTGCTGCTATGAACATTGGAGTACAAGTGCCTCTTCTTTTCACTACATCTGTATCTTTGAGATAAATACCCAGTAGTACAATTGCTGGGTTGCAGGGTAGCTCTGTTTTTAACTTCTTGAGGAACCTCTATACTGTTTTTCAGAGTGGCTGTACCAGCTTGCATTCCTACCAACAGTTAAGAGGTTTCCCTTTCTCTACATCCTCACCAACATTTGTTGTTCTGTCTTGTTCACATTAGCCATTCTAACTGGTGTGAGGTGGTATCTCATTGTAGTTTTTTTTTTTTTTTAAAGATTTTATTTGTTTATTTGACAGAGAGAGATCACAAGTAGACAGAGAGGTAGGCAGAGAGAGAGAGAGAGAGAGGGAAGCAGGCTCCCTGCTGAGCAGAGAGCCCGACGCGGGACTCGATCCCAGGACCCTGAGATCATGACCTGAGCCGAAGGCAGCGGCTTAACCCACTGAGCCACCCAGGCGCCCCTCTCATTGTAGTTTTGATTTGTATTTCCCTGATGGCAAGTGATGTGGAGCATTTTTTCATGTGTCTGTTAGCCATTTGGATGTCTTCTTTGAAGAAGTGTCTGTTCATGTCTTCTGCTTATTTCTTGCCTGGATTATTTGTCTTGGGTGTTCAGTTTGATTAAGTTCTTTATAGATCTTGGACACTAGCCCTCTATCTGACGTCATTTGCAAATATCTTCTCTCATTCTGTCAGTTGTCTTTTGGTTTCGTCAAGCGCTTCCTTTGCTGGGTGAATGCTTTTTATCTTGATGAAGTCCCGATAGTCCATTTTTGCCCTTGTTTCCCTTGTCTTTGGAGACGTGTCCTGCAAGAAATTGCTGTGGCCAGTCACAGAGGTTGCTGCCTGGTTCACTTTTAGGATTTTGATGGATTCCCGTCTCACATTGAGTTCTTTCATCCATTTTGAGTCTATTTTTGTGTGTGGTGTAAGGAAATGAATGGTCCAGTTTCATTCTTCTCTATGTGGCTGTACAGTTTTCCCAACACAATCTGTTGAAGACAATGTCCTTTTTCCATTGTATATTCTTTCTTGCTTTGTCAAAGATTAGTTGACCATAGAGTTGAGAGTCCATTCCTGGGTACTCTGTTCTGTTCCATTTATCTCTGTGTCTGATTTTGTGCCAGCGCCATACTGTCTTGATGATTGCAGCTTTGTAATTGAGCTTGAAGTCTGGAATTGCGATTGCACCAGCTTTGGTTTTCTTTTTCAACATTCCTCTGGCTAATAGGGGTCTTTTCTGGTTCCATATAAATTTTAGGATCGTTTTGTTCCAGCTCTATGAAAAATTTCAATGGTATTTTGGTAGGGATTGCATTGAATGTGTAGATTGCTCTGGGCAGCATAGACATTTTCACAATGTTTATTCTTCCAATCCACAAGCATGGAATGTTTTTCTGTCTCTTTGTGTCTTCCTCAATTTCTTTCATGAGTGTTCTGTACCTTCTAGAGTAGTGATACTTTACCTCTTTGGTTAGGTTTATTCCTAGGTATCTTATGGTTTTGGATGCAGTTGTAAATGGGATCAATTCCTTAATTTCTCTTTCTTCAGTCATACCATTAGTGTATTGAATGCAACTGATTTCTGCGCTTTCATTTTTGTATCCTGCCATGTTGCTGAATTGCTTTATGAGTTTTTGCTTTTGGGCTGGAATTTTTTGGGTTTTCCACAAAAAGTATCATGTCATCTGGGAAGAGCAAGAGTTTGACTTCTTTGCCAATTTGGATGCCTTTTATTTCTTTTTGTTGTCTGATTGCTGAGGTTAGGACTTCTAGTACAATGTTGAACAGTAGTGGGTAGAGTGGGCATCGCTGTCATGTTCCTGACTTTAAGGGAAAAGCTCTCAGTTCTTCCCCAATGCGAATGATACTCGCTGTGGGCTTTTCATAGATGGCTTTTATGATATTGAAGTATGTTCCCTCTATCCTTATACTTTGAAGAGTTTTAATCAAAAAAGGATGCTGTATTTTGTCAAAAGCTTTTTGAACATCAATTGAGAGGATCATATGGTTCTTATCTTTTATTAATGTGCTCTATCTCATTGATTGATTTGCCAATGTTGAACTACCCTTGCATCCAAGGAATAAATCCCACCTGGTCTGGTCATGGAAGCACGTGTTTTCTAAGAATAAGATCATTGACTTAAGAAGTCACAATACTAGTTAGTATCACTCCTAAAAAAGTTAGTAATTCTAGGAGTGCCTGGGTGGCTCAGTCAGTTAAGTGTCTGTCTTCGGCTTAGGTCATGATCCCAGAATCCTGGGATAGACCCCCACATTGGGCTCTCTGCTCAGCAGGAAGCCTGCTTCTCCCTCTGCCTGCCACTCTCCCTGCTGTGCTTTCTCTCTTTCTCTGTCAAATAAATAAAATCTTTAAAAAAGTTAACTCTAGGGGTGCCTGGGTGGCTCAGTGGGTTAAGCCTCTGCCTCTGGCTCAGGTCATGATCCAAGTGTCCTCGGATGGAGCTCTCTGCTCAGCGGGGAGCCTGCTTCCCCCTCCCCTCTGCCTGCCTCTCTGCTTACTTGTGATCTCTGTCAAATAAATAAATAAAATCTTAAAAAAAAAAAAAAAAACTGCTTTACTTGGCATCTTTGCTATGATCCCCCAGTTTCCTTTTATTTTATGCTGTCTAATGCTTAACGTTAGGAAAAATAAAATGAAGCTAACTATCGAGCAACACTGAAAGCCTAGCTCGTGTACATAGCTTTGCTTCTTACCCGGCACAAGTCGACAACTGGCAAGACCTTTTTTTTCTCCTCATGTAAGTATAATCTCAGAGAGGAAAAACAAACCCCAAAGTGTAAAATGTTATGCTCTGGTTAGATGTGTGAAAGTTGAAAAGTAAATTATCAAGTATTACAATCTAGTTAGATATGGAAAAACATAGAAATTAGTAGTCCTCAAGATGGTACCTGCTAAGAGGAAAACACATACACGTATTCTACTAAATAAAGATCAAAACTCTCATGTTAGTGTTTGAAATAGTGAAATTATGATTGGACGTGGAACAAAATGTTTATTTTAAGCTCAGTTGGTTTAGAGCTGGCTGAAATGTGATCAATCACGTAAGGAGATGTTGCTGTGTTTAGTTTCCAAAGTGGCAGAAACTTCAGTCTATGTTCTGAGCCATGTATTTGTAAGTTTCTCCTCCAAAGAACAGAAGAGCCCGTAATTAATAAAGACAAGTGTTCAGATTTATTTGGAAATTCACAGTTTCTAATGGCACTACAGCTCCGTAGTTACAAACTGAAAGTCATCTTTCCCCAACCCTGGGTGCTGCATGCACATTGTGTAACTTTCCGCTCTCCCTCCAATCTCACCTGGACCTCTTTTCAACAAGTTTCTATACAATCAGGCCCTCCTGCTCTGAATGGCTAATTGTACAGACTGGAAGAAAAATTTAAATCATCTAAAACATACTGTTAACCTAAAAGCAGCAACTTAAACAAACAAAAAAGGCTTTAAATAGGTCACATTACAAACAATACCCCACCCGAGAGGTATTAGACAAGTTTAAAAAACAGTTATTACTAAAAGTGCTCAATAAGTTATAACTTAAATCTTACAACACGAAATGGTCAATTCTCTCCATTTTGAGAAGAAACTTCCCACTTTCACTCATTACTGTAAAACACACACTAAGAAATCGTTTTATTCAAATACAGTCGCTGCCAATTATTTCTAAAGGAGACAAAAGACAAAGTGGAGACAGACACACGGACATCACAGGTATGCCTCTGCACATTTGTAGCCAATACAAAGCAAACATCAGGACTAACGATCCCTTTAGACTTGACCAATTAGACAAGGCTTGACAAATTCACTCGCTGGATCCGGGCATAGGTACATAGGCAGTGATTTTACCACAAGACCTGGACTCATTCAACGAAGCTCCAAAAGTTCTATTTGTAGAAACAGGAAAGAACTACCTGAAAGTCCAGAGGATTAGTGCTTACTGTGAATGTTTAAGATGTAATGTAGCTAACGAAAACCCTTACAAGTGGTTAAATGTGCTTAAAAGGTGAATTCATAAAAAATCTATTTGCAAATACCAGTCATTTGTAAGAAAAAAATCTTGTAGGCTCTTTTCTCATTGAGTTAGTAACTAGAGAAAAACGAGTGTAAGTTGAATGAAAATATCAGTATCTCTGCTTACCTAAAAGAACAGACGAGAATTCCAGCAAGTTTCTGTTTCAAGTGAGTTTGCTACAAGAAGTCTATTTGGCAAGTCTGCAGGACCTTTACACTGTCTGACCCACATTACGGAACTTCAGGTGCAGATCACCTTAAAGCCTTGTAGTGTTTGCAGCTTCAAAAAACTAACAAAGTTATAAAAGAAATCAAATGACAGAAAAAGTTCTCCCTCCTCTTCCAGTGGCATTATAAATAGACAAAAGGCACATAAATATGGGAAGGTGCAAGAAATAGGAACAAAGCTAAAGGAAGAGGTTTAGGCTTTCATTCCTATCCCACCCAAAGGAACTGGGCTTCCAAATTACGTTTGTCCCAGTAATTAATCTGTGAAAAAACATCTTTATAAAATGTCTACCATTGTCCTTGTAGGAAGTGATCAGCCTTGTAAAACTGCAGCTCATTAACCAAGATTGACACAATCCCACCTACGTTTGTAAAAAGGCAGAAACCATAATTTCTGAATACTTTTCCCATTAGTATTTTCTCCCTCCCCCAAACCCTTCGAATACCACAGACTGTTCTTCAAAGAACAACAACAAAAAGTCTCCAGTATGAAAAGTTCTGTTCATTTTAGATGTGTCCCGAGACCGCTGTGACACCAAATGTTCCCACGGTGATCTCTTTGTTTCCTTTGATTATGTCATGCAGGCTCGGTAATGATCCTGACTTAGTCTGTATTAGAGTTTTTATCAATTTTCCTTGGTCTTGGACTTTAGATCGCCTTCGTTTTAAAGCCCTCTTCTCAGTTTTTGTCTTTTGGGACTGTCCATTGCACAGACTTGTGCAAGCTGAAATGCCACAGAAGTAAGACTCCTCTGACTGTGATGATGTTTCTGAGCTTCCTTCAGACGGAGGACCCTTGTACGAAGAGTGATAAACTTCTCCCATATTAGAAAAGTCTCTCTGGTTCACAAAGGGCTTCCTTCCTTTTAGGTCTCCATTGGCTATAGGGTGCAATGGATCTGCTGGCTTTATGGTTTCAATTTTTTCAGTTTTATACTTGCAGCGTTTCTTCTGCAACACAAATTTTAAAACAAGGCAGTTATGAGACCTCCAAGAGTTACCTCATCAAACCATCTAGAGAGCTGAGCTAATGCAGGAAACTGCCAACTCCTGGTGAAAAGTAAAACAGTTTATGTTCAAACATACCATTATGTTCTGGATAGATATTACCAGTATCTTCCCATTTTGTAAATGCTGCTCAATCGCAACTCCTTACTCAGCTTAGCTGCCACCTCTGAAAATTGATTTAGGGGGTGATAACTGACATCTGAGTACTTACTAAGCACCAGGTAGAATCCTAGTTGCTTTCATGTGTATCTGACTTACTGAGAAGTGTGTATTTATCCCTGGTTACCAAATGAGAAAACCAAGCTCCAGAGGTTTGGTTCCCCACCCAAGTTACAACACAGTAAGGGGCCAGGTTGGGACTGAACCCTGGGCTCTTTGGCTCTAAAAGTCCAAGTTCTTGCACCTAGAGATTATTACCTCTAATCAAACTGAGTACAACTTATTTTGAGAGGCAAAACGGAAAATGCAGACTTTATAACCAAAAAGCCCAAGTATATTTTGAGTTTTACCATTGACTTAATGGATCATTCAAAGACAACATAAACCCTCTGAATTTCGGTGTTCTCATTTCAACTCGGGGATACTACCATCTCCAGGCTGCTGTGAGCAATGCAGGAATGGCGCACGCACACACTGTGCCTAACACACACTGACAATAAAGAAGGACTACTAGCCAGGCATCAGCAAATCTTTTCTGTGAAGGGCCAGGCAGTAAATATTTTAGGCTTTACAGGTCACATACTGTATCTCTTGCATATTCTTTTTTATTTTACAACCCTTTAAGATGGCTCTGGGCTCAGACAGAACAGGCCACACAGGCCAGATACAGCCTGTAAGTCGTCGTTTGCAGACCTCTGTAACATTGACTTGTATCATTATTATGACTGGAAATACACAGTAAATTTAAGGACCACTTAAAGATAATCAAACCTTTCTACCCAGTTCTTTATCTACTATGTCATAACATACCAATACACTTAAAAAGAATCAAAATATTACCTTTTTTTCTGGAGAGAACTTGAGGGGTTCTACGATGTACAAATCATTTGGGTCTACTGTAAGTAAGAGAAAATAAAAAGCAGATATATAGTATATCATGCTAAGATAAACACTAAAAATATTATATATTGTCCCTTAGTGATTATTTTCCTAACCAATGAGTTTATAATTATACCACATTAAGCATATATTTATGCATTTTAAATTAGTGAAAAGTGACAAGATGGGAGATAGTACCATTTTTATCTTAGGTTTCATCAGTCTCCTTCAAGTAATTTCCTTAAGCTTCTAAGGGACAGCTAGCCATCAGCCAACACAGTAAGGATCCCCCTCAGGGCCCAGCCCTACCCTTTACCTAATAAGAAGGTAACATCACCAGGTAAGCTAGTAACAAACCCACACATCATCTGAGTATTCCCCTAAAACACGAAGCCACGCTGTGTCACGAATGTGGGTTAATTATGTGCAACTAGCGGCGACCAGGCACAAAAGCCAGTTAAAGGAACACACACACTAAAAAAGAAATTTAAGAAGTTTTTTCTAATTGTATTTTACTGTGATCAAAACTCTGAATGCCAAAATCTAAAAATAGCTTGAACATGCAATATAAATGACAAAGCAATAATGAATAAACACTTCTGGCAAGGTAAGTAAATTAGAAATATTTGCTTTAGGTTTCTAAGATTTCATTCCTTTAAGCACATTAAAGACAGCTGCATACCACTTCCACACTGACAAGATAAATGTCTTGACAAGAAAGACATTTGACTGACAAGATAAACGGAATTTCAGTCCTACTGAACCCATTAAAAGTAAACAATATGTGGTCTGACAGAGCCAGAAATTTATAAGCTGTAAAATTCACTCTAAAACTTCATATACTGCAAATTTACTAATAACATGATTCAACCAATTATAATTTTTTACATTATGTCCTAGAAATCTGTTGAGAAAGTCATCAAGTATATCAAAATATCTAAACATTCCTCTAATTGCCATTTCTATCAGTTACTAATCTCACTCAAACTGATCTAAAAAAAAAAATGGCACTTTTAGAAATGGTTGTTAACTTGTTACTCAGACCACCCTCTTTACGAAAGCAACTAAATATGGATTTAACAAGTCAGGAAACAACAGATGGTGGCAAGGATGTGGAGAAAAGGGAACTTCTTACATCACTGGTGGGAATGCAAGCTGGTGCACCTACTCTGGAAACCAGTATAGAGGCTCCTCAAAAACTTGAAAACAGAGCTACCCTACGACCCAGCAATCGCACTACTGGGTATTTACCCTAAAGATACAAACGTAGTGATCCAAAGGGGCATGTGCACCCGAATGTTTATATCAGTAATGTCCACAATAGCCAAACTATGGAAGGAGCCCAGATGTCCACCAACAGATGAATGCACAAAGAATGTGTGTGTGTGTGTGTGTGTATACACACACAATGGATTACTCAGCCATCAAAAAATGAAATCTTGGAGCGCCTGGGTGGCTCAGTGGGTTAGAGCCTCTGCCTTCGGCTCAGGTCATGGTCCCGGGGTCCTGGGATCGAGCCCCACATCGGGCTTTCTGCTTAGCAGGGAGCCTGCTTCCTCCTCTCTCTCTCTCTCTTTCTCTGTCTGCCTCTCTGCCTACTTGTGATCTCTGTCAAATTAAGTAAATAAAGTCTTTTAAAAAAATTAAAAAAAAAAAAAGAAATCTTGTCATTTGCAACCATGTGGCTGGAACTACAGGGTATTACACTAAGCGAAGAAAGTCCATCAGAGAAAGACTATTATATGATCTCACTCATATGCAGAATTTAAGAAACAAAACAGAGACGCATAGGGAAGGGGGGGTAAAAATAAAACAAGAAGAAGCCAGAGAGGGAGACAGACCATAAGAGACTCAATCATAGGAAACAAAATGAGGGTTGCTGGAGGGGTAGCGATGGGGGGGATGGTATAACTGGGTGATGGGACTTTAAGGAGGGCACGTGACATAATGAGCAATGGGTATTATATAAGACTGATGAATCACCTCTACCTCTGAACTCTACCTCTGAAACTAGTAATACACTATATGTTAATTAAAATTTTTTAAAAAATCACTAAAAAGCACTGAAGAGTAGCCAAGATTAAGTAGGTAATCTCTAGACCAAATCTGAAATAAAAGTAGGAAGCCAGACAGTGAAGTGGAGCACAAAAGTCATTCTTGTCCTGACAGCATTTGCCAATGCATGAGTATGTAAATTTTAGCTCTGATGGTATCAAGAGAATGACTCAGAAATAAAATCTCCAGACGCACCCACAGCAGCAGTCTAATAAGACACCCTCACTCATCCCCCTGTAAGCTAGGACTCTAAAGAACTACCCTCAGAGAAAGAATTAACCCATGCAATGCTGGGACTTACAGTCCGAATTCCCATCATCTGGTGGTCCAACTAACCTCATGCCACTAACATAAAATATTCCTGAATACAAAGCAAACACAAATTTTCTCTGGCAGAAGGACCTACCTTCTAGCTTTCTAATTATCCCGACAAATTATTTTTCAAAGAGAAGGACCAACACACAAAGGTAACCAAGCCCAGAAAGACTAGAGGCATCTTGAGCAAGAGCCTACAGACAAAATTAATGAACAGATTCACAAAGACTTAAGATACTAGAATTATCAAAGATAAGATTATAAAGACAGGTATACTTACTATGTCTAAATAAAAAAACAGCTTGAAAATATCTGCAGGAAAAATAAACCAAAAAAAAGGGACCTAGATGTTTAAAAAAATACTGAAGCAACTCCTAGAAATGGAAAAATGTAATAAATGACATTAAAAACTCGAAAGAATTTAATAGCAGACTACAGATAGCCAAGAATGTGTGGTCTGGAAAACAGTTCAGAAGAAATCACCCAAATATAACACAGAAAGGCAAAAAGAATGGAAATAAGTAGAGTTTAGGGAGCTAAAGTGAAAAGGTGGTAACATACTGAATTAAATGTGGATTCTAAAAGAGAACGAGGTAGAGGGAATGTTTTGGGGGAAAAATAATGGTTGTTAAGAATTTTCCAATCTTGGGAAGCCTGGGTGGCTCAGTTGGTTAAGCGGCTGCCTTCGGCTCGGGTCATGATCCCAGCGTCCTGGGATCGAGTCCCACATCGGGCTCCTTGCTCAGCGGGGAGCTTGCTTCTCCCTCTGCCTCTGCCTCCCACTCTGTCTGCCTGTGCTCATGCTCTCTCTCTCTCTCTCTAATAAATAAATAAAATAAAAAATCTTAAAAAAAAAAAAAAAAAAGAATTTCCCAATCTTGACAAAAGATACCAACTGAGAGACTCAAAGAACCCAACAAATTTAAACAGGAATAAAGAAAAAAAGATCATGTTTCGGTATGAAGGGAAGCAACGGCAAATGGAAATTCTCAGAAAGCAGACCTGAAGAATTAAGAATCGGTATACATGTGGATAAATGTAAATTAACGTTAAGTATGAAAAATAATCATAGTATTCCTTGTTGAATTACAACTAAGAAAAAAATAGAATTTAAATACACAAAAGAGTAGCATGTGAGTCAAGTTGGGGATAAAAGATCTTGGCACTGTCCAAGAAGAGGAAAAAAGTACTGATTAACTGCAGATTTTGAGAAGTATCTGTAAATTCTAAAGTATGAGAAAATGTCAAAAATAATGCACAACTTCTAATAATAGAAAAAGAATCTCTTCTCAGCTCTAACAAAAAAATCTCTTTGGAAAAGGGAGGAAAAATAAAATGTTAATAGATAAAAGTGAGTATCTTTACACTAATAAATTTTAACATTGAGATGACATGGAAAAAGTCATGGAAATTTTTAATTTAAAGTGACAAAAAAATCAAGTTCCGATAACAAAAACTCCTCTTACAAGGACAATTCTGGACCTATGTGAATAAAAATTCAAAAAATAAATAATTATTATCTTTAACTCTTCCTGAGAACTAAAAATAAGAGAGCACTGCCCATCTGATTTTATACACCTTACACACCCAAACCCAACAGTGTGAGAAATAAAAAACTACATGCCAGCCTTATTCATGAACAGGTAGCAAAATCCCCAAAGTATCAAACAGAATTATGTGAAAATAATAATATGAACACAACACACACACATAAATATCATGACCAACTTGTATTTATTACGTAATAAAAATGTGACTCTAGAAAACTGATTAGTATAATTCATTTTAGTAACAGATCTGAAATGATCATCTTAAAAGAAGCTAAAAAAGTATCTGGTAAGATAAAACAGATTCACGGGGAAGAAGAATTATTAGCAAACTGAGAGGAACTTCCTTATATAATGGGTATCTACAGAACATCTATGACAAATATAATACTTAACACTAAGAGTTTTCCTTTAAGAATGGGAATAAGACAAAGGTCCCTATCAGCTACTTCTATTCAACACTGCTAAACTGCTAGCCACAACAGCTAGGGAAACAAAGGAAATAAAATCTGTTAAGGATGAAAGGAAGAAACAAAGTTGTCTTTAGTCTCAAAAAGTGTGCCTGTATTCATGGAAGCTGCCATTCTGTCCTAACAACAAGTTAAAAGCTAAACAAACTGAAAAATCAACTCTTCATATATCTTCGGAAAAGTGAGGTCACACGACAAACGACGGTCCCAAAACTCCGAGACAGGCAGATACACAGAAACCTCTGTGGGAACCAGTGCCCATGTAGGAAAACTTGAACTACATTAATTGATATATTGATGGATGCTCAGTGTGGATAAATCCTTAAGTTACAAAGTCCAAGGAGGATACCCGTCAGAGTGGAGCTTCTACACTTCTGTGAGTTTTACCTCCAGAAGCTCTTTGAAATATTGCAGAGTATTCTGTTCTTAACAAGGACTGACTTTAGGAGAACTATTTTAGTAGAGCTGAACCTGCCAGTGTTTTATCAGAGCCTGACCTGCCTAAGGGAAAGGGGAAACCCGAGAAGCACTAATGAAGTGAACAGTCCAGGGACAAAGACCCACCAAAAGATTTAGACCTAATAATAGGAGTCCAGAACGTTTCTTCTACCACCACACCTCACCACCACATTATGAAAGGTCTGTTTACCACAGTTCCTTTTACCAAGTACCTCATGTCCCACCTTTCAAAAAAAAAAAAAAAAATTACAAGGCATTTCTTAAGCAAAGAACACAGTTCGAAGAGAATAAGCATGAGAACCAGAGTTAGATGACAAGAATGGTGGAATTATCAGACCAGGAATTTTTTAAAATTATGACTAATATGCTAAGAGCTTTAATGTAAAAAAGTAGACAACATGCAAGAATAGATGGATAATGTAGGCAGAAAAGTTCTAATGAAGGATAAAAAAGAAGCACTAGAGCAAACACAGTAACAAAAATGAAGAATGCCTTTGATGAGTCCACTGGTAGACTAGACACAGTTGAGCAAGAAACACTGAGCTTTATGACATGACAATGGAACTTCTAAAATTAAAGAGAAAAGGGAAAAAAGAAAAAAACCACAGAACAGAATATCCAAAAAAGTGCAGGTCAACTGTAAAATGTATAATATATGAGTAATGAGAATACCAGAAGGAAAGAATGAGAGAAAGGAACAAGAGAAATATTTAAAGTAATAATGAATGAGAATTTCCCCAAATTAATGTCAGACACCAAACCACAGAACTAGGAAGCTCAGACAACACAAAACAGGATAAATGCCGAAACTACTACACCTAGGCATATCATATACGAACTCCAAAAAGTTCAAAGATACAGAGAAACTCTGAAAAAGAAGAAAAACACACCTTACCTAAAGAAAAAGACAAGTTATATCTGACTTCTCAGAAATCATGCAACAGGAGGGTGGAGTGAAATATTTAAACTATTGAGAGAAAAAGCACACTAATCTAGAATTCTATATCCTACAAAAATTATCCTTCTTGGACAAGCAAAAAATTGAGGGAAATTATGCCAGGAAACCTTGCAAGAAATGTTAAAAAGTGTTTTTTTTGAAAACTGGAAAAAGACACAGGTCTGAAACTAAAATCTACATAAAGAAAAGGA
>NW_019154108.1:4183152-4370523 GCF_002288905.1 Enhydra lutris kenyoni | reverse complement strand
ATATATATATATATATATATATATATATATATATATATATATATATATATTTGTGTGTGTATGTGTGTGTGTATACACACACACACATACATACATATACATACATATATATGCTTATGTGCAAGTGAATGACAGCAATGATATAAGGAATGGATGGGAGAAATTAGCAGTATTTTGACAAAAGAAAAAAAAGAAAAAGAAGTATCTTGTTATTACAAAATAGTTGTACTACCCATGAAGTGGTACAGTGTTATCTGAAAGTGGATTTGGATTAGTTGTAAATGTATATTGCAAAGTCCAGGGCAACTACAAGAGAAAGTGAAAGAAGAATACATGCTATGAAAGGAGAAAATATGGAATTATATACAATGCTGAACTTGAAGTACAAAAGGCAGAAAAAAGTATGAAAGACGAAAATGGAACAAAGATAACTAACAATAACAAACAGTAAATATTAATCGAACTGTATCAATAATCGCTTTAAACATTAATGGTCTAAATACACCATTTCAAGGATTTTAAGACTGGAACAAAACACGTGACTCAACTGTATGTTATTTACAAGAAACTGGCTTTAATGTTTAAAAAAACTTATACAGTTATATAGTATAATGATTCAACAGTTCTATACATTAGTCCCTCAGTGCTCATCATGATAAGTGTACTTTTTTTTTTTTTTTTTTTTTTTTTTTTGGATCGGAAGTTTATTTAACACAGGAGGGCTCAGACGACGTTGTTCTCCAAAGGTCTGAGTCCCGAGCACAAGCAGGGAGGGGAATTTATACCCTTCTGCTTCTGCATACCTGGTACTTTTGGGGCGCGGGAAACGGGATAGGAAGGAAGAACCTGGAAGGGCTTTGAGACAGGGACTGGAATTCCCTTGCTGGTTTGGTGAGCCATCTTAGAGTACAGTTTTTCCCTATCAATAGATGGAAAGAGGTATCTGGTTCCATTTGTATTTTTTGGTTACTAGTAAGGTTGAAAATGATAAATGTACTCTTAATCCCCTCTACCTATTTCACTCACTCATCCCCCAACCATCTCCCCTCTTGCAACCATCAGTTCATTCTGTATATCTAAGAGTCTCTTTGTTTTTCCGGTTTCTTAAATTCCACATATGAGTGAAATCATAACAGCATTTGTCTTTCTCTGATTTATTTCATTTAGCATTATACTTTCTAGCTCCATTCATGTTGTTGCAAATGACAAGATCTCATTCTTTCTTAAGACCGAGTAATGTTCCATTGTGTATGTGTATATATATATATACACCACATCTAATCCATTCATCTATGGGTGGACAGTTCCATAACTAGACAACTGTAAATAATGCTGCAATAAACAAAGAGGTGCATAGATCTTTTCGAATTAGTGTTTTCATTTTCTTTTCTTTTTTTTAAAGATTTTTATTTATTTATTTGACAAACAGAGATCACAAGCAGGCAGAGAGGCAGGCAGAGAGAGAGGAGTTGGGAAGCAGGCTCCCTGATGAGCAGAGAGCCCAATGAGGGGCTCGACCCCAGGACCCCAGGATCATGACCCGAGCCGAAGGCAGAGGCTTTAACCCACTGAGCCACCCAGGTGCCCCTGGTGTTTTCATTTTCTTTGGGTAAACAGCCAGTAATGGAATTACTGGATCATCTAGTAATTCTATTTTTAATTTTTTTGAGGAAACGCCATACTGTTTTCCCCAATGGTTATACCAGTTTGCATTCCCGCCAACAGGCATGAGGTTCCTTTTTCTTCATATCTTCACTAACACTTATTGTTTCTTATGTTTTTGATTTTAGCCATTCTGAGGTGGTTATCTCATTATGGTTTTGATTTGCATTTCCCTGATGATTAGTGATGTTAAGCATGTCTTCATGTGTCTGTTGGTTATCTGTATGTCTTCTCTGGAAAAATATCTATTCAGGGCCTCTGCCCACTTTTAATTGAATTATTTGGGGATTTCTTTGGTGTTGAGTTGTGTAAGTTCTTTATATATTTTGGATATTAATCCCTTATCCAATATATCATTTGCAAATATCTTCTCACACTCAGTAGGCTGCCTTGTCATTTTGTTGATGGTTTCCATTACTATACAAAAGCTTTTTATTTTGGCATAGTCCCAATAGTTTTATTTTGCTTTTGTTTCCCTTGCCTAAGGAGACATATATAGAAAAACGATTCTATGGTCAAAGTCAAAGAAATTACTGCCTATGTTTTCTTCTAGGAGCTTTACAGTTTCAGATCTCACATTCAGATCTTTAATCCATTTTCAGGGTTTTTTTGTGTATGATGTAAGAAAGCAGTCCAGTTTCATTCTTTTGCCAGTAGTTTTCTGGTTTTCCCAGCACCATCTGTTGAAAAGACTGTGTCTTTCCCACTGTATATTCCTGCCTCCTTTGTCATATATTAACTGATCATACGGGCATGGGTTTATTTCTTAGCTCTCTACTCTGTTCCACTTATCTATTTTTGTGCTAGTACCATATTGTTTTGATTACTATGGCTTCGTAGTATATCTTGAAATCTGGGATTGTGATATCTTAGGCTTTGTTCTTTCTCAAGATTGCTTTGGCTATTTGGGATCTTTTGGTTCCATGCAAATTTTAGTATTATTTGTTCCAGTTTTATGGAAAATGTTGATATTTTGATCAGGACTGCATTAAATCTATAGAATGCTTTGGGTAGTATGGACATTTTAACAATATTGGTTCTTCCAACCCATGAGCAAGGACCATCTCTCCATTTGTGTCACCTTTGATTTCTTTTATTAGTGTTTTATAGTTTTTAGAATACAGGTCTTGCACCTCCTTGGTTAGGTTTATCCCAGGTATTTTATTATTTTTGGTACACTGTAAATGGGATTATTTTCACAAGAAACATACTTTAAATATAGATACAGATGAAAAGTACAGGATAAAGAAAGATATGCTAACACAAATCAAAAGAAAACAGGATTCGGTATATTAATTTCAGACAGAGCAGATTTCAGAACAATGAAGTTATCGGGGATAAAGAGGACCATTTCATAATGATAAGAGGTCAATACTCCAAGAAGACTTACAATCTTACATTAAGGATAACAATCCTTAATGCTTATGTGCCTCACAACAGCGTGTCAAAATATGTAAGGCAAAAACTAACAATACTGCAAGAAGGAAGGAACACATGAATCCATTATATGGCTGGACGCTTATGATGTCCCTCTATCAGAAATGTACAGATCCAGAAAGCAATCAGTAAGCACAGAGTTAACCTCAACAGCACCAAAACCTATTGTATTTTTACATACCATCAGTAAACACACAAATACACACATGCATGCCCATGATACAATTTACAACAGCATCAAAAAATATTCTAGGAATGAAGCTCCCAGAAGTTTGACCCTTTTGGAGTGAAAAGGGATATGCTATATCCTTCCCAAATTGATATGCAATCTATGTAATCTCAATCAAATTTTGTTTGCGATGAAACATTTAATAGAGGATCCAAATCTATATGGAACAATAAAGAGCCAACAATGGCCAAGAAACCTGAAACACTTGAAAATTCATGTAAAATTATACACTGGAATTCCTATCTAACACCAAACATAAAAAATAAATAAATAAATAAATTCCAGGTAGATTAAAGACCTAACAATAAAAACTGAAGTAAATATTTAAAAGAAATTATAAGAGAGTATCATCCATAAACTTAGGGCAAAAAATTCTGTTTCAACAGGAGATAAAAAGCTAACCATAATGGGGGAAAATGTATACATTTGATTACACTAAGAGGAGCTTCTCTTATTTAAAAAAAACTCCATATAAAACACAAGTTTCAAAGCAAAATAAGATATCTGCAACATACTTATCAATGACTAGAATCAAAATCTTAAAAATAATTATATACCACTACAAAAGATATAAACAACCCAAAAGAAGACCAGGCAAAACCTTAAAATTGCCCAGGAAAGTCAAATAACTAAAAGGCATAAATAAAGATGTTCAACTTCATTAGTAATCAGATAAATGCAAATCACAACTTCACTGAGGTTAATGAACTTCACTGAGGCTAATGAACTTCACTGAGGCTAATGAACACTTTAAAACCTAAGAATCCTAAGTGTTTGTTGGCAAGAATGCAGAATAATGGAAATGCCCACAGCACTGGTGGAAGCACAAACTGTTTTACGGCCACTCTGGAAAAGCCTGCCCTGATGACTGGCAGAGCAGCATTCTCTATAATCCAGCAGTATTACACCTAGGTAGTATTCCTAGAGAAATTCATACAACTATGTTCCAGTATACAAATGCATGTTTACAGCAGCGTTAACTGTAATAGCCCCAAGCTAAGCAATAGTAGAATGGATAAATTCACTGTGAATTAGCTACTGAAATAGTATACAATATTGAAATGGGATGCAATCGTGTATATGAATCTCCCAACAGAACGCTGAAGACAAAAATGTTTACATGTGGTATGATTCAATTTATCAAAAGCTCAAAATCAGGCAAAACTTATATTACACTGTGAGGAATCCAAACACCGATGGTAAAACTATTAAGAAAATCAAGCGTATGATTATTTCAAAATTCAAGATAGCTATTTCTGGGAGAAGCAATACCAAGAATGCCCATCTTGTTCTACTCCTTGATCTGAATGTTAGCTACACAGGCATTCACTTTATAATTACTTTGCAAGTGTACATTCTAGTTGATGCACATTTTTGTTTTTTGTTTCCCTTATATTTCACAGTAAAAATGTGTTACAAAAAATCAAAACAATTTTGGTCCACCTGGTTTGTCAACAAAAGTGAGAGTTGCAAATCAAAGTATAAATCTGATGAAGAGAGAGAAGGATACTAAGAGAATAGACTTAAAATGAATTAATGTTAAGTTAAAACATGGATATAAGCCCCATTATTATCTTAAATACTTAGCAGGCAAGAGGTTATGTAATTTGTCAATTTTTTTTTTTTTTTTTTTAATTTGAGAGAGAAACAGCAAGAGAGAGCATGAGAGGCGAGAAGCAGACTCCCCATGGAGCTGGGAGCCCGATGTGGGACTCGATCCCGAGACTCCAGGATCATGACCTGAGCTGAAGGCAGTTTCTTAACCAACTGAGCCACCCAGGCGTCCCTGTAATTTGTCAATTTTGTATTAATCCGTATCAACTTTGTACAAAATCCTAGGATATATAATAATAAGACATGGAGCATTACAACCAAGCCACAGAAAAATGATTGTAAGAGACTACTATGAACAACTGTACTCCAAAAAATTGGAAACGTAGAAGAAATGGATAAATTCCTAGTAACACGCATCAAAATAAATCATGAAGAAAGAGAAAATATCAACAGACCAATAACAAGTAAGGAGACTGAATCAATAATCAAAACCTTCCAACAAAGAAAGCCCCCAACTAGATAGTTCCATTAAAGAATTCTACCAAGCATTTAAAGAAGAACTAACACCAATTCTTGAAACTCTTCCAAAAATCCGGAGGGGGAACACTTCCAAACTCATTCTATATAACCAGAATTACCCTGATACCAAGGCCAGACAAAGGCACTACAGAAAAACTACAGACCAATATCCCGAATGAATACTGATACAAAAATCTTCAATGAAATATAAGCAAAGGAAATTGGATAGCACATTAAAGGGATATTACATAAATGGAGATTTATTTCTAGAATAACAAGAATGATTCAACATATGAACATCAATCAATGTAATACACATTAAAAGAGTGAAGGACAGGGGTGCCTGAGTGGCTCAGTGGGTTAAGCCTCTGCCTTCAGCTCAGGTCATGATCTCAAGGTCCTGAGATCGAGCCCCGCATGGGGCTCTCTGCTCCGCAGGAAGCCTGCTTCCCCCCACCCCCGCCTGCCTCTCTGCCTAACTTGTGATCTCTCTGTCAAATAAATAAATGAAATCTTTAAAAAAATTTAAAAAAAATAAAAGAATGAAGGACAGAAGCCATGTACATGATCATCCCAACTGATGTAGAAAAAGCACATGAGAGGATTCAACACCTTTCATGATAACAATACTCAATAAATTAAGAACAAAAGGAAACCTCAACATATTAAAGGCCATTTATGAAAAAGCCTATAGCTGACATAATAATGATGAAAGACTGAAAGCTTTTCCTCTAAGATCAGGAACAAGACAAGGATGCCAGCTCTCTTCTATTCAACTTAGTACTGGAAGTCCTAGCCAGAGCAATTAGGCAAGAAAGGAAATAAAAGGCATCCAAATTGGACAAAAGGGGGGGTTGCCTGGGTGGCTCAGTCAGTTAAGCCTTGTACTCTTGATTTTGGCTCAGGTCATGATCTCAGGGTTGTTGGCTCTGGGCTAGGCGTGGAGCTGCTTGGGATTCTCTCTCCCTCTCCCCACCCACCCCACATTGGACAAAAGGAAGTAAAATCATCTCTGTTCAGAGATGACATGATCTCATACATAGAAAATCCTAAGAATTGCATTAAAAAACTGCTGATGGATTCAGCAAAGTTGCAGGACACAAAATCAAAGCACAAAAAAAACCGGCTGCACTTCTATACTTTTAACACTGAACAATCCAAAAAGGAAATTAAGAAAACAATTCCATTTACAATAGTATCAAAAAGAATAAAATACTTAGGGATATGCCCAAGAAAGTATAAGGAAAAACTACAAAATATTGACAGAAAAAATTAAAGAATATACAAACAAATTTAAAACAGAAGACACAGGGGTACCTGGGTGGCTCAGTCGTTAAGCAACTGCCTTCAGTTCAGGTCATGATCCCAGGGTCCTGGGATCAAGCCCCACATCAGGCTCCCCGCTCAGTGGGAAGTCTGCTTCTCCCTCTCCCTTTCCCCCTCCCCCTGCTTGTGTTCCCTCTCTTGCTGTGTCTCCCTCTGTCAAATAAATAAATAAAATCTTTAAAAAAATAAAAATAAAAAAGACACAAATGAGAAAACATCTCACGTTCACGAGTGGAACTTTTAATATTGTTAAGATGTCCATACTGTCAAATAATACAGATTCAGCACAATCCCTATCAAAATTCCAACAATATTTTTTTGCTGAAGTAGAAAAAAAAAAATCCTAAAATTTTTATCACTTCTCAAACGACCTCAAATAGGCCAAGCTATTTTTAAAAAGAATAAGGTTTAAGGATTCATACTTCCTGATTTCAGAACATGTCACAAAGCTACAGTCATCAAAACAGTGCTGTACTGGGATACCTGGGTAGCACAAGTACTACCTACGTCTGGTAAACAGACCACAGAACTCTTGGTTTCCGCTCAGTGTCATGAGATCAAACCTGGTGTCGGGCTCTACGCTCAGTATGGTGTCTGCTTAAGACTCTCTCTCCCTATTCCTTTATCCCTCCCTGCCACGATCTCTCTCTCTCTAATATATTAATCTTAAAAACAGAACAAAATAAAACAGTGTGGTACCGGAGTGCCTAGATGGCACAGTCGGTTAGTGTCCAGCTCTTGGTTTCAGCTCAGGTCGTTATCTTAGAGTTGTAAGATCGAGCCCTGCGTGCGGCTCTACACTGAGCACAAAGTCTGCTTGAGATTTTCTCTATCCTTCTGTCCCCCACCCCCACCATTTTCTGTCTCTCTCTCTCAAATAAACAAATCTTTAAACAAAATAAAACAAAACAAACAGTGTAATACTGGCATAAAGACTGGTAAACAGACCAAAATAATAAAGGACCCAGAAATAAACTCACACATACAGTCAAATAATCCTCAACAAAGGTAGTAAGACCAGCCAATGAGGAAAAACAGTTTCTTCAACAAATAGTCCTGGGAAAACTGGATACTGACATGTAAAAGAATGAAGTTAAACCCTATTTTCCACAATATACATAAGTTAACTTAAAATGGATTAAAGACCTAAATATAAGATGTAAAACTGTAAAATTCCTACAAGAAAACATGAGGAAACTTCATGACATTGGAGAAATTAACAACAAAAAAATTAAAGAAAAAATCTTTTAAATTAATTTAAATAGGACATTTCTCCAAAGATGATTTACAAATGTCCCAAAGCACATGAAAAGATATGCAACATCACTACATCAAAAGTCAGAGATCAAAACGGTGGCTACCCTGGGATGGGATGGATAGTGACTAAAAGAGCACAAGAAGTTGCTGGGATGCTGGATAATGTTCTCTCAGTCTGGGTGTGTTGGTCACACAGGTGTGTTCATTTGGTTTATGAAAATTCATCAAGCTTTACACATAACAATTACATTTTCTTAATACCTAACACTTAAATTAAAAATGTAAGTTATAAAAGAAAATCACCCAAAAGAACAAAAAAAGAAAGAAAAAAACAGGAAGGAAGAAGAGATTTACTAGTGTTAAGCAAACACACATATAATAAGGTTTTATCTGTGAACTTTGTGATCATAGTACATCAGCAATGCTCAGCAATGATTATTCAAACGATTTAATCAATTGAAACATGCTGCTTTTACTAAATCCTAAGGAAAGAGAAGCTAGTGATTATTAAGAAAGCAATCCTAATTGAAATATACAATTAACTTGGTTATTTTAATACTACTATAAAGCTAAGTCTCTTAGGAAGTGCTAATTATGAAAGAACGGATATAGAAAAATAGACAGTACAAATTCATTCATTTAAATTTAAGTATTCATTGAGTGTTAGACAATGGAATGTTTTATAGACCCTAGCCTATAAAAAAGAGATAAACTAGATTTTTTTTTCCCCCGGAAAGTGCCTCACAGTCCTCAACTAGAGACAAAAGGGGTCCTACCTGTACAAGAAGAGGAGGCAGATAAGCACAGGATGCTATGGGAGCACATTCAGGTTTTCCAAATCTGTTGAACTTTCTCAAACATCCCTTTCTAAAAAGAAATACTTCTAAACAGGAGCATGTGCAAACAAAGCTATCAGTGGCTAATTAAACTAAGCCTCCCTTCCCCACCCTCTGGGCTTTTAGGAATAAAGATAGATAGAAAGTGTGCAAGTGAGAAAGTGGCTTTGACGCAGCACAAACACAAAGGTTACTTATGCCCATTATTCTGTTGCAGATGGTTCTGAACACAGCACTGACATTATACTTATGCAGAAGTGAGCTAGATTCACGTTTATATATAAACATGGCACAAAAACCTACCTTCTTTGCCAGTTAACTGTAGAGACTTGGATCTGATGAGTGGGAATGAAGTTCTCCTTTTCAAATTCATATCATCATAAGACGAAAAACACCTAAAACATGAAGAAAATCAACACTGGGCAAATGAGTAAACTACATATAATTTACTCTGCAGCTGGGGCCTGATGGAAGCTACTGAGAACTGAACATGCCACAGAATACCAATCTCTAATGTAAAACTCAGTTACTGCTATTACATGTAAAAAAAAATAAGGATCAGGGACGCCTGGGTGGCTCAGCTGGTTAAGCAGCTGCCTTCGGCTCAGGTCATGATCCCAGCGTCCTGGGATCGAGTCCCGCATCGGGCTCCTTGCTCGGCAGGGAGCCTGCTTCTCCCTCTGCCTCTGCCTGCCACTCTGTCTGCCTGTGCTTGCTCTCTCTCTCTCTCTGACAAATAAATAAACAAAATCTTAAAAAAAAAAAAAAAAAATAAGGATCATTCTCTAAAATGTGCTATATTAAAATACCTATTATCCTCTCCCTTTGAATTCCACATTCAAGCATCCTTCACAACCAAAATATTTCAATGGTTTATGCACTTCTTATTAATGTTTTCTTTATTCCAGTCTATAGAACCTTCCAGATACAGGACTATCTTGCTAATTCCAATGTTGTTTTAACACTGCATCATATGATATTATACTGCATGATATTAACAGATATCATATGGGGAAAAAAATTATCTCAGTATTCCCTTATTCAGTAAAATTTCTCAAAAATATAAAAAAACACATAGTAAAAAATGTGAAATAAAATGGTGACATTACCTTTTAGGGCTTGGATATTGATTACTTTTAGGAAGTTTCGAAATATAATCTCCATCAAATTGAGAGGTGTTTCGACAACGCTGCATACAAAGCATTAGTCCCAAGACAACACAGAGAACCAAAGATATGACAAGATAGCTTTGTCGATCTGAAACCTGAGAGGAGAAAAAGGATTTAGTTATTATATATTTTATATATTATAGTAATATTAAATATTGTACTATTATATTTTGTTATTAGATTATTATTTAAAAATTTTATTAAGGAAAAATACCGTGGGATATAAAATTCAAAGAACAAATCATTTTAAACATTTTTTAATGTGTTTCAAAACCAAAAAATGCATGGCATGCTCTTAGAAAATGTACTACTAAGGTAATGTCTTACTTTGTCTTCTCCCCCCGCCCCCCACAAATCTTTAAACATTTTCAAACCTATGGAAAACTTTTAAAAATAGCAATGAATATATTCATGCCTTTCAACTATGTTCACCAATAGTTAATATTTTGCTACATTTGCTGTGTTTTTCCATCTGTACTATCTCCTACTTGGGGAGAAAAAAAAAATCTTGCTCCTACCTAGTCTAAATGCCCAGTTATTTAAGCAAAAAACATGGGGTCATCCTTAGTTCCCCATCCCACACATCCAATCTTTCATCAAGGCTTGTCCTTCTCTTAAATATTTCCTGAATTCAACAACTTCACAATGTTCTCCACTTCTAAAACCCTAGTCCAAATCAGTATCACCTCACCCAGGTTACGGCGACTACATCCTAACTGGTATCCTCCCCACTTCTGCTTTTGCTCTTCCCTAAGAGGCAATTCTCCAGAGCTACAAATAGCGAGTTTCTCAACGTATCCTCAATGAGATGACCCCCATCACTTCTTAATTCTTTCCAATGAGTTGCAATGATTAGAATAAAGTTCAAACTCTAAATTGCGTACAAAGGCCTCCATGAGCCCCACCATACCCTGAAGATACTTCTTACCTTCCTTTCCCTTATTCTGCTCCAGCCAGGCCAACTAAACATATCACATTGTTTCCAATCGTGGGTCCTTTGCCCTAGTGTGGCTAGTAACAGGTTTGTTCTGACCCGAGGCCCCACGTTGAGCACTCAAGTTCTAATGCCACTGCCTCAGATAAGCCTTCCAAAACCACCGTAGCTAAAGGAGCAACCCTTACCATACCACTCCATACACACACATTTCATTCTGCATTCCACTGTCCCTCACATATATTTACTGTAAGTATTCCCCCTCCCCCAGAAGAGAGGCTCTGCGCAGTGCCAAGGACACTCACTGCTGTACACTCCAAGGACTATAATGCTCACACCCACATACAATGGATGCTCAAGAAATACTTACTAAGTCGATAAAATTTTTGCTTTATTAAGCAACTCAATAAGCCTTTATAAACTGAAAATGACATATCAGTGGTTTGCAAAAGGCAAAAAAAGTTAGAACTGCTTTGTAACCATATTTTAGGTTAAGACCTAAACTACAAATGCCTTTTCCAAAAATTATCATAATTTGTGTATTTCCAAAACTTCAAAATGCCACATTCTGGTATTCTGAAGAAGCGCTCTATAAACTGACCATTTTGTTTGGCTGAAGTTCTTAGATAGCACGTTCTTAACAAGCCGGCCTTTTTAACAACCTCTATATATGCAGTGTGTCTTACAAAACTAGCAGTAACAATACCTCGCGTTTTAATTCTGCCACTGTTGTTGATAAGTTTGAAACAAGCTGTGTCATGTTGGTCAGCTGCGCCTGTAGTAACTGGATGGCTTCAGTTTGCCGCTGATCCTATGATAAAGGAAGAAGTATTATTTTTGTGTGTATGAAAGTTTTATCTGTACATTATATACACTGTATAACTTCCAGTAAAATTACTAAGTTCCTCAAGAAAAAAAAAATATATTAATACAAGTTTTTAATGAATCAATATTGTAAAGTGTGACCAGAAATTAAAAAAAAAAAAAAAAAAAAAAAAAATGCTAAACCCCCCCTCTCCTTAGCCCTCCAAAAAACCATTTTGCTATTTATTGCTACCATTTGGATTACTGTGTAATAACAAATTACTTTTCAAGTTAATATCAGCTCCATATACATAAACCAGCTGTATGCAAAATAATCACTTTGTCAAATACGTATTTTTTTTGTAAAGATTTTATTATTTATTTGACAGAGAGAGAGATCACAAGCAGACAGAGAGGCAGGCAGAAAGCCCGATGCAGGGCTTGATCCCCAGACCCTGGGATCATGACCCGAGCTGAAGGCAGAGGCTTTAACTCACTGAGCCGCCCAGGCGCCCCTATCAAGTAAGTATTTTTAAGCCAAAGCAGTCAGCACAAAAACATGTTGAAAATTTTTTGAAAAAAATTTTTTTTTTATATGAAGCAGGCTCATACCAAAAAATTTACAAGTTCTATTCTGTTGCACACTAGGACGGAACATAGGATGTCACATAGTCAAAACCCTACAACAGTTCATCTAGTCAATGCTAGAATATCATCAATGAAAATAAATTAATCAACAACCCCCATCTCTCTAGCTCTAGATTTTTAAAACTTTTATAATGAACAAACATGTTTTTATGTGAAATATTTGCATGCATACTTTAGGAAATTATGCATCATATTCCTCATCAGGAACCTATATTAGGGAGACTATACTGAAAATTTCAACTTACTACTGAATTTGGGGAGGACGAGAAGAAGGCAGAATGTAAAGAAAATCTAAGACTCTATTTAGGATCATGTATGAAATAGTTATATAACCATTTATCACTCTATACCTAAGTTTTCCAAATTTAGATTTATGTAAGTTTTAGGGGCGCCTGGGTGGCTCAGTTGTTAATCGCCTGCCTTTGGCTCAGGTCATGATCCCAAAGTCCTGGGATCGAGACCCCCTCAGGCTCGCCACTCAGTGGGAAGCCTGCTTCTTCCTCTCCTGCCTGCCACTCCCCTTGCTTGTGCTTTCTCTCAGTTAAATAAATAAAAACCTTAAAATAAATAAGTTAAGTTTTAAATCTCAACTGTGTGGGGGGGGGCAGGGGTGGGTGGGTTGGGAGAGATGGATTCATAAAAATATAACAAAAAGTTTCACTTACTTCCCTTACTGCAATACACTGTGGTAATTTCTAGCCTACTTCGTCTGTTTAAAATGCTGAACCTGACTCATGAAACTGTTTTTTCTGACTCACATTTGACAAATACTGATAAATTCCAGATAATTACAAACATTTAAAGAAAAAACTATGAAATTTAATAAGTTAACACTTCTAATCAAGATTTATTTCTAATACTGTTAATAATATATAAATTATTTTAAAAGTAAGTCTTTGACATCATAAAATATAGAGGGGAAATCATTTTAACCATTAAAATTAATAGAGTACTAAATAACTACTGTGTTCATGGGTCAGAAGATAATATTGTTAAGATGTCAATTCTCCAAACTGATGTATAAATTCAACAAAATCTAATCAAGATGCAAACAGGTTGATTTTTGTAGATACTGACAAGCTGATTCTAAAATCCGTATTAGCAGAACAGTTTTGAAAGAGATGAACAAAGTTGGAAGATTCACACTACGTGACTTCAAGAGTTCCTATAAAGCTACAATAATCGCCAACAGTCTGGTATCAGCATAAAAAAGGATGAACAGAATAAAAAAGAAGTCCTGAAACACACCCATATATAAACACACACACACACACACACACACACACACACACAAATATATGTTCAATTGATTTATATTTATACATAAAACGTTTAGAAGAAAACTGAGGAAAAATTCTTTGTGACTGGGTAAGGGGAAGATTTTATAGAGCAAAGAGAAAACAGATAAATAGGTTTTAACAAATTAAAAACTTCTGCTCTTCAAAAGACACTTTTAAGAGAATGATAAAACGAGTAACAAACTGGGAGAAAAATTTGCAAAGTACATCTCTAATAAAGGACTTGTATTTTGAATACATTTTAAGTAACTCTCAAACTTCAATTAAAAAAAAAAGACACTAAAGAGGAAATTTGTATGGAACCACAATTGGATTGTGTTATAGTTTAGAGTTTTAACTAGCAGTAAAATGCACTAAACTCTGAAACCTCAGGCCTCCTCGCTTCATCCCACCATCCCCTAGTCCCAGATAAACTTTTAGAAAAGTATAAAATTTCTTCATTATAGTAACACACTGTAAAAACTTTTAATAAACATCTGGATACTACAATACTGAAATTGTGTGATACTGAAATTGTTTCCTTAAAATCAACAAGACAGAGTAATGGCCGATATTACCAATCATACTGCATCACAGACAACAGACAGAGGAAAAAAAGAAGAAATGAAAAGGTATAAGGAATAAAAAGAAGAAACAGAACCGTTCTTATCTGCAATCAATTAGATGAGCGGTGTAGAAAACCACAAAAGATTTGAGTTTAACAAAGCTGCTTAAAAAAAGGCCACTGCACTTCTACCACATATACACACAGAGACTTGGAAATGTAACAGGAATGATGCTCAAGAAATTTTCTCTGGAGGAAAAACAGATGCCAATAGCTAGGTAATTTCCCAAATATGACATCACATAATAGGCTTATATCATCAACTATCAGGGGAAAGAATGAACCAACACTACTTATCCTTCTTACCAGCAAGAGCCTATAAAATTCAAAAGAAATTTATATAAAAAGTAAGTAGAGTTGAAGATGACCAACCTGCTCCTCTGCTATTCTTGAAGTATTCTGAAGTTTTACTATTGTTTTATTAAAAGCCTTCTGCATTTCCTCCATTTGTTTTCGGTACCTGTGGAGCAAGAAAGGATTTATTAAATAGCTTTAATTTCTTATTCATTAACTTATTACTGGAAACACACTTCTGATTTCAATATGTGAGATAAATATACTTTTTTTGAAAATGACTCTTACTGAGGCCTGGAACACTTACAAAGGTAAAATAAAGAGATCCCTTAGGTATCTCCTTCCTTAACATCAATTCTCCGTATCTCACTACTATGTAAGATCAGTCACATATGTGATCAATCAATTTATGACAAAGGAGCCAAGAATATAAAATGGGGAAAGAACAATCTCTTCAATAAATGGTGTTGGGAAAACTGGACAGCCACAGGCAAAGGAATGACAATGGACAACTATCTAACACCATACACAAAAAGTAACTCAAAATGGATTAAACACTTGAATGTAAAGAGAAACAGGTGGTAAGCATCTTGACACTGACCTTGGTGATGATTTTTTGTATTTGACAACAAAAGCAAAAATAAACAAGTACATATCAAACGAAAAAGTTTCTGCATAGCAAAGGAGACCATTAGAAATAAAAAGGCAACTTGCCAAATGGGAGAAAAACTTTGCAAATCCCATATCTGATTGAGTTAATATCCAAAATACATAAAGAACGTGTAACACCCAGTAATAAAAAATTAAAGAATCCAGTGGCAGAGGACCTAAACAGACCTCTTCCACAAAGTTATATGGACGGCCAACAGGTACATGAAAAGATGCTCAACATCACTAATCATCATGGAAATGCAAATCAAAACCATAATGAGATCACCTCCCATCTGTCAGAACAGCTATTGCCAAAAAGGAGAAGATGTAGCACATGTCGGCAAGGATGTAGAGGAAAGGGAACCCTTGTTGGTAGAAATGCAAATTGACGCAGTCACTCCGGAAAACATAAGCACGTTCCTCAAAAATTAAAAATCTAATTTATGATCCAGTAACTTGACTTCTGAGTATTTATCTGAAGAAAATGAAAAAACACTAAGTTGAAGAGATATATGTATCCCCATGTTTACTGAGGCATTATGTACAACAGCCAAGCATGGAAGCAGCCTAAGTGTTCATCAAAGGATAAATGGATAAAGTAAATGCGGTATCTGTATACGATGGAGTATTATTCAACCACAAAAAAGGAAATCTTGCCATTTGCCAACAACAAAATGGATGGATGGACCTTGAGAGCATTATGCTAACTGAAATAAGTCAGAAAGAGACAAATATCATACAATCTCATTTGTACGTGGAAATACAAATAATAATGAGAATAATACCCTCAAACTCATAAATACAGAGAACAAATTGGTGGTTATCAGAGGTAGGGGATGGGAGATGGGAGAAATGGGCAAAGGGGGTCAAAGGTACAGATTTCCAGTTATAAAATGTGTAAGTAAAGGGGATGTAATGTACAGCATGGTAACTACAGTTAATAACACTCGGTATTTGAAAGTTGCTAGGAGAGTACATCTTGAAAGTTCTTGTCACAAGGAAAACATCTTGTAACTCTGTGGTAATGAATGTTAACTAGACTTACTGTGGTAATCATTTCATAATATATACAAATATTAAACCATTATGTTGCATACCTGAAATTAATGTCAATTATATCTCAGTTAAACATAAAAAAAAAAGTAGTGATCTGTGATTCCTTTGTGGGGGCAGTTAGGGTAGGGAGAAACAGGTAGGAGGTACTTTTTTTTTTTTTAAGATTTTATTTATTTGAGAGAAATCACAGCACATGTGTGGGGCAGGGGAAGGGAAGAGGGAGAGAGAGCAGCAGACTTCCCACTGAGCAGGGAGACTGATGCGGGGCTAGATCCCAGGACCTAAGATCATGACTTAAGCTGAAGGCAGACACCTAACCAGCTGAGCTGGCCAGGTGCCCCAAGTAGGAGGTATTTAAGTGGGCACGCACGTACATGCACGCACAATTTGCCACTAAATTGTCTGTATGGGTTAGGAGGAAAGCCATTATAATATAATGGTGACCTTAGTGCCATCTCATTAGTAGCATTTTCATTTAAAAGAAGAAGGGGAAGGTGGTGTTTCAGATGTTCTAGACACTTAGTGCCTAGGTGGTTGCAAAATGTTAGAGGAGAAGCCCTGAGGACACTGGACACTTAAGGGATAAAAAAGACTAAAGAGGTATAAAAAAAATGGAGAACTGTGCCTGGGGTCCCTAATCATTGCACAAGCATGCTGGCACTTATGAGCACAACAGCATGAATTATCACAACCAGAACTAGGATTCTAGGACTTCTCTGAAAGACTACAGATGTTGCCTAATCATCCAATTCAGTCCACTCTAGTCTTCACTGATTTAAACTCTTGATATTTTGTCTAGTTCCACTAAGAGCTTCAATAGCTAATGTTTTTATAGATATTACATACACAGTATAGATAAATGTTACATAATTTTCACATGAGTACTGTGGTAACCAAACAGTAGAAGGAGCTAAAGTTACAATAGAAGAAAGGAGAAACTAATTGAAGATAATTAAAACATGTTGTCACCCTAATATATAAAGGTATTACATCACTCAGTACTTCTAAAAAAGAAAATCAGTTAAGTCATTGATCAACATTCAAGTAACACTCTTCACAGCTAAACGGTACTGACTACTACTATATCGTAAGATAATTAATCCTCGACTCCTCTATTCAGAAATCATCCTATGCTACTCATCTTGCCAAGGAGACTGTGCTAACTGATAATAAGGCTTACCTTTGGCTAAGCTCCTCCAGATAGCGGCCACTGAGAGACATGTTAACTTCTAAGGCTTTTATACGATTATTAAGTCTCATAAATACTGACTCCTTTTGGTTTGACCCATGTACAAGATTTCCATTAGTGTATCCTAGATCTGTCGAATTTTGCAATTCAGCATAGAAGTCTGTAGCTGTCCTCTGTAGCCCTCTTAAAAGGGCATCTTCCGGAGACTGTTCTTCCTCTTTTACTTCAGGTAATGAAGAAGAATCCAGAACAGGAGTCAAGACTTGCTTTGGTGTGTCAGCTGTGTGCGTTCTGGCTTCCCCATCTTCACCGTCTGGTATAGTAGCTGTGTTTACAGGTGGCACTATTGTTTCAGATAGCTTTGTGACAATGTGCATGGAGCTTGTATCTTCTTTTACAATATTATCCATTACTTCATTAAGTTTATCTGTTTCATAGATCACAGATGGCTTCTCCATAGAACTAAAACTCTCAGACTTTTTTTCTGTCTCATTATCACCCTCAACAGAAGTCTCCTGAGGGATCACCTGAGATGGTGTAGGTCCTGCCTCATATTTAAAAGGCTCAGATACTTCTGTTTTAGATAATGAATGGATTTCTGGAGTAACATCTAAGAGAAGAGACTGAGAAAGAGTTTGAGGATGGCTTGGTTCAAGTTCTATTGCATCTGCACTGTGATTAATCAAATCACCTTGATGCATACTACTTAGGTCACCTAGAACAATAGTTTCAGCCTCTTTTTCCTTTCTCTTGCTGTCCAAATCTCCACTCGGGGGTTGCAATACTGAAACATCCACTGATTCTGCAGAAAGTGGTAACGGCAGCTGAGGCAACACAAGATGATCTTTTTCTTTACTCACAGTAGTTCTGCTACGTTGCCGATAAAGAGCAACTCTAACTGAACACCATTCATATATGTATTCCGAAAAACTAGAAATACAGCAAATTGTGGTCAGTTCACTGCAAAATATTTGTGTCTCTGACTCAAACCAGGGTGATGATTCATCCTCCTGTTCACCACTACCCAGAAGGGTCACTGTAGATGGACTTGCCTCCTCTTCTTCCTCTTGAACCAGTTGTACAATTGGACTCTCTTTTGGAGTATCTGGTGATGTTAGCTCTGTATCCTGTATGTGTCCTTCAGTGGTCACATACCTAGAAATACATAATCATAATTACATATCACTTTAATTAGAAGTCTAAAGTTAAAATTATGCTAAAAAATCAATGTATCATACATCAAATAAAAGGAAGGCTAGAAATACAGAGGAAACTAAAATTTTTTTTGGATGAAATGTTCCCCTTCAAGTCATTTTGTTTATAACAAATAAGTACTATTCAGAAATGGTAACAGAAAGGCCATTTATTAAGCGATAAGACAGAAAACCCAAATCACCGTATTTACTAAACCAAATTTGCTTTTTAAAATGTCTATTTCAGAATTGCTTATATGTGGATTCTAGGAACTAGAATCTGGGATTCTTAATATATGAATGCACTTTGTATTTGAATATCATACTTTCAAAAGGTAGCTAGAAAATTCTTCTGTGGATGACTGGAGGAATTCCAGCATAGCATTACACACACACACACACAATTATCTGCATCTCTCCCTCCCCAAAGTAATCTTAACATCATCTGGGTTAATTTTTCATTATTTAAAGCCAAATACTTAAGAACTCTAATGAAAGTGCTGACTAGTAATAAATACTGCCCCATCTGTAACTTAATCCCATCTCTAGGATCTAGAGTCCATATAGAAGGTAGGAGAGTGTGGGGGATGGAGCTGGTAGAAATAGTACTGTAAACTATAATGTCTGTAGTTTATTCCAAGATAAAAATAAATTTCCAGGTGCAGCCCTTATAGCACAAAAGGTACAAACTGAAAAAATAAAGTCATTTGAATACCAAAAAAAGAAACATCTTCATATATAATTTTCCTACTCTGACAAATTACTAAGAATTCCAGGAAATGTCTTTGAATAAAAACTAATATCAGAGTAACAAAGGTAGCAATAAAATAGTATCTAAAAGCTAGATCATCTTGCTGGTAACAACTGGACAAAACTAAAACATAATTAGACTATGCTTCTCTAAATAGATGATATACAGATACATGGTCTCTAACGACATCTCTTACTTCTTTACTGCTTACTATCCACAACAGAAATAATGACAGTAAAAAGGAGCAGTGTCTGAAGAAATGGAGGGAGAAAAACTAAAGTGAATTAATTTGGTACAAATTAAGTTACATACCATCTATATATATCCTAATCAGAGCTATATTTTAAAAAACTCAAAGGTGGGAAAAGAAGTAAGTCTTTTCATAGTAACTTTAACAGTGACACCCTATCACGGATTCTTTCATTTTCATTTATCTTCTTCAAAGGACTGCCATACAGTCATCAAAAAGATTTAAAACAAATATAAAGAAACATTAAATTAAAAGTAAGCAATTACATTAAAAAAATCTATTAAAATCAAACTAATAGAGAAAAGTAAAAACTACTACATTAGCCTGATGTGGTATCTTTCAACAAACATTCATATGTATATATAGAGGGGAGTGTGTATATATGTGTGTGTGTCTGTGTGCGTGCATACACATATACGAAGTGAAATCAGTTTCCTTTAGTTCTGAAAAATAAGACATATATGTGCTGCTAACTGAAGAAGCCTAGTGCTAAAACTGGGACTAGCAGACACACTCCACATAATTAGAAACAATACCAAGAATGTCCCTATCCTAAATAGATTTCTAGGAATCAATGACATAGACTGCTGTATTTTCTCTCTAGTCATCCAATAAATATCTTTAATCACTTTCCGAATAAACACAGAATACAAATTTGTCACTGTGCCCTTCAAACCACAAAAAAATCTCATTTTTTAAATAGAATGGTATTTAGGAATTATAATTCAAACCATACCCACTGCACGTTTCATTATACATCTCCTGTTCAAATATCCCATCCTGTTAAGCAGAGTTCTAAGAGGAAAAGCTTTCAAAATTTTACAGGGTACATCTAATGAAACACACATAAACTTATAATAAACATACCCAATTATCCAGTCTATGAGCTTATCTGTTATAGATAAGAAGTTCACAGAGCAAAAATCTTAATCATCTCTAGTAGAAAAGACTAAAAACAACGGGGATATTTTATGTTAACTACATGACAGACATTCTTGTCCAAAGTGCCCACTGCAATCCGGGAGAAGACCGCTATCTAGTTCAATTTAAGAAAGTAAACACTCTAAGAGTTTGCTGTGAGACAAACAAATAATTTAAGAATCACTGCTCTAGGAATTTCAGGCACCCTTTATAGCTTTCAAGGCACAGCACAGGTACTTAATCAATGCTTTTAAATTTGAATTTAATAAATGCAAGCTTTTAAAATTTGTCCTCAAACCTATACCTACAGAATTAAGCCAATTATTTGCAATAAGAAAAGGATTCAGTGTTGTGAATAATAGAAATTATATATAGTATCAAAACAACAAACATTTGGTCTGGAGTGAAGTGCATTCCTGGTACCCAAAAAGCAACTTAGAGATATTTTAAGTGGCTGTGGAATGCCTGTCCCATGACTCAGAGCTTTCTATAGATAATAATTTCACACATAAATCCAAGTACCCTTCTGTGTACTAGTACAATTAGCTCTCCATTTTAAAAGAACTCTAATATCGCAATAGAACTTACTCAGGTGATGGAACAGGAGTTGAAACAGGAGCTAAGTCGGGCATTTTAGATGCAGCTGTGTCAGTGGCATTCTCAGATATACTTTTATTTCCTATTTTAAGAAAGATACCCACGTTGAGTTTAATTTTAAAAAACTATACCATGAAGATATTTCACTATAACAAATAAAGAACTTTAGTTTCTGGGGGAGGAAAAAAAGTCAAACAGGTTTGCTACTGCAGACTTTATTTTCTTCCATCAAAGTTCTTTTAGAAAGAAATGATCATACAAAATCAGAACTACAAATAATGCATATTCTTTCTCAACTTCTCAGACAATTTAAGCAAGTCAAATGACTATAAATTTTGTGTAATCTTATATGATTAACATGCCTTCTAGACACCTAAAGGAGTTACTAAAGAGAATGAGAAGAAATGTATGGGTCATTTTAAGTTTACACTTAGAACTAAGTATTTTCTAAGAACAAAAAAGGCAAGATCCTTGCTATCAATACTCTTATCTGGCATTCTGTAGAGGAAAAAAAAAAAAATCACTTTTTAAATTGAGTAGTTATTGCATGAAGTACCACTAGAAAGCTTCAGGAAAGAGGTAAGGGATAAAATTATTACTTCTATAGCAGGAAGAGTCAAAAAAGAAATTCATGAATTTTATATAGTCAGGATTATATTATAAGAGAGAACTTGTGAAATTCAAATAAACAATGATTAACAGAAGATTGGTAAGTCTCTTTGATTCATTTCTAGATTTCTAAATGAAAAATTAAGTTCCTTGGCTTATTAATTAATTTTCCTAACTAGAATGACCCTTGGAGTATCAGATATTTAAAAGTCCCATAAAATGATTAGGTACCTTCTGTCAGGTCTTCAGTTTTTGCTCCCAGAATATTAGCGGCAATATTCACCATATTTAGAATGGCATCTAAAACAAAATTCAATCAGAAAAAATACCAATACACCTAAAAATTCTTATATAGCTTAATATCAGATAGTCCAGAAACCATTTATAATGGTCTTTTTGCATTTTTGGGGACTAATTACCTTTTTGTTCATCTTACTACGTAAGTCCAATATAGGACACAAATTTCAGCCAAAAAGTATAAAACATAAAACTGAATTTTTAGGTTCAGAAGGAATTTAAAACTTAATTATACTTTTTTGGTTAACCTCCCCAAACCTTTTGCTAAGACACTATCTTCAGCATATTATACAATAATTCAAATAAAGTTCAACATAAAGCCTCTATTGGAGCAGGGAAAAAAAATGTGACAACCAAAATTAGTATTTTACAGAAAAGCTTGTTTCTCTTTAACAAGTTCCTACAGTTTAAAACAAAAACAAGCTTGAAGTAGTTTTTCCTAAACAGGTGATTTTTATAAATATAAATAAAATGGGAAGATTACTACCCAAAGGAGAGCAGGAAAATTTTATTTTCAACTATGAACATATTTTATTTATTGATAATATGGTTAAATCCCAACTTGATACACAAAGAATCAAATTTCTTTGATAATTTGTAATGATGCTTAATGATGCTTTTAATGATGCTTAATAACATAGGACACAAAATCTTTTTTTTGGGTGGGTATGGGCGTGGGCAGGTTAAGTCAAAGTCCTAAAACTCTCAGTGCTGTAGGGAAAGCTATCGGCATACCTGCGAATTCTGCCTCTCTTTCTAAAGAGCATACTTGGATGATGAGTAAAGTAGTAAAAACTTTAACTTCTGAATAAATAGCCAAAGGCCCATGAGTGTCACAAAATGCCCAACTCCATAAAAAGCTGGTGCTGAGAATAGGTTGCTTCCGTCTATGAGATAATTTTAAGGGAAATTAATTTCCATCCTCAGTCTATCTCTACCATTCTACTAGAAGTTAATTCATCTATTTTATCAGATTTTTCTCCTATTAAAATATTAACCTCTGGCAAGAGCTACATATTAAGTCTCATCAGTTATATCTGTCTTGTTTTCCTTTCCTAAGAGACCCATAGGGTTTTCATCACACTTTCAGTGAAAATCATAGATGTGAAAAGTAGGAAAGGATCTAAGGGAGGAAAAGTGAACACCCTATCCGGAAAACGGAGAGGAAGCCAAGCACTGTCACCTGGAGCTGATCCACATGTTTTATGGCAGGAGAAAATAGTAAGAAATTTTAGACCATTCAAAGTGATAACTGGGAGTATAAATTTCTATCTTTACAAAGCACAGGAATGATATTTTGTTCCAATCACTGGTATAACACACAGAAGCTTCACACTTGCTTCATAGTAAATGGCTAGGATTTTACGTAACCTTGCCCTTCCTTTGGCCAGACAAACTAGTAAACAAAGCAGCAGCGGTGATTCTAAAGCATGAGATAAAAACAAGAATGGAAGCACCGTATTTCCACACAAACCAAGATAAAGGAGCAATGGAGACTCTTTTATTTCCACAAAAGTCCACCTTAATGTCAACCAATGCCGCAATAGTATCTGATCTTCTACTTAGCCTGACAGCTAACGTTCTGTCAAATGGACTGCTTCAGAGAATCCAAATTCTGGAATCCAATCTACACTCTAAAGTCCTTTGTGCTTCAAAGAGCACTCTTAATCACATAACAAATTTTTGGCATTTAAATTCTGGGGCATTTATTGTTAAAGAATTCAAGAACAGAATATATCTGTGGATCTGTGTAAAGAAAGCAGCTTTAGAGTATTATTTTTTAACCTAAACATAAAGAAGATTTATACCATCCTTCATTAAAAATACTACTTATCATAATTTCAGGGGGCTACTTGGTAACAAAAGCAAAATTTGGCATATTTCTACATTCTCAGTCCATCTAAAAAATAATTTTGCTTCTGTTCAGAGCACTGCCAAATGTAGTCTTATTTTGTCTTTTGTGAGAGAGCAGCTTTGTGAATATTCTATTCTGACCATTCCCAATTCGCATACAAACGCACGACAGCTTGTCATAATGTGGCCACTAAAAAAACCTCCTGAATAGGCTAATGTAGTAATTTGGTATATAGTACCAAACTCAACATTTGTCCTTAATTTCTTCCAGAGTAGTCAACTCCTTTATCTTTGAGCAGGGCACTATTCATCCAATCTCATTCTTTCGGGAATGAAATTCTCCCCAGGGACCATCAACGTATAATACTCCGTCTCCAGCACACCAAGGCTCCTTTCGATATGGAAAACAAACTCCCTATGCTACAACATAAAAAGACAAGCCAACAAAGTAACTATTTCCTCCCATGTGTATTTAGATACCTCTGCTGCACGTCCACCCTCACCCTCCCTTCTCCTTCTAGGTCTTTAAAATATATACATTCATAAAAAATACTTTCATGTAAAAGAACACAAAAACTGTACTTTGTCTTAAACATATACACAGAAACCTGGCCTTTAAGCAATTCTACAAAATGCAGACCGTATTTAGGAGTAAAGGTAGACTTGCAAGAATATCAAAGTAGAGAAAGGTCTGGAAAATCCACATGACAAAGTACAAGGAAAGCAGAATGATACTAAGAATTTTTTGTTCATGTAAAATATTCAAATGTTCTGGTTCAAGAATGTAAATAAAAGAATCAAGCAGAAGAGCTGCCATAACTGGCACATATACAAAGTCAAGAATGCTGCTTTCTCTGACGGAGAGGTTTCTCCCTTTTTGGTAGCTAAGAAAATTATATAATGTCAAGAATGTCCAAATATTCAGTATGTATGCTCTTTGACAACCAAGTTCCAATAGAATCAATGTACTCTGGTGACATGTATTTCCTGTAACTACTAACTGCTTAATACCAAAAGGAAAAAGGAGTTTATGTTAATATTAAAGCCACAGGGGGAAAAAAAAAGGTTGGGCGAGGCACCAGGGTGGCCCAGTCAATTCAGTGTCTCACTCTCGATATTGGCTCAGGGTTGTGAGATCGAGCCCCTAATGTGTTAGGCTCTGTGCTGGGCATGGAATCTGCTTAAGATTCTCCTCTCCCTCTACCCCAGGTTATAAAAAAAAAAAAAAAAAGAAATTAAACCCACAGAATTCTGTTTCGGAGCCACTGTCTAAATTTAAAAGGTACATCAGATTCAAAATTGGCCAATTTCAAGCTGATTCATAAAGTGTGATGATGACAGTCAAATTCAGATATTTCAGTGCCAGAAAGTAGCTCTTTCACCTGATTCAACTGTTATTTACTGCTTAAATGTTATACCACCTTGCAGGTGGTACCAAAGTCAGGCTCAGAAATAGTCCCAGACTCTCCATAAGGACAAGTATAGAACACAGCTCTGTTAGGTTGTGTCCATAACCTTCATGACACCAGTCTTATCACTGCCAGCTACTACTGGCTCTTTTTTCTGAAACTTCAAGAGATGGAGATCTTTTTAAACCCTATTTTCTATGGTGTTGGCTTAGCTGACATCTTCCCACCCTCTCTCCCTCTCACTAAACAAATTCTTTCAACACTGGAACACTGAAAGGTAAATAGAGAACCATAAAAAGAAAAATAAATGATATGTTACCAAGAAACATATCTCTGAGGAAAAAGATCCCAAAGTAGGATATAAAAAAGATTCTTTATCTAATTAATACAAATAATACCTTGGTCAATGAAGTGATTACCAACAGGGAAATGCTCTCTGTGTAAACTGAGTTTTGTCTAGGAGTTCATCCCATACGAATACAGAAAAAGAAACCAAGGATGTCAACAGGATTTTCCTCTACCCAAAACTATATAGTAAGGCATTCTTTTCCCTAACAGTCTGGGGCTATTTTCGGACTCCATAAAATTAACGATGCTTCTACACAGCTAATTAATGTAAGATCACGGAGTATGATGACTACCACATAGCACAGATTTTTTAATACAAATCTGAGAACATGAACAACAATAATAACCAGATAGGTACAACAGCATCATGTTTTCACTCTTAAAAAAAAACTATAGGGGCGCCTGGGTGGCTCAGTGGGTTAAAGCCTCTGCCTTCGGCTCAGGTCATGATCCCAGGATCCTGGGATCGAGCCCCGCATCGGGCTCTCTGCTCAGCAGGGAGCCTGCTTCCCTTCCTCTCTCTCTGCCTACCTCTCTGCCTACTGTGATCTTTGTCTGTCAAATAAATAAATAAAATCTTTAAAAAAAAAAAACAAAACAAAACTATACCCCATAGGAGTGAATGAAGAACCTACTTTTATTTTTTTTTTTTTTTAAAGATTTTATTTATTTATTTGTCAGAGAGAGAGAGAGAGAGCGAGAGTGAGCACAGGCAGATAGAGTGGCAGGCAGAGGCAGAGGGAGAAGCAGGCTCCCCGCTGAGCAAGGAGCCCGATGTGGGACTCGATCCCAGGACTCTGGGATCATGACCCGAGCCGAAGGCAGCCGCTCAACCAACCGAGCCACTCAGCGTCCCAAGAACCTACTTTTAATGCTGTCATCAACTAGATAGCTAAGAATGCTACTTAAAAGTAATCACCAATCTACAGAAAGTCAGCTGACTAGCAAAAGTGAAACAAAGTATATTGAGCTAATATGCAACAAAGTTAAATATTACATAAAGGATTCCTCTTCTACAGGTATTTTTAGCATTCTTCTTCCTATGCCTTAAAAAGCCCACTGAAGACTAGTTTTCTATGGAGAGGACAAGGGGAAGAAGGGAACAGAAAAATGAAAAGATGGAAAAAACCAGAGGCAACACCTAGTTCCATATACCATAGCTATACAAAATATCTACCAAAATATATATACTAAAACCTAAAAAGATATAAAGAGACAATATACACAAGAGACTGGGATTGAAGCAACTCAACTTACTAAAAGAAGGAAGGAAAAGGCATAAGAAATTAGTCATCAATCTCACGAAGATTTACTTTTATTATAATCAACCATTAATCTCAAATAAAAACAAAACTCCTTCCAGTATTTTATGTTCTTTACAAATAACCAAAAATAACAACCATTAAAATGTACCTACCTGAATTATAAAAATAAAAATAAAGTGTCAGTTGGTAATGGTCTTTCCAAGAGTCTCCTTAGCCAGCTTACCACTAGGTTCAGATAATAGGCTGGCACGACAAAAACTGAACTAGTATCTTAGTCATTATTTCTTTAGTTTACAAAGAGTATATTATTATTATTTTATTATTATGATGATGATTGTTACTGCTTGAGAATCATTATTATTATGGAAAAGAACAGCCTTTATGTTTGTAATTAATTAGGAAACTAACCACAGTCATAGGTCAATGATTCCTTGTTTGCTAGGATTTCACTGATGCCTACTACCTCTGAACTACCATTCGAATTCCTTTCCCATCTAGCAAGACTATCCAGATACTTCTACTCATATAGTCTGGACCTCTTTAATAATTCTTTCCCCAAGTAAATTCATAGTCCATTCTCCTAAGGAATTTGCTTTAAAATATAAGCACTTAAGGTAAGAAAACAAACTTGTGCTTGCATTTTTTCCTTTCTTTTCATCCACCCTTCTTACTTTATCTCTATAGAAATACATTTCAAAGCCATTATCTTTGATTTCAACTCAAGTTCAATACTTGGGGGGAAAGGGGCTTCCTAAACTATATACCACAACAAAATATCCACATATGTCAGGGGAAAAAAAGTTGGGAAATATTTTGATAGTGTCTAAGAAAATCCCCAAATACTCACTCGTAGCAGAACCAAGAAGATTTTTTGAGGATTTATCCTCCCCAGTATTATAATCCAGTGGATAATCTGTTTAAAGAGAAAATGAAAGTAATTACCCTGGGAACTATCTCCAATAATATATTTAAAAGCTCAAATTATGTCCTGTAAAAGTCAGCTGGTACTTAAAGCATATTTTATAATAAATATTCACTATACATCTAAAATATGTTCCCAAAAGTAAACGAGATTCAGAAGCCATTTATCAAACTGATAAGCCAAGGAAAATAATTCCACTGCTTACCAAAATTTTAATCACATTTGTAAGACTTTATTAACTTTTCCATGTACTTTACCAACCCCTGGTAAATGTCTTCATTTCACTTACAGGAAAATTAAAGAAGGTAAAAATTCCATTTTTCAGGCTATGATTTAAGATCTCCTAAAATCAGGACTTGCTTGATAAAGTATAAATGGAGGGTGTCATAAAATCCTCTCCTATCCCTTCAGACTATGAGACTTTAAAAAAGCAAAAAATATACGTAATAGTCACGTGTCTTAAAGTCACTTACCATAGTCCTCATCATATAATTCTTGACGTTCTGACTGATACTGGGAATCAGCAATCTCTTCATATTCTTCAACCATGCTAGTGCCAAATACCCTGTTAACAACAACTCCATTAAAGACTTTCGAAACAAAACAGAGTTAAGAGTCATCTCTTCATAATAAATGACAAAATACATTAACTTTGGTCATTTTTTGAGGGCCATTAGCTTTTGGACTCCAAAATAATGACTGTTTCTCAACCTGTAGTGATCCATCCACTGTTTCCATTAAAATTTTATCTATTCAAGGCATTTAAAAATGTGATGGCCAGTTTTATCAGTCCAGGAATTTTCCATATATTATCATCATAGCAAAATACAAAGCAAGCTAGACCAGACACACATGATGGTTATTTTTTCTTAGAGTAAATTTTTACATTTTTCTAAAATGCATTCAAGAACAAGAAAGGTTTACAAGCTTCTATTTCTATAGTATTAACTTCACATAATAGAAAACTATTTCTTCACTTTAAATATGTTGGGATTTTTGTGTATCACTTTAAAAAAAAAACAACACTTGATAAATGTCTGTTGTTCTGTATTACCTTATAAGGCTTAATGGACAAAAGTGCTCTGATCCAAAATGTGATACCAACTCTACCTAAAGAATAAAAGCACAATGCATGTGAGATTATCTAACAATATACGGAGTTTCTTTCATTATAACATTTCTAAAAATAAAGTCCTCATTTCCCCAAAAATCAGTAACTGTAAAGTTTTGCTTTTTTGTCATGCAGTAACATGCCATGCCCTGTTATTCAATATTGCAAAAGAGAAGGTTGCTAACCTTTATGTATTTGATGAACATCTGAAGCAAGAGGAAGGAAAAGAAAAAGAAATCAGTTCCAAAGTCTGAATAACATGCTATAAGCAACATTTAATATTTGTAAATTATATTGTATAATTATAGAAAGCCATGTACTGTGATGGATAACATTGTAGTACTCTTTTATTTCTTTGTAGAAATCAAATCAATGATTTAAATTTTTACCACCAAAGCTAGGAAGTATAATCCACCTGTAATGAAATTAACTTTAAGGTTAAGTTGAATAATCGAAAATTCATTGCTGCTGTTTTATTTATCTGTCAGAAACAAAAACATCCTAAAAGTAATAAAGAATATCTAGAAACACCCTGTGTCTTTTATTAATTCAAACAGTACAGATGCTTCATGTATATATCTATATATATAGGTACATATGTGGATATACACATGTACATACATACTGATAAAAAGATTAGCATAACAATATTTACTCATACCATATTGTACATAAATTTTTTAGGGAAAGCATGAATTTTTCGGATGTTATGTTATTTCAAGTATAACTTACAGAATTAAAAGATATGTATCAATCCACTTTTAAAATATAGGCTATTAAAAAGTAGACCCCACATCTGGGTTTAGTTTTGGGATAAGGAAACCCAGGTAAACGCATATATTTATTGACATTAGGGAAACCCAGGTAAACGTATATATTTATTGACATTAGGATTAGAATCAAATTTTTTTTTAGAATTGTTTTTTAGAAAAACATTTTAGAAAAAATATTTTTTTAAAACTAAAGCTACCAAAAAGAACTTTTTAGAAAAGTCATCATCAAGATGCTTTATAGTGTCTCACCATAAAAAGAACCAAGTAGGAAATGGCACTTTTTATACCACCTATAAATTATGTTCTGCCATTATTAGTAAAGTAGATGATATAAAGAATGATTCTTGGAAATATTTCATTACCATGTGGGTTGCCTTAATTGTAAAATTAAATACAATTGTATCACCTGCCAAATAATTAAAAAAATTTTTCCTTATCAGTGTAGAAACTACTATATAAAAAGGTCATTAAACAATTGTTTAAAAGAAATGGAAAATATACCTTTATTTTCTGAATACTGTTGAACCATTAACAGAGAATATCAACTGTATTCTTAAAAACAGAATTTAGCATTTCTATATTGAGACTAGGAATACTACAAGTTTACCCATTCATAGAAGCCAATTTAATACATGCTTAAAAAAGACACAGACAGTAAAATCCCAGAGGATGATCAGGTAGCTTAAGTTCTCATATTTAAAGAAGAAAAAACAGAAATTAGAGCTGCTATCATTCCAAAAGGTCATATTATAAACAGTGGTATCTGAAGGTGTGCTATTATTTTAAAGAAAAAAAGAGGGGAGCAGAGGAATAGGGAAGTCCTGGATTTTGTCTAAAATCCAATTCAAGAGTGATAATTCTACTTTGGTAGATAATTCCAGCTCGCATTGGTGGAGAAAGCAGCAGGAATACTGAATATAAGTGTTTAAAAGTTTATTTGAAATTGGTATTTGGACAATATCTCATTTGAATATACAATAGACAAGGCAAAAGATATAAAACAAATAACTGGATATTAAAATTAAAATGATCTAAGAATCAGATTCTAGTAAAAAAAAATCAGACCTGCTTCAAAGACTTTCAGTATTTGGGTTTTGAAATACAGAGAGATGAAGATGACATTTTACATAAAGATTCAAAAAATTTTAAGACATAATCTGAAATTTCATCAGAGCTGCAAATATCAAAAAAATAGAATAAGTGTCGGGTTAAACAAAAGGGAATGTATTCATATTTGTTTTGTAAAATAATAAATGCAGGTCAGAATTATTTTATCAAAAAGAATATTGCATTAAATTTCCTAAGTTTTAGGATTTCTAAAAAGGTAGGGTAAGGTATAAAAAGGTATGAATAGGTATGCTTTCATTATAAAACACAGTCCGGTAGGTATAAACATTACCTTCACATATTTTGCATACATCTGTTCATCTAAAGGGAAACTCTGGACATTCCTCTCATCTCTACCATGAAAAGTACCCAGCTTAATCCACTTATTTGTGGGATATCTAGGAAATATAAATATAAACATTCTTTTTAAAAAATCATAAACCACATATTGAGAAGTTCCAACACATCTTCAAAATATATCTTGTTTATTTTTTTCCTCTCCAAGTGCACACATTCACTTAACATAGTTTAAATAGGAGTAAAATATTGAAGAGATGCACTTTCTTTTCCAACTAAACTGTGACAGGTTTTTCTTCACAGGTAAAGAATATCTTTCAAAACTCACACCATTATCAAAGAGAAAACAAGAAAAGAATAAGACAAAAAGTAGGACCAAAACAGCTTCTTAGGTTTCCAAGTAAACTGGAGGTTTTAGAACAGAGAGTAGCCAAGAAACTGTTTTGGAGGGAGGTACTACTTTTCACGTACTACCAAGTGTGTGATGATAAAAAATATAAAGAAAAGTGCCAGTGGAAAGGGAAACAGAAAAAATCCTTTACCATTACACTAGATTTTACAGATCATACATAGCTATTCCCCCTCTTTAAAAGAAAATCGAACATAAAAGCCTTCTAGTATCATTTTTATTTACTACAGTGTTTCAAAAAAATCCCTCAAAGTAATGGAGTACTCTTAAAACTAAAAAATACTGGGACGCCTGGGTGGCTCAGTTGGTTAGGCAGCTGCCTTCGGCTTGGGTCATGATCCCAGCGTCCTGGGATCGAGTCCCACATCGGGCTCCTTGCTCATCAGGGAGCCTGCTTCTCCCTCTGCCTCTGCCTGCCATTCTGTCTGCCTGTGCTTGCTCTCTCTCCCTCTCTCTCTCTCTCTCTCTGACAAATAAATAAATAAATAAATAAATAAATAACAAAAAAAAAAACACTAAAAAATACTTAACTTGTCAAAACTGGGTATGTCCATTTGACATATAAGAAAATTACAGTGTAGAGAAAAAGAAGTGATCCGAGCAAGGTTATTAGGTGAAAAATGGATGGAATTCAAGGGATCTTGAGAATTAATTTTGGTAACTGTATATATGCAGTGCAGAGTGTGAGGTGGGAGAAGTAAGAGAATGGAAAACCATTAATGATCGACAACAGAGGAATAGCTAAATAAATAACAGCATACTACATGTCATTTCAGAGACACTCCAAGTATTTATTGAATGAGTAAATACTGCCAGTGCAGGAAAAATATAAACTATTCATTAAAAATGGCATATTTAATGTACAGAATTACTGAACCAGTATGTTGTGTACCTGAAACTAACATAACATCATACATTAACTATACTCAAAAAATTTTAAATGGTGTGTTTAAAAGAGAAAAGGATATTATCAGGATATAAGCTGATTTTTAAAATAGAATTAGTAAATATACAAGTACATATAAAACGCCGGAAGAAATATATTAAAATGCTTGTAAGTTATCTTTAAATGGATTGTGATTCTTTACCAAATTCCTTATGTTAATTCTTTAATCACACACATAACAAACGTTTTAAAATTCACTATAACAAAAATATACCTCATGATATATAAAATGAAGGATTCATCAAAGTTTTTAGTAACTTTTTTTAAAAAAATGTTTGGCAGCAACAGAGCATAATAATTAAAAATAAGGACAGATCTAGGTTTGAATCCTGATTCTCCAATTCACAAGTCATGTGACCTGGGCAACCTATTTAACCTTTCCTTATCTGTTTCCTCACTTTATAAAAGAATAATATCATATGATCATAAGCACTGTATGAGTTAATGAAAGTAAGTTGATTAGCAAGTGCCTAATACAACAGTATTATTACTATTCTTACAAACTGATACATTAAAAGAAAAAATGAAGTTTTAAAGTGACCCATTTTAAAATCTTTATTCTGGAGATCCAACATAAACTTGTAGAAAGCAGCTTTAGAATTTACCTGTCACTGATAGAAACGAGGAAGTCTTTAGGAGTTGAAGAAAATAATTCGTAGTTTGCAATATCAAGCTGTTTTACTTGAATCGGTTCACAAAGTTCAATAACAAACCTTTCAAAGAACACAAGACAATTATTGAGATAAGCCAACCAAAATAATAGTTCATATTAAACATAAACAGTTTGCATAAACTAGACTTCATTAAGTTACTCACTGTTTCCCAAGCATCTCACTAGAGGTGGGGGGCGGTAACTATAAATAACACAAGACACTGCTTTTGTCCTACAATATTTTTTAAAAGGTTCTTTTTTTAATGACAAAGAGCATTCTTGGAGAAGGAATGACTTCACTAAGGAAAGCAAGCAAAGTGTAAACTAACTAGTCTAGAGGGCAGCTGGGCATATACATGGTCTCAAAGGGTACCACAGTCTTTGATTTAGCAATACACTTTTAGAAATTTATCCTAAAGACACAGAGCTCCAAACATTCACCCTTGTATATACACTATAATATATATAGCAAGGCAGTTTATAAGAGCAGGGGGAAAAAGTCAACCTACATGTTTAGCATAGAGGACTCAAGTACAGGCCTCCCAAAGAGTAAAATACCAACAGGCATTAAAAATTTTACTAGAGGGGCGCCTGGGTGGCTCAGCAGGTTAAAGCCTCTGCCTTTGGCTCGGGTCATGATCCCAGGGTCCTGGGATTGAACCCCACATCGGGCTCTCTGCTTGGCGGGGAGCATGCTTCCCTTCCTCTCTCTCTCTGCCTGTCTCTCTGCCTACTTGTGATCTCTGTCTGTCAAATAAATAAATAATATCTTAAAAAAAAAATTTTACTAGAAACTATACATTCTGGGGCACCTGGGTGGCTCAGTCCGTTAAGGTCAGCTCAGGTCATGATCTGGAGGTCCTGCTCAGTGGGGGGCCTGCTTGTCCCCCACCCTCTGCCCCTCCTCCCTGCTCATGCTCTCTCTCTCTCAAATAAATAAATAAAATCTTAAAAATCTTAAAAAAAAACTATATATTCCATTTACATAAAGATCTAGAAAATGTAAAGTAATTTATAGTGATAGAAAACAGACCTTTAATTGCTATAGGGGTAGGAGTTAGGAAGGAAAAGTTACAAAGGAGGACGAGAAAACATTTTAGGAAGGGGATATGTTCATTATCTTTATTGTGGCGATAGTTTCATAGATTGTAATCTGTGAAAATAGATTAAATGTCAAAAATTATCAAACTGTACATCCTGACACGCTGCAGTTTATTTTACACGTACATTTATATTTTTAAGTCAGTTACGCTTCAATAAAGCTATTCTATAAAAATAATGCCAGAGACCTGTATTTATAGACATAGAAAAATGCCATAAAACACTGCTTCTTAGGAAGAACTACAAATATGGTACCATGTGTGTAAAATAAAACTGCACACAGCGTGGCATTTGGGAAAAAGAAATACTCATGACATCTAGTACTCTAATCAATACTTTCAGAAAGTAGTTACTAATATATTGACAATGAAATAAATCAAAAGCACTAAAATTAACATATTGTGCTTAAGTTTATGACAGCAAAAGAACCAAGTTCTAGCAGATGGCAAAAACAATCAGGTTTTAGAGAAAAGCTCATAAAGAGAAGCACACTAACATTTGCTGAATGCTTACTCTGAGTCAAATACTATGTTAGATGATTTACATCCACTCTTTGATTTCATTCTTACAACCAAACTCCAAAGAACATTATCTCCACTGTATAAAACAATAAACACTAATTGGTTACTTCATTCTTCTCTTCTGCCTTTTAATAAGAGACCCCCTCCCCCTAACACCCACCAAATGCAGCTGAGCTTATGGCCACACATCAGAGACTATGCTTCTCAGTCTTGCTGTGTTACTTAGTTTGGGGTGAAGAAGGGCTGTGAGCGTAAGTATCAAGTGCAACTTCAGGTCAAGCCCTTAAAAGGGAGCTGCTACTTCATTTGCTTTCTCCCACCTTACAGGATGGAATGAGAATGTGGTAGGACTATATCACTTCTGCAACACAGGCAGGGAAAACACCCTTAGGGAAGACAAAGCATTTGGGTCCTTTAAGTGTTCTATCTACCTGGCTCCAAAGCTTACTCATTTCCCATACCACCAAAACACCTTTGGGAGAGGAAACTAAAGAAAATCAAACTCAGACTTTGAAATTGTTATTTACAGTGAAGAAAATAAATCTAATAGAGCATTAAGAAGAAAATAAAACGCTAATTCTCCCCCTCTTTCTTCTGCATACAATGTTTTCCATTTCTAAGACATGAGCTATGTAACAGAAAAAATAAGCTTTCCAACAAATGTATTACCAGGTATAAAAAGTGAATTCAATGTGATGAGCACTGGATATTATATGCAACTGATGAATTATTGAACTCTACATCTGAAACTAATGATGTACTACATGTTGGCTAATTGAATTTAAACTAAAAAACACAGGAAAAAAGGGAATTCACCAAGAAGATTTAACAAGTCTAAAACTTGTATGCACCTAATAAATAGCCTCATAATATATAAAATATAAGCAGGTATGTAATTATTCCTCAATTAGTTGTTTTTTTTTTAAGATTTTATTTATTTATTTGACAGAGAGAGAGATCACAAGTAGGCAGAGAGGCAGGCAGAGAGAGAGGGGGAAGCAGGCTCCCTGCTGAGCAGAGAGCCCGATGTGGGGCTCGATCCCAGGACCCTGAGATCACGACCTAAGCTGAAGGCAGAGGCTTAACCCACCCAGGCGCCCATCCTCAATTAGTTGATTTTAAAATACTTTTTTTTTTTTTTTGCATTTTTAATGTTTTCTCAGAAGCAGAGACTATTCAATGCAAATTAACAGAACTACATAAAAAGGTGACAAATCCAGTTTCAATACGCTGCTTTTAATTATTTATAGTTCAGGAATTTTAAAAGATCAGAGATATAAACACAAGAGTAGTGTGATAAAACACCATGTATCAAAATTTAGTTGATACAATTAGGAGGAAAATTTACAACCTTAATGTGTATATCTGAACAAAAAAATTAAGTTCAATAGACTAAACATAAAGAAAATATAATAAAGTTTCAAGCAGAAATCCACAAAACAAAACAAAACAAAAAAGACATGATAGAGGGAATCAATAAAGTCAGACTGGTCTGTGGAGAGAAGACATAAATTAAAATATTAGGAATTTTTTTTAAAAAATCACTAAAACAATAAAATACTACCAACAACTTTATTACAAAATCTTTGAAAATGGATTAAAGACAAATTCCTTAAAAAATATAATTTACCAAAACTAATTCAAGAACAATTAGTAAACCTAAATAGTCTTGTAACTATTCCCATCTACTCACACCAGTACAAAATGGTACATGCCCAAGCTTATTTATAGTAACACTGTCTGCCACAGTAAAAGATTAAAGTACCAAATATTTACCATCAGAAGACTAGTTGAATATTGGTAAAACCATATAATGAAATTTTATACAGCTATCAAAAAGAATGAAAATGTTTTCTATGAGCAAAATAGAAAGATGACCAGATCATGATCCCAGGAGCACCACATTGGGCTCCTTGCTCAGTGAGGAGCCTACTTCTCCCCTGCCTGCCACTCCCCCTGCTTGCCTGCTCTCTCCTTCTTTTTCTGTGTCAAATAAATAAATAAAAATCTTTAAAAAAAGAAAGAAAGAAAGATGACCAGATATTGTTAAGTTAAAATTTAATTCAAGGTTGGGGCGCCTGGGTGGCTCAGTGGGTTAAGCCGCTGCCTTCAGCTCAGGTCATGATCTCGGGGTCCTGGGATCGAGCCCCGCATCGGGCTCTCTGCTCAGCGGGGAGCCTGCTTCCTCCTCTCTCTCTGCCTGCTTCTCTGCCTACTTGTGATCTCTCTCTGTCAAATAAATAAATACAATCTTAAAAAAAAAAAAAAAATTTAATTCAAGGTGAAAAACAGTGTATAATATACTAAGTTCTGTGAAGAGAGGAAGATCAATAAAAATCTACATTTGCATTTACATAAAGAAACTAAAAAGATATCTAAAAATTAAACACTGAATAAGAAGAGAGATGACAGAGATTAGAAGAATATCTCTCACTGTAATTCCCTCACCCTTCTGAAATACTTTTTTGGATTTGAACCATGTGAACATTTACTTAGCTTTTAAATTACACCCTTAAAAGAAAATTAGTATCTACCCACAGGTCCAGATGGTTTTATAACTGAATTCCAAACTTACAAGATACCTAATGGTACAAGGTAAGAAGCAATGCCTTCAAAATAAGGAATAACAAGGACTTTGCCAGCACATAATGACAAAAAGAAAGTAAAATCGATGAAAAGGATTAAAAAAATGTTTTAAAAAGAAAAATTTGTAGGGACGATATAATTTTCTACACAGAAATCCCAAGGAAAAATCTGCATATTATTTAAAAAGCATATAAAAGGATAGCTGCATATAAGGTCCATATATAAAAAACTGGACATCTATATACAATAAATTATAATTTTTTTTTTAAATTATTTGAGAGAGAGAGCATGCACATGAGTGTGAGCAGGGGGCGGGGCGGGGGGGGGGGAGCAGAGGGAGAGGAGACAGAATCTCCAGGCAGACTCCTCAGCTGGGCACAGAGCCCAAAATCAAGAGCTGGCCAAGTACCTGACTGAGCCACACAGGCACCCCCAGCCCAGCTAGTATTCTTCTGACTGTTGTTCTAAGTTCTTGTTCAGATACACTCCTTGTTAACTGTTTTGAGCAAATTCCTGGCTGTGATTTCTTCTTGATACTCCTTTGGGGAAAATTCCTCTGTCTTGTCATTTTGTCTAGGTTTCTGTCTTTTGCATATTATGAGAGCTTGTCATGTTTCCTGCTCCTGAGAGTCATGCTATTATTAAGAAGGGGTCGCGCACGGTCCAGGGCCTGGCACTTCAGGAAGTGTTTCTGCTGCTGGGTTTGGCTGCTCTTTCCCACAAGTCTGTCCTGCTCTGCAGAGGTCCTTCCTGCTTGCAGGGGTAAGTGCCTGGACCTTTTAACTAGGTATACTTTGATCTGTTTGTTTAGATAAGCCTGATTTAAAAAAAAATTATCTAAACAGAAAAATGGAGAGGGAAGAATGAACCCATTCTACACACCATATGTTAAAAAAAATTCCATTGGGACTAAAAACCTAAAGGTGAAAGGTTAATTTTCTCTAGAATTTAAAAGCCTGACATCATCTTTTTTTTTTTTTTTTTTTTTTTGAGACAGGTAAGTTCAACTACGTTTATTCAATAATTCCACACTTTACCCCTGATTTACACTGTACCTTTATCAGAAAGTCTCCTTATGAGCAGGGGTTTGTTTCTGTACTCCCTATTCTGTCGCACTGATCAGTTCATCACCATGTGCAGTAACATCGCACTTTCTTTAGCTGTCTGGATCTGAGCATCAGGTAGGGCAAGTGTGTGCATCATATTCTTCAGGACCATCTTGGCTACTCTTCTGCTTCTGCTTTTTTCTTATTAATTTCACCTTATCTTGCTGAATTCCCTAAATGTCATGACGAATTTTGTTTGGAATTTTACTGAATCAGATGCCTTATATATTGAGTTTTCTTAAGTATAAACAGGACATATCCTTTTCTGTCTTTTAATGTCTTTCAGTAAGATAATTTTTAAAAATTTCCACGCACATATTACGTATCTTGTTAAATTCATTCCTGGCAACGATTAATCTGTTGCAATCGAAAATGTGTTTGTAAAAACGACATTTTGTTGGGACCCTGGGTGGCTCTGTTGGGTAAGCAGCCGGCTCCTGATTTCAGCCCAGATCATGGTCTCAGGGCCCTGGGATCAAACACTGTGCTGGGCTCCGTGCTAACTAGGAGTCTGCTTAAGACTTCTCTTTCTTCCTCTGTCCCTCCCCTCACTTCCATGTGCCTTCTCTCTCTCTCTCTCTCTCTTACTCAAATAAATTAATTTTAAAAAAGACTAGATAGGCTTGAAAAAGCATAGAAGACACCAGAGAAAACTTGTTGCAGAGATAAAAACCCTAAACACTAGTCAGGCAGAAAAAAAGAAAAATGCTACAACTGAGGTGCTGCAAGACTGACTGAATGTAATCACAATGAGGATGGAAAAACAGAGGAATAAACAGGTGATATACAAGACAAAATTATGGCAAATAATGAAGATGGAAAAAAAGAAGGAAAGAAAACTAGTAGATCATGAATACAGACTTAGGGAACTTAGTGATTCCATAAAGCACAATAATACCCTTATCATAGGAGTCCCAGAAGAAGAAAAGCAGGAAAAAGGAGCAGAAAGTTTATCAAAGAAATTATAGCCCCAAATTTTCCTAATCTGGGGAAGGAAATGTATTCAAGTCCAAGACTCAAAGAGAACTCCCCTGAAAATTAACAGAAACAGGTCAACACCAAGACATATCACAGTAAAACTTGCAAAATACAAAGACAAAGAGAGAATTCTGACAGCACCTAGGGACAAAAGGCCTTAACCTACAAAGGTAGACACATAAGGTTAGCAGCAGACCTGCCCAAAGAAACTTGGCAGGCCAGAAGAAAGTGGCATATATTCAACACACTAAATTCAACACCCCAAAACCACCAAGAATACTTTATCCAGTAAGGCTAGCATTCAGAATAGCAGCAGAGATAAGGAGTTTTCAAGACAGCAAAAATTAAAGGAGTTCATGAACACTAAACTAGCTCTACAGGAAATACTAAAGGGGACCATCTGAGCAGGAAAGAGAGACCAAAAGCAACAAAGACTATAAAGGAACAGAGATAATCTACAGGAACAGCGACATTATAGGTAATACAATGGCATTAAATTCATATCAATAATCACTCTGAATATAAATGGACTCAATGCTCCAATCAAAAGACACAGGCTATCTGAATGGTTTAAAAAAAAACAAAAACTGAAGACCCACTGATATGCTGCTTACAAGAGACTCATGTTACCCCCAAAGATACCTCCAGATTAAAAGTGAAGGGGTGGAGAACCATCTATCATGCTAATAGATGTCAAAGAAAACTGGAGTAGCCATAAGTTAAACTAGATTTTAAACCAAAGAGTGTAATAAGAAATGCAGAAGGGCACTATATCATTAAGAGATCTATTCAACTAGAAGATTTAACACTTGTAAATATTTATGCCCCCACCGTGGGAGAAGCCAACTATATAAATCAATTAATGACAAACTTAAACTCACTGACAATAATACAATATTAGCAGGGGAATTGGAACACCCCCACTTATAGCAATGGACAGATCATCTAAGCAGAAGATCAATGAGGAAACAATGGCTTTGAATGACAGAGTGGATCAGATGGACTTAACAGAACACTCAGAACATTTAGTACTAATGTAGCAGAATACACAACTCTTCTCAAGTGCACATGGGTCACTCTCTAGAATACATTACATGCTGGGTCACAAATCAGGTCTCAACAAGTACATAAAGATTGATATCACACCATGCGTATTTTCAGACCATGGCACTATGAAACTGGGAGTCAACTACAAGAAGAAATTTGGAAAAGACCACCAATACATGGAAGTTAAATAATAACCTACTAAAGAATGAATGGGTTAACCAGGAAATTAAAGAAAAAATTTTAAAAATATATGGAAGCAAATGGAAATGAAAACACAACAGTTTTCATTTCCACCTTTGAGATGCAGCAAAGGTAGTCAGTCATGAAAGAGAAGCATCTAGCAATACAGGCCTTCCACAAGAAGCCAGAAAAGTCTCAAATACACAATCTAACATTATACCAAAAAGAGCTGGAAAAAGAAGAGCAAATAAAGCCTAAAGCCAGAAGAAGAAAAATAATTAAAGATTAAAGCAGAAATAAATGATACAGAAATTTTTAAAAATAGTGGAACAGATGAATGAAAGTAGGAGCTGGTTCTTTGAAAAATTAACAGAATTGATAAACCCTTAGCCTGACTTATCAAAAAAGAAAAGAGAAAGGACCCAAATAAATAAAATGAGGAATGAAAGAGGACAGATCACAACCAACCCTGCAGAAACACAATTACAGGAGAGTGTATTATGAGCAATTACATTCCAACAAACTGGGCAATCTGGAGGAAATGCATAGATCCCTAAAACACATAAATCACCAAAACTGAAACAGAAGAAATAGAAAACTTGAACAGACACATAACCAGCAAAGAAACTGAATCAATAATCACAAATTAACCAACAAATAAGAGTCCAGGGCCAGATGGATTCCCAAGGGTAATTCTACCGACCATTTAAAGAAGAATTAATATCAATTCTTCTGAAACTATTCCAAAATAAAGAGAAATGGAAGGAAAACTTCCAAACTTATTCTACAAAGCTGAAAACAGAACTACCCTATGACCCAGCAATGCACAAAAATACAGATTCAAAGGGGTATATGCACCTCAATTCAGCATTATCAATAACAGCCAAACTATGGAAAGAGCCCATTCCATTCAACTGATGAATGGATAAAGAAGATGTGGTATAATATATACAATGGAATATTACTGAGCCATCAAAAAGGATGAAATCTTGCCATTTGCAACAACATGGGTAGAACTAAAGTGCAAAATAAGTCAGCTAGAGAAAGACAAATACCATATGATTTCACTCATATATGGAATTTAAGAAACAAAACAAATGAACACAGGGGAAGGGAAAGTAAAATGAGATAAAGAATAGAGGGAGGAGAACTATAAGCAACTCTTAACTATAAAGAACAAACAGGTTGCTCAAGGGGAGGTGCTTTGGGGAGATGGGATCAATGAGTGATTGGCATCAAGGAGGACACCTGTGATGAACACTGGGTGTTGTATATAAGTGAATCACTAAAGTCTACTCCTGAAACCAATACTATTACATGTTAGCTAACTTGAATTTAAATAAAAACAAGAATAACGAAGAAAGTTTTGAGGAAGATGAGGTATAAACTTACTCTACCAGATATTAAGACTTATAAAACTACAGTAAGACTGTGTAGTCTTAATATACCTTAGGAGAATTAACCTACTTAAATCAGGTGATATCAGTTAAAGGTGCCCTGAAGTTCAATTATACAGTGAAAAGATACATATATATAAATGAGCAAAAACTAAATATAGAGTAAACACATATACTAGTTTGGCAGAAACATTAAAATACAAATAGGTAGCTATGACTCCTTCATATAACTTGATCCCAGCATGTTTCTGTTTGAAACACAAAATTATGGAACATAAAAACTCGAGCTGTTACTGACTACAGAGGCTCCTACAAATAAAAACAAAAACCTCAAAATAATACTTAAATTATAATCTCAGGTGATCATTTCTTCAAATCCAATTTATGACACAGGGAAAAATAAACTTTTAAATCATCCTTAATACCCTTAAATAATTTGTGGTGTAAATGTATCACAAGAAGTGAAGGCCAAGAACAGAAAATAAGCATTATCTTTAAAGTTTAAAGAGTTTCTCCTCAAATTTAAAAAAAAAAAAATCAATATATGTATTTTTAGTAAATCAATATGATGGCAGTGACTTATCTCAATTCTTTTTTGAACAGCTGCTTTTGAGCAATTAAGTCAAATAATCTAATAAAACTGTTGGTATATCACACATTATTTTCCTCCATAAATCTGTTCCTTTGCCTATATTCCTACTTAGTTAACGGCAGAGTCATAGATCCAAGTAGGAGTCAAAACCCTGGGAGACTTCCTAGATAACTCTCTCCACATCCAATTACTAAACAAGACTGCCAATTTTATCTGCTACAGTCTCTTTCGTATCTCCCTGTCTTCTGTACCTACACTGCTAATACAGGCTCCTAACTGGTGTCCCTGCTCCCAATTGCATTCTGCTGTAGGCCATCCTTTGAGAACCAGCCTTCTTAAAACACCAGTGAAATCGTGTCACTTCCTTACTTAAACATTTCCCTCCATGGTCTCTAACAAACTTCAAAAAATTTTAAGCTAAGTATACAGAGAATTCGATGGTCTGGCTATTGGTAAACTAAATCTCCGGTCTCCTCGTCCACAATTACTTTAGGTATACTTTTATTCTTATCATGATTAAATTAACTTCTTCAGGTTGCTTTTACTTATAGCTGCCCGTAAGAAATACACTCCTTTTGGGGCACCTGGGTGGCTCAGTGCATTAAGCCTCTGCCTTCAGTTCAAATCATGATCTCAGGGTCCTGGGATAGAGTCCCGCATCAGGCTCTCTGCACAGCAGGGAGCCTGCTTCCCCCTCTCTCTCTGCCTGCCTCTCTGCCTACTTGTGATCGCTGTCTTTCAAATAAAGAAAGAAAAATCTTTATAAAAAAGAAAGAAAGAAAGAAAGAAAGAAATACACTCCTTTTAGCACTGTTCTCTTATTCCTCAATTCCTGAATACCTCTCCCTCATATATGACTTCCTTATGAATCCTTCAAGATTCAGCTCAGGAATTAGCTCTTCTAGGAAGACCTCTCTCGTCCTCTCACAGTTACATACCATCTCTGTTCCTATCATAACCTTACAGCAATACTTGTTATACTATTTCATAATTATTTGGCTAGACCTATTTTTTGTCTGTGGCTATGACCTTTTTAAAAGGAAAGGTATTTTGTATTCAATTTTGTAACCCAGGACCTAAGGTAATTACAGTACCAGCACCTATCAATCATAAATGCTTTTTAAGTGACCAGAGGATCTAATCCTAACATAAAAGCTTCACGTAATATGTACACACATAGAATGCATGTTATTAAATTTTATGTTACTTACCAAATCTTAGTGCTGCAAGGATTCAACATATAAAGATCCATATTTTCTATAAGAATAGCAGATGTGCTCTATTTTAAAAAGGGGGGAAGGGAATAAATTACTTAAGGAAAAATATTTCAACTCTAAAGATTTCTAGGATTTCTGTATTTTTAGATCTTAAAATACTAAGATTCTAAAATACTCATTTGAGAAGAAGGCATAAAAATGACTAGAACTTACTGATTATGTCTACAGTGTTAAGAAAGCCTTATAACAAAACATTTTAAATTAAATGTCTGTTACTATAAAGGAAAAACGATTTTCTACTATTTTCTTTTTAAAACTTCAAACACGTTTTAAGTTAAAAGACAGGATGAATGCCTTTCAGTGGATGAAGAGAAAAACTATGGCACATCCAGATAAAAGAATATTATTCAGCGCTAGAAAGAAATGAGCTATCAAGCCAGGATAAAACTTACATGCATATTACTACACAAAAGAAGCTAATCTGAAAAGGCTACATACAGTATGAATCCAACTACATGACATTCTGGAAAAGACAAATCTATGAGACAGTAAAAAGACTGGCGGTTGAGGGGAGGGATGAAGGATGAACAGGTGGAGCACAGAGGATTTTAGGGCAGTAAAAATACTCTGTATGATGCTATAATGATTGAGACATGACATTACACATTTGTTTAAACCCACAGACTGTATGATAAGAGTGAATCTAAGGTGGTGATAATGTGTCAGTGTAAGTTAATCAACTGTAGCAAATACATCACTCTGGTGGGAAGTATGTTGATAATGGAGGAGGATAAGCATGTGGGGCTAAGGGAAATGAAAGAAATCCCTGTACCTTTCTCTCAATTTTGTTGTGAACCTTAACAGCTCTAAAAAAACAAAGTCTTTCAAAGAAATAGAAAAGGTGCAATGTATCAACCAATATAACTAAGAATTCATACAAGATAATGTCTTTAAAAGCATAATCCTATATTTATCAGAGAATCAGAAAAATAGCTCATGTTAAAAATGTAGTTCTCAGCAAACTGATGCCTTTATTTAATAAAGTTACTAGTATCCTACAAGTATAGAAGAATTTTATAGTTGAGTACCTTGGCTTCTGGATTAGCTGCCAAAATTTTGGCACCACATTCTACTGATGCATAATTATTTCGATTTTTCTGCACTTTTTTTGTGGCATGTAGACCTCCATTAGAAGATGGATGCATTGACTGACCTGCAGACAAACCTTATTATAAACATATATATATATGATGATTATGATTTAAAATACTCCCAGCAAACAATGATCCAAAAACAGTAATACTGAAGAACAGATTTTAATGCTTAAGAGAGGTTTTTTTTTTAATTAAGAAATTCAAAATGCTTTACCTCATTCGCTTTAAAATATATCCCCAAACCAAATTAACTACAAAAATCTGCATTACTTGATTTATGTCTAAATAATACTCAAAATGAAGCTTATCCATGAGAATCAAAATATTGTGCATACAATATTTTATTAAGGATAAATGCTATCCTTCTAACATTAAGAATTTTTAATTCTGAGACTTTCTTTACAATAAGAAACTGTAATACCTCAATCTAACTCTATTTATAGTTTAAAGCTTTATGACTCAAAAGTTTCATTCATATCTCAGACAAGCCCCCACAAAAATGAAAAACAACAGTTTCTGTGCAATTTTCCTCTTATAAACTGAAATGAAAAGTACTGCTCTGCCTAATTTATCTTATTTTTTTCCTCATTTAATAATTTACAAGAATGGATTTTAATTAAGATTAAAACTATATAATTATACACAGGTAAATGGCATATGTTGATAATTACACATCTTAGTAACTTTCACCTTTAAAAAGTTTTCAAAAGTTTTATTTTATTTTACCAACTATGGAGAGAAATGCATTATTTAAACCTCTCCCTAAAATAAATAAATAAATAAGAATCACAAGTGCTTCCATACTTTTCTCTTTTTCTACTTCCATAACTTTCTTCTTCCATTCATCAAATGTTGGTATATCTTCTGGGTCTTTGGGACTTGTTACAGATGTATGGTCAATTTCTCCTGGTTTTGTATAATCAGAACTCTGAAAGAAATGTGAAGAATACGGAGAAAACAGATTAATAAATTATAAAAGTATATATAAATGTTTATGTGAAAGTAAAGTTCAGTTTTATAGCTGATAGAAAATATTTTTTTAAAAAATGAAATGTAAAAAGTTTTGGTTTACTTAGAAGTTGAGTTTCTCTTGAAAAAATTGAAATCTTCTACCTAAGCACCACAAGATGTATTCCTTCACATTAGCAATTTAAGTATAGCTTATAAAAAAAAATTTATATCCTAAGCAAACAATTACTTACACACAGAACTGTACCAATAAATACTGTACTTGTAATGCATCCATCTTAAAATTTAAGTTAAAGTAATATATGCATTGAAGAAAGCTAACTAATTTTAGATGTAGCATATAGTTTCTAAAACATCATTGACATGCATTACCATTCCATAAAAATTTAAGGTGGATTTAAAAACATAAAGAAACACAGAGTCTAAAGAAAAACAAAGCTTTTTAAAGAAAGTATACAAAAATGTTCATATATAAAAGGATTTAACAAGGTAAAGAAAGAATAGATCATTTTAAAAAAGGCTGATACTTTTGGCTGGATTAAAATTTGAAATTAAATGTATTAAAAAATCATAAACTGCATGGTCCAATAAGCCACAAGCTGAAAGTAGTGGCAATGTATGCTACCAATAAAGGACTACCACCAACTGCAGACCGCCTACAGTCAATAATGGAGGAGATGAACAATAAATTCAGCAAAGAGAAAATACAAAATGCTCAATCTCAGTAATAATCAGGAGAATGCAAATGAAAACCAGAGATACTGAATAAATTATACCTATCTGATGGAGTTTTAAGTGTGGCATGTCTGTGGAACCATGGGACATCTATTAGACTGCTGAAGGGGGTCCAAAATTTAGCAAAATTAAGGGTGCCTGGCTGGCTCAGTCAGAAAAACATGCAACTCCCAATCTTGGGGTCCTGAGTTCAAGCCCCAAATCGGGTGTAGGGATTACTTAAATAACTAAACTTTAAAAAAAAATTAGCAATATTAAGACATGCAATATGAGTGAAAACATGCACATGTACCTAAGAAAATATGCATCAGAATGCTTACTGCAGCATTGATTGTAATATAAAAAATTAGAAACAACCTAAATATCCACTAATTAAAGACCACATAAACTGTGGTAGTGAAATACAACATTGCAAACAATGAATAGACAAATCTCAAAAACAATGGTGAGTAAAATGATATTTAAGGCAGGAATGATACCATTTTATATTGCTTCAAAATATGCCAAATAATAGTATGTACTGTTTCTAATCATGCAGTTTTGGAAAAAGTTTAAAAACACATTCTTAAACAAACACACACACACACACACGCTGAATTTGACATAGGTGTTCTATCTGAAGAGAAGAAATATAACCAGGGAAAGGCACAAAATTTAATCTGTCATTTTTTCCATAAGCTGAATAATATATGTAAAGATGCTCATTCCATTATTTATTTCTGTATTCTTAGAACAATGCATAACATACTTATTAATATGTTCCCTGAGAAGTGCACAACATCTATTTAGACAACTTACTCTGCTAAGTCTCATATAATATACACATGCTCTACACAGAAGGGCACATATTTGAGAGCTAATACTAATACTTGCTACATGAAAAGCACAATCTTAAGGACTGAGCCTAGTATATAAGAATTAGACTAATACACTAGTTTATAAGAATTACACAAATACAAAGCCCCATATTCTTCCCCTGGGAAGACAGCAAACGGGCTCCCATATAATCTCCATCTCAGAGTGTTTTGCCGAACAAGCTGACTGACTAAAAAAAGTATGTGGCTACTAAATTAAATACACAGCAAAAGTAAGATTAAAGAGCTAGTATTACCATTAATTAAAAAATTAAATAAAAACCTAGTTTGAACACAGTGAGAAGATAAGCAAAAGGCACATATATATAAAAATTAACCTACCTGAGTACTTAAAAACAAAGCCCAAATACTAAAAGAAATACAACACAAAGTAGAGGGACATACATACGCTTTTGAGGCACAAAGCATTCATCATCACCTCTTAACAACAAACAAGAGAACTAAACAATACAATAAAAACACTTGGTAAAGCACCGTCTCTCAGTATGGCAAAGACTGTCTTCCAGATTCCTTTTTTTTTTTTTAATTTTTTTTTTTTTAATTTATTTGACAGAGAACACAAGTAGGCAGAGAGGCAGGCAGAGAGAGAAGAAGGGAAGCAGGCTCCCTGCTGAGCAGAGAGCCCGATGCGGGGCTCGATCCCAGGACCCTGGGATCATGACCTGAGCCAAAAGCAGAGGCTTTAACCCACTGAGCCACCCAGGAGCCCCCCCCTTTTTTTTTTTTAAAGATTGTATTTATTTATTTGACAGAGAGAGAGATCACAAGCAGGCAGAAAGTCAGGCAGAGAGAGAGAGGGAAACAGGCTCCCCGCTGAGCAGAGAGCCCGATTTGGAGCTTTGGGGCTCGATCCCAGGACCCTGAGATCATGAATTAAGCCAAAGGCAGAGGCTTAACCCACTGAGCCACCCAGGTGCCCCTGTCTTCCAGATTCTTGAGATAACAGCGATGACACAAAGATCTTGCATCAGAAAACAAAACCTCTCCAGTTACACAAACTTAACTGGGAAGAATCATCCTGAACTAGGCAACACACAAAACTACTAGGTATCTCATAAAGTGCTCATTATCTGATAATTTTTCCAGGATATTAATACAGTTAAAAATTACACCGTTTTGCCTACTAGCACAAACTCACAAACCATTTTTAGATCCTAGGTAATGAAGAGTAGTTTCAGTCTGCTAACGGTTAAGGAGAACAAGCAAAACTGGGACAAAACTGGCTGCCGTGCTTAAATTTTACATCTGATACTTAAATACCTCCAAAGAAGATATTTTTGTAATGTTTGTTTAATTTTATTTATGGACAACTGAACTATAATATATGCTTGATTTGGTTTCATTGGGAAAATTAGTTCCTTCAAGATGGTAGGCTACAAAATGTTGAGCTCCTATAACGGTAAGAAGCATCATAAAAACAGCTGGTACAGTGATAGTAAAGTCTCTAGAAGGAAGTTTAGTTAGTTGTAAGTATAGATTCACTGAAAATACATGAAAGAAAAGGTAGAGAACAGAAGATCCAAATTAAAAAGGAACAAATATGGACATGGTACTCAGTACTTCGAACTACTCTTTGGTTTTGCACATTTTACTTTTTATTAAGTTCATGGAGTGGACTTCATCTCTATTACCCAGTTATTTCTTACTGAAGTAGGCCTAGACTTCTCTATCATCATTTCTTCAAGAAACTCTGCTTTAGCCTCTATATGAAGTCAAAGCAGAACTCAAAAGGAGGAAGGAAAGTAAAACTGCCACATGGGGATAGTGTAATTGTAAAACTCATACTATTCAATGTAAGCTGTATTCTGCACACAACTAACAAAATGTAAAAATGTCTCTTTAAAATAATTCTGGGTCAAGAGCCTAAATTTAACATTGCGTATGGAATTAAACTTATATTCTGAAGATACCTGAATTTAATAATCATAGCTTCTTCCATAAAGCTCTCCAAGAAACTGCTTAAGTGAGGACTTTATGTATCTGCTATCAAACAGCTGACGGTAAGAGAAAACGACTTAATTATATACAAGACAGCTCATACATGGAACCACTACATATAAATGATATACTGGCAAGAGTACCCAGGAAGTACCCACTTGCTCTGAGGGACCGCAGCTCACCTCAGTTCCATAGTCCTCATTAATTACTCAATCCCTGATTTCGTGGCAAATACGGTTAGCAAACTGCAAGATTAGCTAATGATAAAGAGGTATATAATAAAGTAGGAAACAGTGCAAGTTATATACCTACCTCATTTTTTAAATTATCTGAAGCATTCAGTGCAGATTTTGGATCACCATCAGCCTGATCACTTGTTGAAACTTTTGATTCAAATTCTGATTTTGTTATTTTTCCTTTGCCATGTGAAGATGACACATTTTCTATATGCTGACCAACAAGGCTATTTGAAACCAAAAAGACGTATTAAAAAAAATAAGCTGAATGGCAAGTTTATGTAATCTAAACTGTTACAATTTTCACATACAAAATAAACCAAGAAAAGAGCACAAAGGGATTAGCTTTCTCCCAATCATAAAGTAGAATTAAGCACACACAAAAATCCATTCAAACATGACACTGCTATTATTACGGAATTACACAAGAGGCAAGTAACAGCTCACACCCACCTTTCAGGTGGACCGACAAAGGCAGGCTGGTCAACGGGAGCATTCGCTTCAAGGACCTCACCAACATCACAATCAGTTTCAGACTGCTCAGTTTCACTTGGTTTGGCTATAGGAATAGTACCAGATTTTTCTATTTCACTAAAAACAGAAACAAAAAAAGACAATCTAGCAATTCAATGAACATAATGTGGCATAAGTTAAAAATTGTATTAGTGAGCAAAATAAGTCAATCGGAGAAAGACAACTCTATCATATGATATGATAAAGACAACTATCATATGATCTCCCTGATATGAGGAAGTGGAGATGCAACATGGGGGGTATGGGGGGGTAGGAGAAGAATAAATGAAACAAGATGGGATTGGGAGGGAGACAAACCATAAGTGACTCTCAGTCTCACAAAACAAACTGAAGGTTGCTGGGGGGAGGGGAGTAGGAGAGAGGGGTGGGGTTATGGACATTGGGGAGGGTATGTGCTATGGTGAGTGCTGCGAAGTGTGTAAACCTGGCGATCCACTGACCTGTACCCCTGGGGATAAAAATACATTATATGTTTATAAAAAAAATTTTTTTAATTAAAAAAAAATTGTATTAGTGATTTTCAAAACATAATCTAAACCAGAGAAGAATGCTTTATAGTTTTACAGGTTATTTTCAAGAATTTACTTATTTTAGGTCATGTAAAGTGAACTACTAACTCTTGATCTGTTAATGGCTTTGGTTGTTAAATAGGTAATTACCAAATTTTAAAACAAAATATCATAGCTTGGTATTTGGTCTCATAAAAAATAAGATTTTAAATTTATTTATGTATTTATTTAATAGAGAAAGAGAAGGAGAGCACACCAGCACATGTAAGCAGGGACAGGAGGGGAGAGGGAGAGAGAACCCGAGTGTGGAGCCCAACTTGGGGCTCAATCTCACGACTCTTGAGATCATGACCTGAGCTGAAATCAAGAGGTAGATGCTTAACCGACTGAGCCACCCAGATGCCCTTAAAATTTATTTTAACTGCATCTTCTCCAATGTTTCCTTTCTGTTAGTATAGTCTACCAGTATTAGAGTTGTTGCCTATAGTATCAAAAAATAATCTACTTTTTTCCTGCTTTGTCGAAGATCATTTGACCAAGGAGTTGCGGGACTCTCTACTCTGTTCCACTGGTCTATGTGTCTGTTTTTGTGCCAGTACCATGCCGTCTTGGTGATCACAGCTTTGTAGCAAAGCTTGAAATCAGGCAAGGTGATACCCCAATTTTGTTTTTCTTTTTCAACATTTCCTTAGCAATTCGGAGTCTTTTCTGGTTCCATACACATTTTAGGATTGTTTGTTCCAGCACTCTAAAAAATGCCAGTGAAATTTTGATTGCGGGTTGCGATGGCACTGAAAGTATAGATTGCTCTGGGCAGTAAAGACATTTTAACAATGTCTATTCTTCTGATCCATGAGCATGGAATGCTTTTCCACCTTTTTGTGTCTTCTTCAATTTCTTTCATGAGTGTTCTGTAGTTCGAGTATTGATCCTTCACTTCTTTGGTTAGGTTTATTCCCAGGTATCTTATGGTTCTTGGTGCCATAGTAAATAGAATCGATCCTCTAATTTTCCTTTCTATGTGTTCACTGTATAAGAAAGCAACTGATTTCTGTGCACTGATTTCATATCCTGCCACATTACTGAATTGCTGTATGAGTTCTAGTAGTTTGGGGGTGGAGTCTTTTGGGTTTTCCATATAAAGTATCATGTCATCTTCGAAGAGAGAATTTGACTTCTTTGCCAATCTGAGTACCTTTTATTTCTTTTTGTTGTCTGATTGCTGTTGCTAGGACTTCTGGTACTTTGCTGAATATTGGTGAGAGTGGGCATCCTTGTCCTGTTCCTAATCTCAAAGGGAAGGATGTCAGCTTTTCCCCACTGAGAATGATACTCCCTATGGGTTTTTAATAGATTTTAGGGAGTTGAAGAATGTTCCCTCTATCCCTATACTTTGAAGAGTTTCAATCATGAACGGATGCTGTATCTTGTCAAATGCTTTTTCTGCATCAGTTGAGAGGACCATGCATTTCTTTTCTCTTATTGATTTGTTCTATCACCTCAATTGCACTACTGGGTATTTACCCCAAAGATACAGATGTAGTGAAAAGGGCCATCTGTACCCCAATGTACATAGCAACAATGGCCACAGCTGCCAAACTGTGGAAAGAGCCAAGATGCCCTTCAACAGACAAATGGATAAAGAAGATATGGTCTGGGGCACCTGGGTGGCTCAGTGGGTTAAAGCTTCTGCCTTCAGCTCAGGTCATGATCCCAGGGTCCTGAGATCGAGCCCCGCATCGGGATCTCTGCTCAGCGGGAGGCCTGCTTCTCTTCCTCTCTCTCTCTCTGCCTACTTGTGATCTCTGTCAAATAAATAAATAAAATCTTTAAAAAAAATAAGATATGGTCCATATATACAATGGAATATTACGCCTCCATCAGAAAGGATGAATACCCAACTTCTGTATCAACATGGATGGCACTGGAGGAGATTATGCTGAGTGAAATAAGCCAAGCAGAGAGAGTCAATTATCATATGGTTTCACTTACTTGTGGAGCATAAGGAATAACATGGAGGACAACGGGAGAAGGAAAGGAAAAGTGAATTGGAGGAAATCGGAGGGGGAGACAAACCATGAGAAGACTATGGACTCTGAGAAACAAGCTGAGGGTTTTGGAGGGGAGCTGGGTGGGGAGATGAGTGAGCCTGGTGGTGGGTATTAAGGAGGGCACGTATTGCATGGAGCACTGGGTGTAGTGCATAAACAATGACTCTTGGAACAGTGAAAACATAAAATTAAATTTAAAAAAATAATCTAATATCTCAAAACATTTCACTAAGTTCTTAAGGCACTTTGAGAATTTTTTAAAAATACATACTCTGATATTCTCCCTTACTCACTTCCAATTCGCTAAGCAGTCATGTTCACTATAATGGGAAAGTGAGATGTATGTTCAGATATGTAGTATCTAGTCTTAAATTCTTCCTGGAGTAAGTGTTTTAAAAGTTTAAAAACTAAAAATTATTCAAGTAAGTAGTTACTTGAACAAGTAGAACCTCACTTTATGTGATGTAGAGATTTCATGGCTGAGAGCTAATTAACTTCAGTGAGTTTGAAAGAAGAATAAATACTCATTACCTGAAAGATCATTACATTAAAATAAAGTAAAAACACAAAACATAGGCATCGTAACTTAAGTCTGCTATATAGCCTAAACTTCAAATCTGAGTTTCAAGCTGCCTTACTTTTTCTTTTTTTAATTTTTTATTTCTTTTCACCTTAACAGTATTCACTGTTTTTGCACCGCACCCAGTGCTCCATGCAATCCGTGCCCTCTCTAATATCCACCACCTGGTTCCCCCAACCTCCCACCCCCCGCCCCTTCAAAACCCTCAGATTGTTTTTCAGAGTCCATAGTCTCTCATGGTTCACGTCCCCTTCCAATTTCCCTCAACTCCCTTCTCCAAGCTGCCTTATCTTATAAAGACTTTTTTCTAGATCACTACCTAAAGAGATTCTCTTTTATTCTTTGTAATAACTTACTCAAGCTTTGAGATTGGAGTGATCTCTGAGGTAGATGAGCTGGAAATATTTTCAATGTTTTCACTGCCCACAACTACACTGGAAGAATCTTCATGTAGATCAATTGTAGGGAGTGTCTCAATCACAGATGGACTTAACTTATTTGACTCCATATTCTGTTAAAAAAAAAAAAAAAGTTAAATTAAATGTTGAGATTAATAAATTATTCTCTTTAGCTATACAGGATTTTAAAAATGTATGCCTCAAAAGTGACAGTATCAAGAATGTACTTTTATAAAAATCCTATCTTCCAATATTACCCCTCAAGGGAAACATTTCATATTAAAATACAAGCTCCAGACATTTTTTATGGCATTTCACAAACTAGGACAAAGGAGCTTGCTTTTCTTCTTTCCTATTTTCTATAAGGACCATATATATTTCCCTCTTTAATGCTAGTAGCAACACAGAAATCATATTTAAATATACAAAACAGTACAACACATACTTATTGCCCAGAGCAGTTGAGAAGATAATGTGCATCGATAAACAACAAGGGCATGTACAAGTAACATTAAAATGCACCAAATGATTCTCACTGATGCTTCTTCAGTCCTTGGATGCTCTGGGCCATTCACTCCTCCAAAACAAAACCTAACATCTACCGATTACCACTCATATTTGAAACCTCTATCAGAACATTCTCCCCCACAACCAACCCTAAATGGAATTAGCCATACCTCTTCCTCTATGCCTCTGCTGTTCTCTATACAGACTTAATACAGCATCTGTAACACCTCAATTGCTTTATTTAGGTCTCCTTCTCTTTTTCAAGCAGACTATAAATGTCCTGCGTAAGAATTATGTTCTCTTGATGTTCATGTTCCCTAGCACACAGTAGACACTTAACGCTTATTAAGTGTGTATCAAGAGAGAGGTACTCAGGCTTGGTTCAAGGAAAAGAGAAACTAAAGACTATTATGGACTAGAAGACCTAGGACTTTTAAGAAAAAAAAAAGACCCAGTTGGGAGCAGAAAGAAAACTAAAGTGAGAATATGATTCATTTGGGGAATTATTTACACTGAAATGAAAAATTCACAGAGGAATGAAAATAGTTTGCATTTTATGGTGGAGGCCTTGAGAAAAGGAGTATTCTATTATTATCAAATATTATCATTTTAATATATATTCAAAATATATATTAAATATATAAAAATATATATTCAAAATATATATTATATTATATATATTAAATATATAAAAATATATATTCAAAATATATATTATATTATATATATAATATATTTTCAAAATATATATTAAATATATAAAAATATAATAAATAATTAATGAGATATTTTACTTTTTTTTTTTTTAACTAAGTCTTCAAAATCCATTATATATTTAATACTTACAGCGAGTCTCAATTTGGACTAACTACATTTCCAGCGCTCAACAGCCAAATGTAGCTAGTGGCTACTATACTGAACAGCACAGATCTATACGATGCAGTAAGCACTTCAAAGTATTTGAGCAAGAGTATACGTAACAAAAATTCTAGAGAATGAACAATGGCAGGATTGTCCTATAACTAGAAGGGCTACAGAAAACACTTTCTTACTCTTATATACGAACATTTGACAAATATCTTCCAGGATCCAATAAAATGAAATTCACTATTTATACTTAGATAGCCCAATTAAGTCATAAAACAGCTCTAACTGTATTTAAAACAAAGAATTCTTCCTCATTTTGAGCTGAAGTTTGTTTTTGTTAATATTTTGAGATACTTAGTTTTTTCTTGGTTCTTCTTCCTCCAGCTCAAATATCCCCAGTTCCCTCAGCTGTTCCTGATATTCAGTGGGTTCCAGATGCTTCAGCATTCTGGTGAGCTTATGTTCTGGTCTAGTTTTTAACATCTTTCAAAAAATCTGATGTACAAAATGGAAAATAATATTCAGAATGTAATATAAGAAATATATAAAACATATTTTAACCTATTATTAATTCATATTCCACACTGAGTGCAAAAGTTTGGTATCAGAATACTTTGTTTCACCTACGAATACTGTCTTTGTTGTAAATTAGAAAAAATTTCCTGACATCTAAAAATCTGGAGAAAAAGATCCATTATAGTGAGCCAAAATGGAATCTTAAGAAGATATAAGAACTTATACCCAAACTCTGACTACAAAAAAAATGGTCACATTTATTACTAAATCTGTAATTTTGCATTTTCTCAAAACCAGTACTCTCAGCAGGTGAACAGTATTAAAGACAACTGCACAACAGTTCAAAAAGAAAAAGTAACAATATACAATATGGTGACCAAACAGAAGTTTTCTATCTTGTGAAGCAGTTTTTATTTTTTTTTATTTTTTTTTTAATTTTATTTATTTATTTGACAGACAGAGATCATAAGTAGGCAGAGAGGCAGGCAGAGAGAGAGTAAGGGAAGCAGGCTCCCTGCTGAGCAGAGAGCCCGATGTGGGACTCGATCCCAGGACCCTGGGATCATGACCTGAGCTGAAGGCAGCGGCTTAACCCACTGAGCCACCCAGGCGCCCGTGAAGCAGTTTTTAAAAGACTTATCATTAAAAATCAAAGCAGCATAGCTTACCTGTACATCCACAATGTAGTCATCTTTTAATTTATGTTCTTCTGGAGGAATAGGTAAGTTCGAACCCACTTTTTCTGGTAATTCGGCATTGAGAGGTCCCTCTCTTTCATCCTATATTGCAACAAAGAAAAAAGGGTAACTGATAAAACTGTTTCACAAAATAGCCCTAAGCAATATTATATACTTTATAACATATTCAACTGTTAATTACTTTTGTTTGTTTACATGCTTATTGTCCATCCTCCTGCATTCCCTTCCTTGCCACCACACTAAATGAGTTCAAGAGCCTTATTTGATTTCTTAATAAGCACTTTAGTCCTACCATACAGCAATGTGTTAGGGACACAGTAGGACTTCAGGAAATATCTAATAAATTAATGTACATATAGTTCTTTTACCATCTCTCTTTTGACACTGACTTTCAAGATTCCAGATACCTTCAAGTTTAAATGTATCTTCTAGCATATGTTTCATAAAAGCAATATTCATATTCTTTATCTAAGCCTTTATAACGTATAAGATACCTAAATTTGTGCAGAAAGAATAGGTTTCCCCCCACCAAATGCTTTGCTTATATTCATTCTCACATTTAGTCTTTAAATTTCTCATCAGAGATTAGATCAAAGTTTTACAGACTGTGGGTAAAAGTATAAAAGTGTATTCTTTTTAAAGAGATATTTAGCAACAGTCTTCAAAATTTAAATGCTCCTTCCCAGAAATAAATCCTACATGACTCCAATATTTGAATAAGTATCATGCCAACAACTCCACGTATGTAATTATAAAGTTATGTTCACACACAAGCCCACATGCATACACACGGCTGAGAAACAATGCAAAAGTCTGTCAATAAAGAAATATATCATAATTTATATGATAGAATAAAAATGTAGCCATCACAAGAATACAACAACATGAAAAGATGTTTACAGATGTCTATGAGATATTATTGGGACAGTGGGGAAGTCATTTGTAGAATATTTATAATTTGACATTTTATGGAAAATAAAATACTAATTTGTGTGCCATATATATGGATATCTACAAAAAAAGTCTCACTGTTTTCACAAGAAATAATAAATTGTGGTTCCTTTGGGGAGGGGAACAGAATATAAATATGAATATTTTATAGTCAGAATAAATTACTTCTATGTAGTTGATCCTTGAACAATGCAGGGGTTAGGGGTACCAAGCCCTAGCAGAGGCAAAAATCTCCATATAACTTGACTCCCCCAAAACGACTAATACCCTATTGTTAACCAGAAGCTGTACCAATAATAAGCAGTCAGTTGACACATATTTTGTATGTTGTATATATTATTACACTGTATTCTTTTTTTTTAAGATTTTATTTATTTGACAGACAGAGATCACAAGTAGGCAGAGAGAGAGGAGGAAGCAGGTTCCCCACTGAGCAGAGAGCCCAAGGTGGGGCTGGATCCCAGGACCCCAGGACCATGACCCAAGCCAAAGGCAGAGGCTTTAACCCACTGAGCCACCCAGGCACCCCTATTACACTGTATTCTTATGTTAAACTCGAGAAGTGTTATGAAAATCGTAAGAGAAAATACATTTACAGTATCGTACCATAAAAAATCTGCGTATTAATATACCCACACAGTTCAAACCCGTATCATTCAAGGGACAAGTGTATTTTAAAATACATATATTGGGGGCACCTGGGTGGCTCGGTTGTTAAGCATCTGCCTTCAGCTCAGGTCATGATCCCAGGGTCATGGGATCGAGCCCCGCATTGGGCTCCCTGCTCTGAGAAGAACCTGCTTCTCCCTCTCCCACTACCCCTGCTTGTGTTCCCTCTCTCACTGTCTCCTTCTCTCTCCATCAAATAAACAAATAAAATCTTAAAAAATAAATAAATAAATAAATAAATAAATAAATAAAATATATATATAGATGGGGGGAGCCAAATCGAGTCAACAATCACCTTTTATTTTTATTTATTTATTTTACCTTTTTTTTTTTTTTTTTTTTTTTTTTTTAAAGAAGACTCCATGCCCAATGTGTGGCTTGAACTCATGACCCTGAAATCAAGAGTCGCATGCTCTACTGATTGAGTCAGCCAGGCATTTAAATGATAAAATAATAAATGAATTAAGGACTATGTGGTCTGGCTTTCTGGACTCTGTCTATTCACTCCACCCAATTATATTAAAAAACTACATAGCCACTGACTGCAGAGTCTCCCTATAATCCTCAGTTCTAAATTTTTACTTTTAAGACTGGAGTTTCTTTTGAAACTTTTTAACTATTTAGCATATTAAAAAGCGAAACCCTGGTTTTCAGTTCTCTGAATAGCTACTATTTTTCTTCCTACTCTAGGACTACGGATGTTATGACATTCCAAGAACAAGCATATAAGTATATCAAGGATGCTTACTTTCAGATCACCTGAGTGGTTCTTCAGATTATAGAAAGGAGATTACAAATCACCAAAACTATGTCGTAGTACTTTTGAATTACTTTTATTCCAAACCTTTTGAGGAAATCTTAAAAAGCTGACACACAAATTACATTGTCAACTTTATTTAAGGTACCTTTTTCTGGAATTGGGTATCTTCATTATCTAGGGCACAACTGTCATCTTGAGAGTAATATGATGAAGCTGAAGAACTCTCCTTACAACATACGCGCCAACTGGGAAGCCTGTAAAACATTCACCATCACCAAAAAGAAAGGAAGAAGGAAAAATTGTTAAGCCAACATATTCCCTACTATGGGCTAGAATTTGAGGCAATAAATAAACAGATGGCTCTACCTTAATGCCCTCAAGAACTTAACAATTTAATGAAGACAAATGTACTTTAAGACAAGTATTTTTATTTAATGCCCTAAAAAAAAACCCCACAAACTGTGTTATCAGCATTCCAAGTAAGGCACTATGAATTTCATGAAGGCAAAACAATAAAGATTTCACAAAGACTATCTGGTAATTACCACAGAAGGAAGTTTTCAAGGAGTTTAACCTCCTCAGAAAGTACCAGATGCCAATAATATTCAAAATTTTACTAATATTTAAGAACACAGAACTCTATAGCTGCCTAAACCATTTCAAAGCATCAGAGTTAAGCTTCCAAATAATTCTGACATGGGGATCAAAGCAGTGATATCCAAAATTAAGAGAAGAGCAAACACAAATGAATACTACAGGTTAATCAGACACAAAAATTCTAAGACAATAAAAAAGAAAGTCTTTAGGAACGCACCAAAGAAATAATACACTATTGTTATGATCAAGTAGAGTTTAGTTCTGATATTCAAAAGTGGCTCAATATAATAAAATCTTTTTAGTCTGCCATACAATAATATCAAGGAAAATAAGGTTATTCCACAGTCACTGAAAGACATCTGATAAACTTACACATCCATCAAGATTTCCTTAAAATAGGAATAAACAGATGTTTACCATGGCAACATATATGTATAATACAAGCCTAAAAGTCAGTACCAAACTTAGTGAAGTAATCTAAAAATAATTCTATTTAGATCTGAAACAAGATAAGAATGTCCATTATTGTTAGTATTACATAATATGATAAAAGGTTAAAAAAAATGGAGGAGACAGAAAATGACCATTAACTGCAGATAATGACTTTACATAGGTGGAAAATTTAAAAGAACCACCTATTTTTAAAAGTCTTGGATACAAAAATTATATTCCTAGGCATAATATTAAGATTCAAATCAACTCTACTGAAACCTTCACCATCAGTTACAAGATGAAACAGAAGTCCCCGTTTGCAAAAGAAACAATAAAAACTAAAATATAAACTTAGCAAGAAATGCTCTATTAGGTAGACCTGTTTGAAATCACCAATATTTAACAATTCTTTAACATGGAAAAGTCAAATTACACAATTCAAGCTAATATATACATAAGATTTGAAAACCACATATTGAAGACATAAAGAAGATTTTTAAGTAGGTAGGCTGACTCTAAAATTTATATGAACATTAAGAAAAATAAAGAAGAGATGAATGTGAGGAAACTACATGTCTATGAAACCACAATAATTACAACAATATGGTTGTACTGAGATGAGAGAGGGAAGGGGAATCCCCAAGATGACTGGAAATAGGATGACAATCCTATGATGACAGCTATACAGAGAGAATAGAAAGCAACCAGTCTAAATTGGAGGTTATCAGAAATTCTAGTAGGACCTTCTTTCAGAGGATGACATTGACAGCACATCTGTTAGGTCTTTGAAAATATTATTATTATTTTAGTTAACATATAACATATTATTTGTTTCAGGGGTATAGGTCTGTGAATCATCAGTCTTACACAATTCACAGCACTCACCATAGCACATACCCTTCTCAATGTCCATCACCCAGACACCCCATCCCTACCACCCTCCTCCTCCAGGAACCCTCAATTTGTTTCCTGAGATTAAGAGTCTGGTCTTTGAAAATATTAAGTACAAATTTATTTAACTGGCAGACAGCTCATAATTAAATTTAAAAATAAGCAAACTTAATAAGTCAAATATTAGTTCCAGGAGAAAAGTAGTACAGAAAAGGAAAAGTAGTCATGTTTTACTACATGGCTCAGCTATGAATAGCACTTATAGAAATCAATAATTATATAAAAAAATGAATACTGATCTAATCCAAATTATGAGAGAATTATGTTACCAGCATATAGTGAAGAGAATCTGATCGTCTACACTAGAATATATAAAACTGACATTAAAGCAATTATTTTAGAGACAAACAATATAAAATTAATCAGCTAAGAGATGAAAGTGGTTTCTTTCAAACCAAAATACATTAATGTATTAGAGCTATATGACTTTCATATGGATGTACTATTTTGATAAAATTAAAACTAAAAAAAGAAAGGGGGAGAAAAATAATAATATATACATACTTAGTAGGCTACCATGTATGTACATGTGTACTAAAGGTATTTGTGTGTACATAACTTTCTTTGAAAGAATTTTTTTAAAAAAAGCACTACCTTGATGGATCCAAGGAGGAAAACTGGGTGGTAGAGTCACAAGAAAAATACAAGAGCATTTCTTACTAAATAGTACTCAATATCTTTTGAATTTTGAACCACAAAAACATATTGCTTTTCAAAACTTTATAATGATACATCATTATTTATTACGTATTTCTCTATTAATAGACTTTTACATTGTTTCTCAGCTGTGTGTGTATTTGTGTGTGTGTGTAGGTACTTCGGACAACCAAAGTTTCAGGTATCTAAAACTGTGGGTATTAGCGTTTCGGTGGTTACACCCCCTTATTTTCTTAATCCTTTTCTTTACTTTTTCTTTTCTTTTTTTTTAAGATTTTATTTATTTGACAGACAGAGATCACAAGTAGGCAGAGACAGGCATAGAGGCGGGGGGAGGAAGCAGGCTCCCTGCTGAGCAGAGAGCCCAATGTGGGGCTCGATATGGGGCTCGATCCCAGGAGCCAAAGGCAGAGGCTTTAACCCACTGAGTCACCCAGGCGCCCCTATACTTCTAAACATTCTACCACAAGCACGTATTAGTTTTATCCTCAGGAACTATGTGTATCTGTGTATGTGTAAGTCCTAATATCCACAGTTAGCATGAAGACAAACATTAAATCTTACGATCCTTGTTTTTAATATCATATAATCAAATCCTATTACTCAAAGTTCTGAGATTTTTGGAAATGAGATTAGCATTAGCATCAGTGGCCTCAGTAGACTGCCCTTCCCAATTTGGGTAGGCACCATCCAATCCTTTGAGGGCCTAAATAGAACAAAGGGCAAAAGAAGGAAGAATCTGCCCTTTTTAAGTTTGTTTGTCTTCCTGCCTCCTTGCTAAGACATCTCTTCTCTGACCCTTGGACTGGGATTTCTATCTCCAGCACCCCTGTTTATTAAGCCTTCAGACTCAACCTGAATTGTATCACTGGTTTTCCTTGGTCTCCAGCTTTCAGACTTCAGACCATGGAACCTCTCAGCTTCCATAACTGTGTGACCCAAAGCCTCATTTAAAAAACAAACAAACAAACAAACAAACAAATCTCACACACACACACACACACACACACACACAAGTTCTGTTTCTCTGGAGAACCCTAATACATCTGCTATTAGTATATAATACATTATCAGTATATAGTACGTTCTTCCCTATTCCTCTTTTATTTTTTCCAAAGATTTTATTTATTTATTTGACAGAGATCACAAGTAGGCAGAGAGGCACGCAGAGAGAGGGGGGGAAGAAGACTCCCCACCGAGCAGAGAACCCGATGTGGGGCTTGATCCCAGGACCCTGGGATCATGACCTGAGCCGAAGGCAGAGGCTTTAACCCACTAAGCCACCCAGAGGCCCCATTCCCTATTCCTCTTCTTAATTATAGCTTTATCAACGCTATAATTAAATGCCTCTAACATATCAGTCTCTACTTAATACAGATGTTAGTAAAACTCTAAGAGATAACCTTAAACTTTCTAACCTAAATCTAAAATAGATAAAAATTATCACCAATTAATAACTGTCAAGAAAATTTAAACTACCAAAGTATAAAATACCCTAAAAGCACTCTAACTCTGCTGAATAAGAAGGGATATCTATAATGGGAGTCCTTACTTTCAACACATCCCCCAGGTGAATCAGATATGGAACCCCCACTTTAAGAACAAGTGGATCACATCATATTGGCTGAAGGCACTTCTGTTGCATGATTAAATAAGTCTAATTCCATGCTATTAGAGAACTTCCTAAAATTGCACTATGAAAGTTGCCAAGCCTGAAGAAATTAGTTTCTAGACTTAGGAAGTTCAGCACCAGAAATAACATCAAGATCAATGGCAATCTGTGAGCGTCTGACATTCCCCCACAATTCAAAATCAGTGATTCACTCTGTTACTTTCTATTTAAATTGATTCTGTGTATATCCTCACTTACATTTAAAAAGTAAATTTCTTTGAGAACCAATTCCTAACCACTTTAACCCCACCCCACGAAGCCAAAACTTGCAAATATAAGCTGGCATACTGTTTGCTAGCACATAACCAGAAGGAAATTCAATCATTTTTTTACTCCCCTCCCATCACTACTGTCACCTCACCACTACCACTCCCCCAACTCACCCCTGTACCACCAGGTCACACACATAAACTCAAAAAAGAGAATCTGGAAACTAAAAGGATATTTTCCCTTTTTGTCAGCTCCTCCCTACCAAGGTGGCATGGATTCAACATTCATAAAGAAAGGTTATCAACTTTTAGAGTAGATGTAATTAAAGGTCTTACAAAAAGCACATCTGGGGGCACCTGGGTGGCTCAGTGGGTTAAAGCCTCTGCTTCAGCTCAGGTCATGATCTCAGGGTCCTGGGATCCAGCTCCGTATCGGGTTCTCTGCTCAGCGGGGAACCTGCTTTCCCGCGCCCCCCCCCCCCCCCCGGCCTGTCTCTCTGCCTACTTCTGATCTCTGTCTGTCAAATAAATAAATAAAATCTTAAAAAAAAAAGACATCTGGGCACCATTTAGAATACGAAACTTTACACACTTTAGTGAAACAAGAATATCATACAAGCTAGTACTGTGCTTACCGAAAATAATTACTAACATCTAGTCTGAAAGCCTTAGCAGTCACAAGTACCAGTAGTTACAAAGTGTGTGTGTTTTGTGTGTGTGCACGTCTGCATGTTTTTTTTTTTTCAACAAAAAATGACCACCTGACATTTTGAGCAAGAAAAATGTTTGAAGGGTTAAAAACTGTAAATCTATAACAAAATGAACTGAAGTAGAGTCTACATGCTGAAAAAGCATCTTCAAAAGCAGATCCTAAATTTTAAATTTTTCTTACCCAAATTTGGAAAAGGAATTTTTTTGGTAACTTTACCAACTTATTATCTCATCAAGACGTTAGTGCTGCGAATGTTCTGCCAATCAAATTGTGATTTCATTTTAAATGTAGCTGATGTTCTAATCTAAATGATACAACAAATCAAAGTATTCAGAAAACCTAGCAGAGGACCATGGCGATTAGCCAAGAAATAATCAAGTGATTTCTTCTTCCAAACTTTTAAAAAACCATTTTCAACTAAAAAGACATCCATGAATATGTTCATATATATATACTGCATATGTAAAATATTCTTATAGAAAACAAAATAGTTTTCTGGGAAGGAATTTTGAGGGTAAGAGTGGGAGGGGTAAAAATACCATCAATCTAGCTTTCTGTTCTCTAGCTTTAGGTATTCCTCAATAGAGACCCTCCCCCCTCAACACACACACACACAACCATCCAAACAGCTTCTCAATGACTGTCTAAGAAATATGACAAATCAGTTTTATTTATACAAGGATCTATACATAAAAAAAAAAAGTTTTGCAACAGGGGACCCTGTTATATCAGCACTATTCTACAAAATTTTAAACAGTAAGAGAAACTTGCATCAACATTAAATCAACAAATTTCATGAAAAAATAAAAATGAGGTCAAATTTCAGCTGATATATAGTAAGAATGATCTAATTTTAAAAAATTTATCTAGGAGCTGAAATTGCCACATAACTGAAATTGCCACATAACTTCCTCAAGTTTGAACATCAACAAATTCAAAAGCTCTGGCCTTTAGCAATAATTATTAGGGTCTGTTGAGGGGTAAAAAGTAATAAAAATAAAACTTAAGTTGGGATAACACTACAAGAATATGCTTAGTGCCTAGTGTGTGCACGGCTATCTTTCATTTTTTTTTTCATTAAAGTATTTTCTGATAAAGTGATTTAAAAAGTTATAACCTTTACAGGTAGACAGCTCAATCCATCTCCACTACACCAGCTATGTTATGGTGCAAAATTATAATCACTACTCTAATTTACAGGCAAGACGTTTCAAGGCATGATCAGTGATGCTGAGTTTGATACTCAATATAACTCTTAATAGAGGAAAAAAGATAAAACCTCATAAAAAGGACATAATAGTGGAACTCTTTCCATTCCTTCAGGAGGTCAAAATAATAGAGGTATTTGGCAAGGATTTGCAGAAGTACATCGTATTACAAGATAATTCAACGGTGACAATTTGTTAGTTGGCCTAGCACGATGGTTAAAAGAATGCGGACTATCGCTGCATAGCCTGTAGGATCTTGGGCAAGTTCACTGAACAAACATTTATTTTTGCACCTATTTTCTCATAAATATTTTCTCTGCACCTATTTTCTCATAATGGAAGTATCTATTTCCTAGGACTGTTATGAGAATTCAGTAAGATAGCTTAAAGCACTTGTAATGGGGACAGCACAGAGTAAACACAATATTATGCACTATGCTTACTAAAACAAAAAAAATTCAGATTCTAGGAGAAGGAATAAAAATAGATATTTTGCCTAAGAACATGGTTCAGTGAGAATAAGATACATAATGTTAATTTTTACTTTTGAACTATCACAACGTTCATTCATCCTCTTCCCCACAGCTGATCCGATATAAAAGTATTATAGACCGTCTTTGACATTTAAATTTTATCCTATCCTGTAACTTCTACAACCTTGAACAAATAGTTACGTAAAAACAAAACAAAACCAAAAAACCATTGAGGAGTTCCTTCTATTTGCAAGTGATTTCTAGGTAAGTTTGCTTGATTATGTTGTTAAATGTTGGGTTCCGATCTTGACATGAACAGAATTAAACGGAGGAATTTAAATTAGTGGGTAGTTAGGTTGGCATCCTGCACATGGAAATAACTCCACACAACTGCCTTAAAAAATGAGTTCACTCTTAACTTTACTGAAGTATTTGTAAGTACAATTATAGGATGTCTTAGTTTAATATTATTCCATCACCTGATCCTCCCCCCAACAAAAACTGCTAGGCAGTTTTCATATAAGACATAAAAAGCATGGCCCAAAAAAAAAAAAAAAAAAAGCATGGCCCATGTTCTGTTACCAATGTTAATTTCTTAGTTTTGACAAATATCCCACGGTTATGTGAGATGTTAGCATTTAAGGAGACTTGGTGAAGGGTATATGGTTAACTCTTTGTACTACCTTTGCATATTGTCAAAATCAATCCAAAACACAAGTTTCTTTTTAAAATAAGCACAATCCATTAAAGAAAAATTTGAGAAACTGAACTTCAAAATTAAAAACTTCTGTCCCACAAAATACACTTATTAAAATGAGAAGGCAAGTTACAGACCAGGAGGAAATATGTGCAAAGCATATATTTGGTAAAGGATTTGTAACCAGTGTAAAGAAATCTCAAAACTCAATAAAGAAACAATCCAATTTTCAGGTTGCCTGGGTGGCTCAGTCAGTTAAGCAACTCCCTTCGACTCAGGTCATGATCCAGGGGTCCTAGGATCAAGTCCTACATCAGGCTTTTTAATCGGTGGGGAGCCTGCTTCTCCCTCTGACTGCATCTCCCCAGTTTGTGTGAGTGTGTATTCAAGTGCTCTCTGGCAAACAAATACAATCTACCCCCCCCCCAAAAAAAGAACAACCTAATTTTTAAAAAACAGGCAGAAGATTTTCACCATCATATCACCAAAGAAAATATAGGGAAAGCAAATAAAAGTGAAAGATGCTCAATATCCTCAGTCATGGAGAAATGCAAATCGAAACCATAATGAGAAACCACTACGTACCTATTAAATGGCTAAAATTTTAAAGACTGGCCACAGTAAGTGTTGCAAAGAATGTGGAAGGACTAAAACTTTCATACACTGCTCATGGGAATACAAAATGGTACAATCACTTTGGAAAACAATTTGGCATTGCTTTCAAAGCCAAACATACACTTATATATAAAGCAGCCATTCCACACTTAAGTATTCACTCAAGAGAAAGGAAAACACAAAAGGTCACAGCAGCTCTATTTGTAATAGTAAAAAAATGGGGGCGCCTGGGTGGCTCAGTCGTTGGGCGTCTGCCTTCGGCTCGGGTCATGACCCCAGGGTCCTGGGATCGAGCCCCGCATCAGGCTCCCTGTTCAGCGAGAAGCCTGCTTCTCCCTCTCCCGCTCTCCTGGCTTGTGTTCCCTCCCTCACTGTCCCTCTCTGTCAAATAAATAAATAAATAAAACGGAAAAAACTCTCAAATGTCCATGAACAGGTACACAGATAAACAATCTGTACTACAGACATGCAACGTAATACTATTCAGCAACAAACAGGAATGAATTTGGCACACACAACACCCTCAAAATAATTCTTCTATGCTAGAAGCCAGACCAAAAAAAAAAAAGAAAGAAAGAAAAAAATGTAGTTTATGATTCCGTTTACAAAATACAAAAAATGCAAACCACACTATAGTTACAGAATATAAATATAAATCAGTGGTTGCCTGGAGGAGGAAGCCAGGAGGAAGGGATTACAAAAGGGCATGAGAAAATCCCTGAGGGTAAAGGGGATGTGTTTACTAATTGCTTGTGATAGCTTCATGGATGTATACGTACACCAAGATGTATCAAACTGTACAATTTATGTAGTTTTTTGCATGCCAATTGTGCCCCTGATAAAGCTGTTTTAAGAAGTGGGGCAGAGAGAAATAAGACTGATGAAAGGCTATCATTATTGCAGCGAGGCAACAGGCGCATGCCTATCACACTCTTCCTTCTAGTTTTCGGCATGTCTTTAAATTCCTGTAAGAAAGTTTTAGAATTCTGTCCATTCTTAAAATAGAAAGAAAACAATAATTCAATGTTGTATTTACTTTCTACATATACTATTGTAATACCTGCCTGGGTATAGTTGCCAGAATAGAATTCTTTAAAACAGACAAAAAGTATATGGATAAATTTTTTTTATTTTTTCAGTGTTCCATGATTCATTGTTTACACACCACACCCAGTGCTCCTTAAACTATATAGAGCTTAAAAGCTATAGAAATAGTAGCAACTGTTGAGTACTCCATTTTAATTTCATGTGTATCATTGTTTAACCTTTGTTTACCCTCCCCAGAATAGGCTTACCGTGTATTAATAGACTGTTATTTGCCTATAATTTCTACAAAAGCTCTTTTAGATATGGTCCTGATGGTTACCAGATTTTTTTAAAAAGTACCACAGTGTGGAAGGAACGAATGTTTGCATCCAGATGACACTACATAGTTTTTTCTTGAAGGAAGATTTTCAACTTGAATGTAGAGTGACGGAGGTTTTTCTTGCAGTGGGAACCTACAGTCTAATACTACTAGGCACCGTGCTGTTTTAAAGGGGATGTTACAGCTATGTATTTCAAAGAACAGTGGTTAAGATTTAAATGTTAAGTAAAAGGTGTATCGATTACCGCTTACTGAAGCGAACAGAAGGATTCAAGAAGTTTTTTTCTAGAGGAAACAGCAACTGAATTAAGCCCTGAAGTGACAAAAAAAGATTTCACTAAGACAGTATTCTTTAATGTCCAAGTGATTGAGGAAACACCATTTTTTAATACCAAAGGCTTAGAATGAGTGTTTTACAACTGCTAGCTCAGAAATACTGACCTGGCTACCTTAAACAATTACTATTTATAATCTTATCAAAGAAATTTAGCAAAATAATGCAAGAATAAATTCCAAGATTAATGTACAATAAAGAATATGTTAATATGCAAATGTGCCAAGCCTAATAACTGCAGGGAGAGGGCAAAACCGTAGTCTGTCAAACTTTCGAATGAGTTAATGCTGTTTCCCTCTCATTATACTAAAGAAACTATATAAGCACTTAAGACTATCAATACTTTCCAGATACTATGTTAGATACAGAGGCCTGTTAGGAAATGTTAGGCGTAATTTTCAATTCATTAAAAATCTGAGTAAAGATACATTGAGAAAACATGAAAAAAAGTAGCAATTTTAATTAAGTAGATAAAAATTAAATTGATAAGCATTATGTCACCAAGAGATTTATTTTAGTAAAAAGGTATTATAAATATATATCCACCCAACAGTACCACTTCAAGATATATAAAACAACGAAAGCTACATGTGAAATTTTTGAAGTCACAAAAAGCCAACAACATTCTAAGACTGGAAACAAAAATTATGCAGCAGAATAGTACTGCCATTAAAGAGTAAACAATAAGGAACATCATGAAATATTATAGTGGAGGACTAGTGGTCAAAATTGGTGGGATGCAGATAAGACAATAGCAGGAAAACTATGCTTCTATACACATGGGAAGACAACCTCTCCCCCCCAAAAAGCTGGATCTTTCAACTCAAAGAGTAAACAATGTAAATTTTTAAAAGGGGGGGGCTATAAAGACAGAAATCGCTGAAATAAAGAACAAAAAAGGCAAAGACTGAAACACCAAAATGTGATTCTTTGAAGAAAATGTTAGAAAGATAAACCTCTGGCAAACTCAATCAAGAAGAGTTGGTGATATGTGGTGATGTGAATTAATAAAATATGGTATAAAAACATGAAACAACCACAGATAAAACAGATTTTTAAAATTATAAAATATTACAAACTACAAATACCAATATATTTGAAAAATCAGAAGAAATGGATTTCTCTAGAAAAACAGCAAAACTGGCAAAAAGTATAAAACTAATGAAAATTAAAGAAATTTGAGTTGATTTCCCTCATATAGAGGATGGAAAAGTCCAAACCAGGTTGTTTTGGGGTTTTTTTTCTACTTTTTATTTGGGAATAATTTCAAAGTTTCATAAGAATTGCCAGCATAGTACAAAGAACATACACAAACCGTATCAACCTGTTAACATTTTACCTCATTTCTTCCATCACTTGTCATTTGCTCACAGCACATTCTCACATCTTCCTTCTCACTCTTTATCCTGATCTACATAATTGATCTCTAACTACCTTAGTATGTATTTCCACAGAATAAGGATATTTGCTTACATAACCACAGAGCAGTTACAACTTCAGTTACACTGACATAATACTTTAATCTATCATCCATATTGCGATTTTGTCAGTTAATCCCATCATATCCTTAGAGCATTCCTTCCACTACTCCCAAGTTCAGTACGGAGTCCAGAATCATCTCCTGCATTTATCATGCATCTTCAGCCTCCTTTAACCTGGAATAGATTTTGGCCTTTACCTTACATGGCACTGCTATTTTTGAGGAACACAGTCCTTTAATTTTTAAATAATATGGTTCTTATTTGAGGTTTGTCTGATGTTTCTTCATGACCAGATTCAGCTTATATATTCCTGGCCGGAATCCTTCATAAGTGATGTTGTGTCTTTCTCAGTGTATTATATCCAGAAGCATACGATACCCATCTGTTTCAGCACTTGCAATTCCACTTTTAGGTAATTCTTAGGAGAAATGAAAACAATGTCCACAAAAAGGCTTGCAAGAAAATGGCCCCTTTTATTTCTAATAGCCAAAAACTAGAAGCAGCCTAGACGTCCAACAGCAGTAAAATAAACTATAGTGTATTCACAGAACGTACTAACTACTCCCAATAAAAATAAATGAATTACTGACTAATGAAACAACATGTATAAATCTTGGAAACATTACACAGAATAAAAGAAGCTAGACACAGGAACATACTGTGTAACTCCATTAGATGCAGCTCCAGAATTAGCAAAACTAATCCACAGTGATAGAAATCGAATCACAGGTTGCTTCAGGGGATTCACTAGAAAAGGACATGAGGAAATTCTGGGGTAATACAAATGATCTATACCTTGATGGGGGAGGGAGGGTAGATTACACAAATACATGTATTTGTCAAAATTGATCCAACTACATGCAGAGCTAATACATGTGCATTTCATTGTATGTAAATTATCTCAACTTAAAAATTTAAGAAACAGAAAAGTTTATATTTTTTTTCTCTCAGCAATAACCAAAAAGAAAATAAGCTACAGCAATAACAAAAATTATAAAACAATTTAGAAATTAACCTAAGAAAAATAATAGACAATGATTTACAGATAAACAATTTTAGCTCTGGTAATGATCATACAATAAAGAAATAAAACACAAAAATCTAGTATGTTCATAGATGGAATGCTGGTGACAGCAATGTAAAAATAGCAATTCATCACTCAAATATAACTCTTATCAAAATACCTGAAGGATCCTATTGTTCTAATATGATATAGAAAAAAAGTGGCCCAAGAATAACTAAATTAACAACCACCACCAAAAAAAGCAAAGGCATGTGGTTCACCTTGCCAGATAAATTTATTACAAAAGCACTGTAATTAGACGACAGTACTGGGATAGCAACAGGCAAGCAAATGGAACAGAATATACCCAAATGCATTTATTAACTTATAGTCTCTCTTCAGAAGCAGCCACACACAAACTGTTCAATGAATAAATGATACTATGAGGCCTTCCTAAGGGCATCTGCCACATCGTTAACTACTTACAATTCATTTTAATGATGACTAAAGCAATTAAAAGTGTTAAATGAAAAGAAGTAGAAAGAACGAGATTAGTTAGTGTTAGACAACTTATGTAAAATTTTATAACATATAAGCAAAACAAGATTATCTGGGAAGAAAACACATCAAATAAACACATGAAGGCTGACTGGACAGGCTCCGATATACTCTGGGTAATTGCCTAAAATGGGGAAAGAGGAGTGAAACTGAAGATAGAAGATAAAAGAGTCATCATGTAAAATGGAGAGAAAAAGGGGACCCGTGCAAAACTCTGCATCAAGTACGAGCAATGTCATCCTCAGCACCTGATGTCTTGGGGGGAAAAAAGTTATGTTTTTATTTTTTTTTATTCAGACTTTCAGATAAATTTTTACAAATAAAGAAGCTAAACTCAGAAATTAACGTGTCCAAAGTCATTCAATTTGTGATTACAAGCCTAGATTATCTCCATCCAAAGCCTACAATCTTTCTTTATTGCTGTACTTCATATTTAATATTCTCTGGTCAACAGATAAATGAAAAGTGAGAAAATAACACTGATCTCTTCAGTCAGTAATTGATGGTATTAGTCAAGGCTAGTTATAGCATAACAAATACTAAGAACTACCACAAAAGAGGAACAACGTTTACCTCAGACTTAGATAGTGGCAACAACAGAAATAAGAAATTTTGCAGCACGGTGACGAGACATGGAGTTCAGAGTCAAGATCCCCAAGTGTTATTCCCAGGTCCTCCATTCATTAGTTGTATGTTCTTGGGTAAACTACAAAACCTGTGTGCCTCAATATCCACACTCAAAGGAAGTTACTATGGGGCACGTGGGTGGCTTGGCTAGTTAAGCTTCTCACTCTTTTTTTAAAGATTTTTAGGGCGCCTGGGTGGCTCAGTGGGTTAAGCCGCTGCCTTCAGCTCAGGTCATGATCCCAGGGTCCTGGGATGGAGTCCCACATCGGGCTCTCTGCTCAGCAGGGAGCCTGCTTCCCTTCCTCTCTCTCTGCCTGCCTCTCTGCCTACTTGTGATCTCTGTCAAATAAATAAATAAAATCTTAAAAAAAAAAGATTTTTATTTATTTATCTGACAGACAGAGATCACAAGTAGGCAGAGAGGCAGGGGGTTGGCGATGGGCGGGGGAAGCAGGCTCCCCGCTGAGCAGAGAGCCGGATGCGGGGCCTGATCCCAAGACCCTGCAATCATGACCTGAGCCGAAGGCAGAGGCTTTAACCCATCGAGCCACCCAGGCGCCCCTAAGCTTCTTACTCTGGATACCAGATCAGGTCATGATCTCAGATGGAGCCTGGCATCCAGCTTCTCACTGAGCGCGCAGCCTGCTTGAGAGTCTCTCTCTCCCCCTCTGCCCCCTCCCCTGGCTCCTGCACGCATGCGCACTGACTCGCAAGCGCGCTGGCTTGCTCTCTCAAATAAATAAACAAAATGGAGTTATTATGAGGAAAATAAAAAGATGCATGTGCTGTGCTTATCAATCTGACATAAAATATGAACTCAAATGTTAACTACTGTTATCAGCTATTGTCTTTCTACCTTCTTTACTTCCCAAATTCCAGATTAGTATATACTTGTAGTCTCAGTTTCTTCACCTTCTATTAGCCCTCAGCCTGCTGATTTCTAATTTTTGCCCTCATTAAACTACTGAAATCAGTACGGTAGTAGCAGGATCTACTTTTTTTTTTTTTTTTTTTTTAATTTCTCTGCTGTGTGTGGCACCTTTGACTACTGCTTCTACTTGAAACCTTCTTCTCCTTTGGTTTGTCAAATTATACAATTCTGTTTCTCACCTCCCTCCAAGTCTTCTGAGTCTCCTTTGATATGCTGCTTAAGCTAACTACAGCAGATTAAATCCCGGTGCTTCCAGGATTCTGTTCTCAATCTTCCTTGTACACCTCATTTAAAAGTTGATCTCTCTCCTTTCACGTTCCAAGATACCTCCAAAACAACTAAATCCAAACTTGAACACAAAAATCCTCCTTTGCCAAATCTCCTCTTCCTGTATCCTTGATCTCATCAAGTGATACTGCTATCCACCCAGTCCTCAAGTCAGAAACCTAAAAAACATCTATGCTACTCCTTTCCCTTCATCCTCCCTCTACTATCTATAGTTTACCTCAAATTTCTGTAATCCATTTCTCCATCCTGTTATGACTGCCTCAGCTCAAGCCCTCATCTCTTAGAGCAAACTTCTAACAGAGTTCCCTAATTCCCATCTTACCATCTCTGCAAATCAACCCTTCACACGGCCAGGAACCTAACACTAATTGTCAGAATGCTGTTCTCCTGCTTAGGACCTCTTATCAACTCTCCATGACAAAATTCAAGCTTCCTTGCATATTTTAAAATATCTAAAATTCCTCTATTGCCTAAGTCTTCAGCTTTATATTTTCTGCCACTCCCTGCCTCCCACTTCAAGCTTCAGTAATATGGAACTACTTGTAGCTGTTCCCTGAACACATCTGGCTGTCTCATGCTTCCAAGTGTCTGGCTCATGCTTCTCTGTCTTCCAAGACTGTTCTGCCCCTGCTCCCATTCCTCACCATCCAAAACCTGACGGAATTCCCGCCCCCCCCCCTGCCCCGGGGCAGGAACAAGTTAGTGACTAGGACACATTCCTCATTTCCACAACCTGGGGTTTGGCCACAACCCTCTGGCATATCTAAGCACTTACTACAATTCTGAACTGAAATTAACTGTTTATATTTCTGTTCCTCACACAACACTGAGCACCTCTAAGGCACAGAACTTGCTGCCGTGTTCTCAGCACAGTGATCTCCTAAGCTCTTCCTTTGACTACGGATTAGAACAGCTTGGATAAGAACTTAGAAAAGGAAGAGAGCCCAGTTATCACAGAATTTATGGTAAAAGAAAGAACAGAACTGGGCAATGAAGAATTGCTTCTTAAACACAAGGACACATCTAATCCACAGTATGGGAACATAGTGTAAGCCATTCAATTACAGCAGCATGGTTCAAGTAATGCCCTGCGTACATTCCCCTTCATAAACAAACAAATAGGCAATCCAGGAAAACATAAAGGTGGGAAAGTAGAACTTTAACTTTGAGGTAACAGTAAAAATTATGGTTTTTTTTTAACATTACTATTCAGAAATCTGAAAAAATTAGGAGAAATTCTATGAAGTACATGGAAATTTGTAGGAAATGGGTATTACAGAAGCCAGTTTGATCGAAACACAAAAAAAGACCAAAAGATCACTGGGCCTCCAGTGCTTTTGCTTCATAAGCACTCTACTTTCTTTCAATCACAATGTAGTAAAAGACAGAGAGCCTTCTTAAACTATTACCAGCTTGGGGACTCTTTAAGCTTGCTTCTCTCTGTGAGGTCTACCTGCTGATCACAAGAGGTAACACTGTTCATTTCTCCTCCCAGTTTTTATTCTATTTGGCCGCCAAAGCAGTTTCCAATCAAATCACATGGAACTACAGAGCTCGGCCGAAGAAAACTCTGTATTCAGGTGTTTGCTTCTAATCAAACCTTTGAATTTCAAAAGTTCTGATCTTTAATCTTCACTGTTCTTGTATTCTCTTAGCTTAATTATTCCATAGACCAAAATCTATTAGAGGATTGTTTCACTAAATTTGCCTATAATTTCGAGGATCTAGCATGGGGTAGCACTTATTAAACACTATGGTTTGTTCTGTTTTTACATCTAAACATACCATTAGAAATTCAGCCAATATAACTGTTCTCAAAGCTTCTGAAGATAATCATATACTTACTTGAAAATGATATATATTAAGAAACTGCATCAGGTATATTTAGCCTAAAAAACCCAAGTCACAATGCCTCGCAATCTTAATTTTCAACCCAAAACTACAAAGATAGTCCCCAAATAAAATACTACCAGGCTAACAGGTTAGTCGTGCTATACCTACAAAAGTAGGTTTGGGCCAGACTTCAGGCCTTTAAGGTGAGGGTTTAAATTTTTCTCTTCAGGAATACAGGAGTCTATGAAAGATGTTTTAGCAAGAGACTGACATAATCAAAATTGTGTGTTAGTAAGATAAATCATGGCACTGTGTAGAATGGGTTGAAGCATACATATAAGGGTGGGATTACTCCAGCCTCTTCTATTTCAATGCCAAACAAATGTGTAAGAATCCATGCCTACCAGCTCTTCAAGTATAATCTGTTTCCACTCCCATAAGCTTTTACCAAGTACTTCCCTCTTGAAAAAAAGACCCTTTTCTCAGTTTTCAAACTTTTCAGCCTTATCTGAGACATTTTATATTGCTGCCATTCAAATGACATCCTTAAACCTCTTCCCATCTTTCATTTCAAACCACTCTCCTTCCCTTCAGAGCTTTACTTTGCTTGGCATCCTTCTTTATTCTAAGTCTCTGCAGAAGCTCCGTGTTCAGTCAAACTTCTGTTTCAAAAATAATCCCTTCTATGAGGACAACTCCAGCCCAATTCTTAAATGCACTGAAGTCTGCATTTTTAAAAAATTTTTTAAAGATTTATTCATTTGACAGAGAGCGCACGAGCGCACAAGGAGGGAGAGCAGCAGACTTTCCACTGAGCACGGAGGTCAATGCAGAACTAGATCCCAGGACCCTGGGGTCATGACTGAGCCAAAGGTAGACACTTAACCCACTGAGCCACCCAGGTGCCCAAAGTCTGCATTTTTCAGTGCCTATATCATGTCTCCACTTGGATCATCCCACGTGGATCATTCCACTCTCAACGGCTCCTCCTATTCAAATCCTCAGCAACTCTTCCATTTCTTTTTGAACATGTCCAATTCGTCGAGTTGCCCCAGTTAAAAAACAATGAACTTTTCTTCTCTTTTTGAACTTCATTTGCACAGATTTGTAACTTTAGATCCTAGCATTTATTCTCTCAACCAATATACTCCAAGAAAGCAGCTAACTAACTTTGTTTTATCCACCAGCATCCTACAAAGAATACACCACACAGAAGCCTCAGTAAGTATCTTTCAACACTGACATGGATGACAGAATGCGAGTTCTGAAGAACAAGAGCCTGTCAGAAGCAAACTAAAACCAAGTTCTCTTCTGAATCCTAGACCAATGCTACTTCTACTATATTCCTCTATTAATGGCCAATCTATCTCCAAACCAGATCATTTACTTCCTCAAAACTCTGCTCAATGCACCCTCTTCATTTTTACTACCAAATACTTGTTATGATAAACGTCAATTACTTCAACTGCCTTTTTTTTTTCCTTTTTTAGCATTCATCCCTCCAAGTCCCTTCTGAAATATTTCTAAAACAATGATGTCAAAAATAACATTCTTGGAGCACCACTTCTCTTGCTGGATCTTTACTAATTCCTTAGGTTAGTTTGTAAAACCCATTACAATTCCCAAAATACAGCTTTTAGTTTCTAGACAAGCTTGTCTGCTTACTATCACTCGCACCTATATCAAGTACATTATCTCTTTTATTCTCTTTTTCCTTGACAACTAAGTACTATCTACCCACTACAGACAGACGCACATATACACCCCACACTAGGACAAGACCATTATTCACATCAGCAGCACCAGTACACCTTATTTCAGTTCATGAAACATCTACATTCCCAAGAAGCGAAGATTATAAGCCACACATCATTTTCTCTTAAACTCAAGTCAAGTCTTTCCTGACCACTCCAGGCCTAATTTTTCCCTTCTTTAAGCACTGCTGAGCAATTCAGCTTTTTGAACTGAAAATTCACAAATGTCCAAATTAGTTATCTTAGAATTTAAAAGTACAAAAAAAAAAAAAAAACCTCAGAATTCATCTAATCTAGTAGTAATAAAGAATGAATAAGAATATCCCAAGCCTACTGAGACAGAATCCCCAAGGTAAGAATCCTAGGCATGTGTATTTTTTTAAAGCTTCAGGAATAATTCTAATGTTCATTCCTAGTCGAGGCAATCCAGTCTGCCCATTTTCAGATAAGAAAACTAACACACAAAGAAAAGGTAAAGAAATTTGCCTAAAGCCATATACAAGACTACTGGCCACATAAAGCAATGACAAAAACACAGGCTCACCAGATGTCCATTGACAGATGAATGGATAAAGAAGATGTGGTGTGTATATATACCTATGTGTATATATATGTATGTCTACACACACACACACACACCAGAATATTACTCAGCCATCAAAAAGAATGAAATCCTGCCATTTGCAACAACATGAATGGAACTGAGGATATTATGCTAAGCGAAGTCAGTCCATTAAAGACAAATACCCTATAATTTCACTCATATGTGGAATTTAAGAAACAAAACAGATGAATATAAGGAAAGGGAACAAATAATAAGATAAAAATACAGAGTGAGGCAAACTGTAAGACTCTTAACTCTAGGAAACAAACTGAGGGTTGCTGGAGGGGAGGTTGGTGGGATAAAGGGGTAAATGGATGACAGGCATTAAGGAGGACACTTAATGTAATGAGCACTGGGTATTATATGCAACTGATGAATCACTAAATTCTACCCCTGAAATTAATAATACACTGTACGTTAACCAAATTGAATTTAAAAAATAAGAACAAAAGACAGGCTCAGACTCGGCCTACTTAGGTTTTGGGTCATTGCTTACTAGCTGTGAGAACTTGGGCAAGTTAGTTCACTTTTTTGTGCCTCTCTTTTTTCATCTTTAAAATGGTGTGGCTATCTCAAAAGAGTTGTAAAGAGAGTAAGTTGGTGGACACGAAACACTGAGAATATTAATAAGCATTCAGTAAAGGCTCACTGTTAATAATGCAAAAAAAAAAGGGGGGGGGATTACAACTGAACTCTAGGTTAGTTTTATGCCATTTCCACTACATCAGTATGTATGTGTATTTTGGTTTTTTTTTTTTTTGTTTTTTTTTTTTTTTTTAAGATTTTATTTATTTATTTGTCAGAGAGAGAGAGGGAGAGAGAGCGAGCACAGGCAGACAGAATGGCAGGCAGAGAGAGAAGCAGGCTCCCTGACGAGCAAGGAGCCCGATGTGGGACTCGATCCCAGGACGCTGGGATCATGACCTGAGCCGAAGGCAGCTGCTTAACCAACTGAGCCACCCAGGCGTCCCTGTATGTGTATTTTGACAACCAGAAGGGCAGAGCTCAAGTCTCCTGCTTCTTCAGGATTCCCCACCACCACAAATACATTGTTGGTAACTAAATACCATTTTGAATTAATTAATGGATTCCTATTTCTGAACCCTACCACCTACGCCCTCCTAACTATAGCAAAGCACCCAGAGGAAATAAAAAGAATTCTTGTAACAATGCTTACTATGAGCAAGGCATTATTTTAAGTACTTTACATATTTTCTTGTGTTAGATTACAAATACTCTATAACAAGAAACACAAAATTAGCTTAGTACCTATAAGCCAAAAAACATTTTCTAACAAAGCTAGGTGTTACTTCTATGTAAAATATAAAACAATTTTAACTACTGATTCATCACAAAAATAAAGTCCTAAAATAAAATCAAGCTGTCAAAAAAATCTGCATTCATGAAGTAAGTTTATCCCAAGGGATTAACATTTTTATACTGCAAATACTTGAAAACAATTTCTCCTATCCTTCAACATGTACAATTTTACTTTTTGAAACTACTTTAAAATACAGCCTTAAAAGCAAAACATACAACTGGCACTAAAGTACAATCTGCAATACATACATACTATGTTTTAAATAAAGAGTCCCATTTATGTATAAACTACTAAACAAAAGTATTTCATACATACGTTTCTACTTGTAGATGGCTTGAAAGAATAATAAAGTATTTAAAATTTTTATAAATTTTTCTCTTCCGTTTCGTTACAAGTACTAGAATGTTAGCTATACATATTGACCTATTTCTCTATTCAGACAGTTGAAACAAGTGAAAGAATAATTTAGGAGTTCATGAACAATGGAAAAATGAAATAACCAATGTCCAAAGGTAAGTTAGGTGTTAGTATCTTTTTTTTTTTTTTCCATTACCAGCCAACCCAATTACCTGCCTCCATTCCGATATACCCTCAAATGTTTAATAACCTAAAGACGATATTATAAAACACATCCAACTCTTTTTAAAATAATTCAAAGGATATTATAAATAAGTAATGTGCCAAAAAAAAAAAAATAAGTAATGTGCCACTTTTTATTGGTCACAAATATTGGCATTTTACACAAAGATGTTGTACCTCCCTGGTCACACCTTCTTCCACAGACCTTTTCCTATTTAGGGAATTTGGCTTCATTTAACTTGTCTGAAAAGATCTAACACTGTTTTTAATAACTTAATACCTCTTTTAAGTACTATACACTTTCTTTGGAATGTCTATCCCAGGGCAAAGATAAACTTTTCTTCCCAAAGTTTTTCACATCAAGTTCCACAAGAAAGACTTAAAAAAAAAAAAAAAAATTAAGATACAACTGGCATATAAAGTATGTTTGTTTCAGATGTACAAAATAGTAATTCAATATTATTACGTATTGTGGTATGTTTACCACAAAGTACATCCATCACCACACAGCTGTAATTTTTTTTCTTGTGATAATTTTTAAGATCTACTCTTAGCAACTTGAAGATCTACAATACAGTATCATTACCTAGAGTCACCATGCTAAAAAGTGTACACCAAGCCAAGAAAGACTATTAAAAGAAAGTCATCAAATGATTTAAAGAAGAGGGATGACTTCACTATTTTATTTTGAATATTTATTATTTTATTCAGAAAAGAGACTTATGGTCTTAAAAAAAGTTACAGAAACACAACAAAGAAAGTAACTTCTCCAGACAAAAAACAGGATTTTCAAGGATATTTCCAATCATTACCTTAAAAATTACAAAACTGCTTATTTTTCTTGTTTATTTCTGCTCACTTATGCATACTGACAAATGAGCAAGAAACCAGCAAAATTATCAAAGAAAAAGCAACAGAAAGGCTACAGAAATAAAGTCACAAACCAAGAAATTATTACCTCTGAAGTCAAAGAAAACTAGGTAACATATTCAGAAAAATTACTAAGGACTGGGGCACCTGCGTGGCTCAGTGGGTTAAAGCCTCTGCCTTCGGCTCAGGTCATGCATGGTCCCAGGGTCCTGGGATCGAGCCCCTGCATTGGGCTCTCTGCTTCACAGGGAGCCTGCTGCATCCTCTCTGTATGCCTCTCTGCCTACTTGTGACCTCTGTCCATCAAATAAATAAATAAAATCTTTAAAAGAAAAAAAAAAAAAAGAAGAAAAGAAAGGAAGAAAGAAAGAAAAAGAAAAATTACCAAGGACAAAAAAGCATACAAAACAGACAACTTTGATTTAGGTATCTATCAAATCTCTCCACTGTGACTGCCACTTTAGGGCTTCCAGCCTCCCTGAAGTCTGTCCCTTCCAATCCACTCTATGGTCATAGTGATCTGATCTCATGCTCTTGCTCAAACTATTACCCTGACTCATAACTCTCAGCCAGGCTAAAAATCAAGAGTTCATCTGCATAATTATCAAGTCCCTTCAAAACCTGGCTCTAGCCTCCCTTCCCATCTCTCCCCACAAATACTCTAGGAATCTTGCCTCTACCTGAAACAAAATTCTTCCATTTTGTACTATCCATCCTGCAAACCATTTATGCAGATGAGTACTGAGATTCATAGAAATAACTCGTCCAGGGACATACAGATAGTGATAGAATCATATCTAGAATATGAATTCTACCCTTGGTGTTCCTCAAAATCTTTGTAATTATTTTTTGTAATTATTTGTCAAATGTATGAGAATTGCTTAAATGTCAGATTTTTCTCATTAGCTCTAAATAGGAGCTTCCCCAAGATGATCCTATTGGTTACAATAGATTTTTTTAGTCTTAAAGATATAAACCAGCCTGATAAGGGATGTTGACTAATGAAGGGGCCATACAAGGGTAGGGACAGAGTGTATAGGAAATCTCCGAAACTTCCACTCAATTTCAATTTTACTGGGAACATAAAATGGCTCTATAAAATAGTCTTTTTTAAATTAATTAAGCTTTACTAAGTTTAATATAAGAATTTATACTTGTTCTGAAGGTCAGCTGGTCAAACATGAATAACCCCAGGGACTACATAATCAGAAACCTGTGGGAAAATGTGGAAGTTCCACAAACTGGGGTTTACCTCCAGGCATTGTGAGACACTGGCGTTTATGTATCCCAATTAAGTAGCCTTAGGGATTATATTATTAAGTTTTAACTAAACTGACTCTCACAACATGGAGAAATAGCTTTGAAAAAATTCCTGCAAAGACTACAAAGAAAATAACTACACAAGCACAAGTCAACAAGAAAATCGCAAGGCTAAGACTCCCAACTAGAACAAGCTATTCATCAATCACATCATGATGTAAAATACTCTAATTGGTCAATCACAAAGCTCTCACCAGAAATTATTACTTGAGCAAAAAAAATTCTATTAATAGAAAGTATTAGACTGTTCATTTCTCTCATCTTTTTAAACACCTAATTTATGTAACTTATTAGTATATTATCATACTAATATCATATTGGCACATGCGCACAACTTATAAACAATGAAGCACATATTAAAGGTTGCATGCATATCATTTTACTGGGGGGGACACACTCAAAAGAATTTGAATATCCACTGCTTAAAGCATAGACCAAATCTTTTTCCTCTTTAAGATAATGATCATTCTTCCCAGTTTGCCAGGACTGAGAGTAGTATATTAGGCTGCATGATGCCTCCCAGAGATGTCCAAGTCCTAATCCCTGAATATGTTACATGTTAAACCAATCTTGTGATTAAATTAGCAATTTTTTAATTTAATTTTTTTTTATAAACATATAATGTATTTTTATCCCCAGGGGTACAGGTCTGTGAATCGCCAGGTTTACACACTTCACAGCACTCACCATAGCACATACCCTCCCCAATGTCCATAACCCCACAACCCTCTCCCGACCCCCCTCCCCCCATCAACCCTCAGTTTGTTTTGTGAGATTAAGAGTCACTTATGGTTTGTCTCCCTCCCAATCCCATCTTGTTTCATTTATTTTTTTCCTACCCCCCAAACCCTCCATGTTGCATCTCCATTTCCTCATATCAGGGAGGTCATATGATAGCTGTCTTTCTCCGACTGACTTATTTCATTAAGCATGATACCATCTAGTTCCATCCACGTCATCGCAAATGGCAAGATTTCATTTCTTTTGATGGCTGCATAGTATTCCATTGTGTATATATACCACATCTTCTTTCTCCATTCATCTTTTGATGGATATCTAGGTTCTTTCCATAGTTTGGCTATTGTGGACATTGGTGCTATAAACATTCAGGTGCACGTGCCCCTTCGGATCACTACGTTTGTATCTTTAGGGTAAATACCCAGTAGTGCAACTGCTGGGTCATAGGGTAGTTCTATTTTCAACTTTTTGAGGAAACTCCATGCTGTTTTCCAGAGTGGTTGCACCAGCTTGCGTTCCTATAAATTAGCAATTTTGAGATGGGTATATAATCCTGGACTGTCTTGGCGGGCCCAATGTAATCACAAGTGCTTGTGGAAAAAGAAGCAAGGGGATCAGTGATTTAGCACATGTGAAGCCTGGAGCTAGAGGTGAGAATGATGTGAGAGAGAAGTCACAGACTGCAGGTGGCCCTAGAAGCTGAAAAGGTCAAGAAACAGATTCTTTACCTAAGAGACTCAGGAAGGAGCCATCTCTGTTGACATCCTGACTTTAGCCCTGTTAAGGCTTATTTTGGACTTCTGATCCCAGAACTGTAAGGTAACAGATGTATGCTGCCACTAAATTTTTGGCAACTTGTTAACAGCATCAGTAAGAAATAACACAGGAGATTCCTGGGACATGGGACTTTCACTGACAAAACCAGGATAAGCTGGTCACCCTATTTTTAGGTTTTCAATGCCCACAACATATGGTACATAATAAGCATGAGAAAAATCCTTGTTAAATAATTTTATAATGAAATAAATGGATTACATACCCTATATATATTTTGTGAAATATGTAGATAATACACCCTCACTATTTAATAAAGACCTGTCGTATGTATTATCTCATTTCATCCTCCTAACAACCCTGAGAAGTATAAATGAATTAGTTTTCCTACTTTTAGGATACAAGAATTAAGGTTTAAAGAAATTACGTACTATGTCCTAGGACACATATCGAGTAAGCGACGGAGCAGTATCTAAAACACAGGCCCTCTGGTCTTTGATACCAGTCAGGACGCTCTACCACAAATCAGGCTGCACAGATTCAAATCCAAGCTGCTAAACTTAACAGCTGCTTCACCTTGCCAAATCAGTTAATATACCTACTTCCTGAACTATAAAATGCAGAATAAGGTTAACAATAATACTTACCTCACAGGGCTGTGAAGACTGAACATATTAAAGTGTGTAAAGTACCCACAAGCTACACATAGACATGACAATTATTACTCTGTGCTACAGCTACCGTACGTTTATGCTTAAAATACTCTGTACTACTTGATAAAGAATCACACAATATATGCAAAAGTAAAAAATAGCAACTAAAATGACTAATAAGACGGAAGGGTGGGTTTTGTGTGACAGCAATCTAAGGTTAGGACTCTAGACTGAAAAGAAAAAAGGAGAGGGGAGACATAATCAATATCTATAGAAGTGTGAGAGTATAAAAAAGGGGATAAAAAATTTCAGTATTATTGGTGGGAGGGAGGTGAATCTTAGAAACTAGAGAACTGGGACGCCTGGGTGGCTCAGTTGGTTAAGCAGCTGCCTTCGGCTCAGGTCATGATCCCAGCGTCCTGGATCGAGTCCCACATCGGGCTCCTTGTTCTGTGGAGAGCCTGCTTCTCCCTCTGCCTCTGCCTGCCACTCTGTCTGCCTGTGCTCTCTCTCTCTCTCTCTTTCTGACAAATAAATAAATAAAAATCTTAAAAAAAAAAAAAAAAGAAAGAAAAGAAACTAGAGAACTGCGGTATGAACACACAGCATTCATAAATTACAAAACGATACAGCTTAAAAAAGAAATGGATCACAAAATTTAGAGACAATTTATAAACGTCAAAGACAAAAATGGCTACTAAAAGAAGCTTAACTACTCTTCTGTAAACTCTAACCCTAAGGGAAAATGGAGATATTGGGAAATGACATACAGACCAGACTGTAACAAGGATCAGACCTCCAGATGAATCAGTGCAGAGTGTCTCAAAGACATAACATAACCTCTACCATCATTACCCCGTACCAGTACTCTTCTCTAATCGCATCATCACCCTTCCAAGAAAATCTCAAGCCTAAATACCCTCTTTTCAATGCCCTTTAATGACTTCAATAAAGAATAATTTAAAAGTCCCTAAATTTGGCAGTACAAACCAATCTCAAAATACACTAGTCCAACTATTTCTTTTTTTTTCTTTGAAATTTCTTTTTTTTTTTTTAAGATTTTACTTATTTGACAGAGAGAGAGAAATCGCAAGTAGGCAGAGAGGCAGGCAGAGAGAGAGAGGGGAGGAAGCAGGCTCCCTGCGGAGCAGAGAGCCTGATGTGGGGCTTGATCCCAGGATTCTGGGATCATGACCTGAGCAGAAGGCAGAGGCTTTAACCCACTGAGCCACCCAGGTGCCCAGTCCAACTGTAGACTGATTTTTTTTTTTCTAATAGGTCATAACCTTCTGTTACTAATGAATAAAGTTGAGAAACCATATTGAAGTTAACTTAAGCAAAAGACAGCCAGAAAGTACACAAAGTAATAGAAGCATGGTTACTTTAAATTCACAAGTGAGTTTAAGAAACACATTGTAGTTTGATTTCATCTCCACCATCTACTTAAAAAAAAAAATGTTTAAGGGTACAGATTTTCCACTATAGATAACTAAGTCCTGGAGATCTGGTAAGGAATATAGATTTATATATATAGATAATGATATTTTAGGACAGTGACTAAACTTACTATGAGACTAGGTTTTAATTATTCTGACCACAAAAAAGAAATAATTATGTGATATGATAAAAGTGGTAACTATCACTACAATGGCAATCATATTACAGTACATAAATGTATCATGTCAACATGTTATACATCTTGAATTTGCACAATACCATAATGACATTTAGACAATGTCAAGTATATTTCATAAAAAAAAAAAAAAAAAGGCAGAGGTACCGGTGCATTTTAAACTTGAATGAAAAGTGTAACCTCTGTGCCCTATGAGCCACTTCAGAAAGTGCTGGTGAAGAATAACATAGTCTAGAGTTGGGCAAGATCAAGGAGAAAGAAGAAAGAAACGATACATTAGCCTGTAAATTACCAAGCAGCCCCCAGAAAAAGATGGAAATGAACACCAGGTTTTGGTATCTCACCTACAAATTTAAATTTAAAATGGGGTGAGTGGACTCATCTCCTGCATGCACTTGTCGGTACCCAACAGGACACTAACAAAGTGGGGGGGGGGGTGACAGCTGTCCTGTTAAAAGTGTTTGGAATTAAAGTCAAAAGGCCAGATGTCTTGTTCTCGAAAGCGTCTATCTGTCTTCAGATCGAAATTCCTCAGCCTGCAAGAGTTTTCCTTCTCCTGTCACTTAGTATTTCATGTGAGCAACAACTCTGCCACTTCAGGACCTTTGGAATCTATTAAGCACAGAAAAAATGGACACGTCGTTGGTGTCTTCCGGAAGAAAACAAGGGACTTAATGAATAAATTTATTCATTAATGAATTCATTTATTCGTTAACGAATAAAGTTTATGTAGACTTTAATAAACAGCAGATCGCTTTGACTAAAGAAGCATCTTCCCAGTCAGCGGGGCTCACACCTCCAGGAGGGGGAAAACGGCTTTTCCCAGTGAAGTGACAGCAATCCTTTTCCTGACAAGGTGTCTTTGCGCCTCGAAGCCACCCAGGCGTGCCTGGGATCAGCAGAAACTCCATAAACTTCAGGAACAAAGCACTCTTCCCGCCTTGGAAGGACAGGACTCGCCCTGCCATCACTCAGGGACATTCCGCACGACACACCACAACCTGGCGCACGCACCACACCTGAGACGCGCGCCTGCACCAGCGGCTCCGCGTCATCTGCCCCTTGAAAAGGGGCTCCGGAACGCCCCCCCCCCACAAGTTTCCAAGAGCAGCAACCCCAGGTGCACTCGAGGCCCGAGACGGCAGGACCTGGCCTGCACCGCCGCGCGTGCGGTCCTCTGGCCCTCGTGACAATCACGTTTTTAGAATCGCACGGCGACCGCACGCACCCGACCCTCTCTCCCCTGGTCCCACCGCACGCGGAGAGAGAGCAGCCGGCAGTGGACCCGAGCAACCCCGTGAGCCCTTCCGAGACCGGCCCGGACGCCCCACCGTCTCCAAGGGCAGAGGAGCTGAGCACAAAGGCACCCAGGTGGTCCCCCCACTGGGCACCCTTCCCTCCCGCTACTCTCCGTAAACGCCGACACCCCGCACGGAAACCGCACAGCGCGCGGCCGGGCCAGTCGGCGCGGGAGCCGCGAGGCAACCCGTGTGTCGTAAGGGCCTGGGAGACCCGCACCCCGAGAGCCAAGGCGGACTGGGGGTGTGACCCGCTCGGGAAACTCCCGGATGGCGGCGGCGACTCACCAGACCAGAGAGCACAGAGAGAGGCAGGAGACCAGGGCCAAGGCCCGGCGGTACTTCTTCATCTTCTCCTCCTTCTTCCCCCTGCCAGAAGGCGGCACATCCTCCCGGCAGCCGCCACTGCCGAGGCCAAGATGGAGGAGCCGGAGCAGGAGCGAGAGAATGGGACCGAGAGTCCGAAGGGCCGCGGCGCTGCGGGAGCGGCTCCTCAGCGGCCCGCGAACCGGCCGCCCCCTCCGAGGGGCCCACGGCGGCGCCGAGCGCGGCGCTTCACGGGAGGACTCCGGGGACTGCCGCTGCTCCCGCAGCCGCTGGCTCGCCCGCGCCCGCCTCCTCCAGCCGCCGCCGCCGCCACTGCGGCCCCATATCCCCCCCGCCCGCCCCGGCTCTCCCTCCGTGCTGCCGGCGACCAACGGCCGCGGCGCACTCGTCTCCAAACAGCCAATCGCCGGCGGGGCCGCGCCACCTCACACACCGCTGAGCTGGAAGAGGACGCGTCACCCACGTCCCGCGGCGCTCGCGCCCCCACCAGCCTCCGCGCGGGCCACGCCCCCTCCGACGTCTCGGGCGGAGGAGCGCGAGGTGGGAGGACACAACGCGCGAGAGCCGGGGTTGCGGCCGCCCCGCCCACCTCAAAGTCCGCCGGATCAGTGGCTCGTGTTCAGGAAGTCGGGAAGGAGCCCCATGACCCTCCGCGTTCTTCTTTGCGATGGTCCGCCCCCTCGTCCAGGGCGTGGCGAGTCCGCGCAAGGGCCCTTGGGAGTTGTAGTTTGTCTTCCGGAATGCTCCTTTCCCTTTCCCCTACTCCTCCTAGAATCCCGGTTTTGATGGAGAGGTCTATAATTTCGCTTCTCACCGCAAGAATGACTAGCTTTGGGATTGCCATATTCAGTTCTCCTCTTTTGAGCACAGTTCGTGAGACGGCCGGCCTAGAAGGACGGCGGGAATAAAAACTAATAAAATTTGAAGAGGTGTTTTTTCCCGGTGCGGCCTGGCCCGCCCGTCGGGTTAGGTGCTGATTGGCCATCGGAAGGAGGTGTGCCACGATGTCCTCTCCCTGATTGGTTGCAGCGGAGAGTCCCCCGCGGTCTCGGCGCTGCGGGGCGACTCCCGCGCCCTGATTGCTGCGTGGGGTCGCCTGGTTTGGTCCGCCGGTGCTGGGTTCGTGCTCGGAGTGTCCCGCTGCGGGGCGGGAAGGGCTCGCGTGGAAGGAGCCTCAGGCCCTGGAGGTCGCCGAAGGCGGGGAAGGCGGTCCGGTACACGCGCCTCTGCTCCCGTGCGGCGCGGAGTAATCTGTAGTAAAAGGCCGCCCACCCCGGAGTCCCGTGCCCCTGGGGTCCCGTGCCCCTGGGGTCCCGTGCCCCTGGGGTCCCGTGCCCCTGGGGTCCCGTGCCCCTGGGGTCCGGGAAGGTCTTCCGGAAGCGGCTTCCGCCTGAAATTCCCAAATGCTCGACCGCTCTTCTTCCCAAGCCCCTCCCGTGTCCAAGCTCCCTTAGACGGCAGAGCGTGGAGAAGAGGCGTCCGTTTCTGCTCGGAGAACAGGTTGGCCTCCAGCCTAGCGTGTCCTTCGTCTGTCTCCGGTGACGCACTCGTTTCAGACCCTGTGCCGAGTGAGCCTCTACCGAGGGATGCTGCTCTTCTTAGAGAAGAAGTACGAAAGTGTGACTCCGTGGTCTCCGCTTCTTGTGTTGACTGTCGGGGGATTGAAAACTCTTCCCCAGAAAGCAGCCTGATAAATGGGGGCATAGAGGCATGATGTTTAGAGGGGAAAAATGTTTGAAGCAAATATTATTAGAGCATGGGTCACGTATTGCCTGTATGGCCGCGGGGGGGGAAATAAAACACTTTAGTAGAATGCTTAAAATTGAGATGAAATTTCCTTATGAGTCTTTTGAGTTGAATTGGTTGGTAATTGTATCCCCAGGGACCTGAAGGATTTGATCTATTCTAAAAGTCTTGATATAAGTCAACTGGATTTTTTTTTTAATTCTATAAATGATGATGCGGAAGCTAATTTTTCTGGCAGTAATTAGGTTACCAGTTCCAATGATCTGCTGATACCACTCTTAGTATGTAACAATAAAATTCTTTCATCTCTATCCTTGCAAGAGGCAGCATTTGTCTCACTCAAGAGCACTAGCAAATGATTGATACGAAAGTTAAAAAGAAGGTAGGGACGATAGAAAGATGGGGGTTGACATTCTTGACCTTGCTGAGCACCCTTTTCCTTTAATTCTAGGAACTACTCTATTCAGCATAGAGAAAGGTGCGCCCCCAGTGATCCTGTGAAGATTACCGACAAGGAAGTCTGATTAAAAATACATGCTAATCTCGAGGCTGGCAAGTTATCGGGCACCTTTTTTAATTCCCTAGCTTTCTCACTCCAAACCACAAGCCCACCCACTACTTTTCCAGAGGTGCCTGTAATGATCTTCTGAAATACACAACTTGTAGGCAGAATTTTTCTTTCTTTCTCTTTTACCTCCTCTTTTTCTTCTCCTCTTTCTGTTTCTTTCTTTCTCCCTTTCTTTTGTTTCTTTCTTCCTTCCTTCCTTTTTCCTACCATTGGGCTTTATTGCTACCCCGATGGCAGGGTTGCCATTCACCTATTCAGTCATTAGCTTTCACTATTTCAATCAATACATATACTTTTTTTTTCTTCCCGCTAGCTTCATTTCCATAGTTTCATGTTAAGGTTTAGTCTCCAGTCCTCTGCGCTTTTTCATTTTTCAATTGGGTACTTCATAATTTCAGTTCATAACTATACTGTTGACTCCCAGGTCTATAGCCCAGCCTCTCTTCAAGCAGTTGCTGGACACAACATTTAGATAGTCTACCATCGCTTCAAATTTTCCCTGGATAAAATAGAACTCACCTTCCCCATAAACTGTCTTCTTCACCTGACTTTCTATTTGTGCTAGTTCTTCCTTGTTTTAAGACTTCATATAGAATAAGAGAAGTTCTATGCAATTGACCTTTGAAAAACTGGATGTTTTTCTACGTGGTTGTTAAATAGAAGGGGGGAAAGTTTGTTATAACTCAATAGGTAAATGTTAACAAGAAAATTAGTTTGAATTACAAAATAAATTTAGTATAGATAAATGCAACCATATTTAAGGTGTAACATATGCCAAAGAATGGCAAGAAAGAAGAGAAAATCTTTTAAGACACAGGTTAAGTAACTATCATCCACCACCTCTTCAATATTCCACAGTGGTTCTCAACCAGGGGCAATTTTTCCCCTTGGGGGGGAAAAAGGCAGTATTTGGAGACATTTCTGGTCATTACAACTGAGGAACTCACACCTAGTGAGTAGAAACCAGGAATGATACATTCTGTAATGCACAAGACAAAGTCCAAAGTCAGAGTACCAAGCTCAAGGAAACTCTGCTGTAACAGATCTCCCAACTCAATAAAACGCGGATATCACTGATCACACAGGACAGCTCATGTGCACTGCAGGTCCTAGCATTATTCTGGAAGTCACCAAGGACTAAACTGCCTAACGAACAGTTTCCTTTAGTTCTTCATTCCTATATGTTGTCCAGAAACTCCAGACAGCTCAAGTCTCTGCCCTGATAAAGATCAGATTCTCTGGGACGCCTGGGTGGCTCAATCAGTTAAGCATCTGCCTTAGGCTCAGGTCATAATCTCATGGTCCTGGGATCCAGAGCCGCCTTGGGCTCCTTGCTCAGCAGGGAGCCCGCTTCTCCCTCTGCCTGCCACTCCCCATACTTGTGTTCTCTCTCGTAGTCAGTCTCTCTCTGACAGATAAATAAAATCGTAAAAAGAGAGAGAGAGAGAGAAAGAACCTGCAGATCTCAGAAAAGGAGGCAACCGCTCTGGCCTTCTCATCTCCTTTGTCATTTTTCCCATGTAAATCATATTCAAGAAGCCCCAGAGGTTAAGTTGGTGGTATTTGACAAGCAAGCCCTGACACATCTTGAATTAATCAAAATGTTATCTGCCTCTTTCAATGCTGAGATACTATGTATCTTTAAGAGGAACCCCTGAGGCTCGAGGGTATCAGATGATTCCAAGGTAAGGGCCAGTTAGGACAAAAGTTCCTTGAAATCAGTGAAAGAAAGGTCAGGGAATTGAGAAAGACAAATAGACAATAAAAGGGACTGAAAGCAGATGAAAAGGAGGATGAATGAGGCAATCAGCACTTAAGATATTGATACATGTACATATAATATTAATTAATATATATTAATACATGTGCATACATTTCTTCCTGTTTGTCCCCACTATGTTTGTTGCTGCTTCTGTGTGTGTAGCTATGTGCACGAAACTGCTTATACGTGTTTTATTTATTATCATCTAAAGGGAGCCTAAACCATTTTGTCAAATCTACCTGAACAGAACACTGATAATATGGCCACTTCAGGAGGTCAAGGGAGAACTTGGAGGGAGGTAAGAAAATAAACTTCTTCTCTAGGGCACCTGAGACCTCAGTTCCTTAGCAGAAGAATCAAAACCTGCAGTCTTGGCTTGTTCACTTCTTTTTATACTGCAAGCAACAAAAATATAATATTTTCCTTTAAAAAATGTTCTACTTTATGATCCCAAATTTAATCTTCTATCTTATGTGTTTATGTTGAGAATACATGACTTTAATAGGCTATTCGTAGAATTAGCCAGAGGAAGGATAACTCAGGAAGTAGGTGATAGGAAGAAATTAAAGATAGTCTGTCATTGGTCATTACATGAATAGGAAAATCAGGAGTTGCAGGTTCGTAGGCAAGTTTTGTTTGGAGGTATAGTATTGAATTTGAGATTCTGGTACAAGTACCTAGCAAGCGTTTACAAAGGCAAGAGTCCACACAGGAAGAGGATATCAGCAACTGAAGACAGCATGTTGGGAATTCTAACTGCTGCGTCCTTCACGGCCTGCTGAATCCTAGTCTCAAAAGAAGCTTCCTAAAACATTACCAACATCATATCCTTGTTTTGATGGGAAAATCTCCAAAAGGCCTTAAATCCTTGTTGAATAAAGTCTTGCCTCCTTGGGCCAGCATTTGAAGCTTTCCATAATCTAACCCAGTTGAAGGTTCAAGACTTAGTCCCCACAGTTTCCTTTCATGACTCAGCCTCCTCACCAAACCACACTGCTTGCCATCTCCTGAAACACCTACGATCTCTGTCCTCATGACGTTCTGCCTCTCTGCTTAGTGTATAAATTCCTTATGCAAGAGGTCCCATGTTGTATATATAAAACCCAATTTTTTTTTTAAACAGGGGCCCAAGAAATATGTTTTAACTTAAATATTACTTCATGTCTACTCATACCGAATTACAATCTTCCCTATAATTTAAATTTCTGGGAGTAGCAAGACCCTAGGACAGGAAGGTTTTATGCAATTAACTCACCCCTGCCAACTATCGCTTCCACTACAAAGAGCCAAATTATTTTTTTAGCATAACGCTGTTTGACTTATATGTGGCTAGAATTTTTCAGATTTAAATTACTCCTGAATAACGTGGAGAAATAATGTGTTCAACAAATATCTGTTGGGCCTTTCTTATATGACAGGCTCTGCAACAGCTGTTTGCCTCCAGGAAACTCAGAACAACTTAGCAATCTTCTTCCCTTCTTCCAGACTGCAGCCCTTCAGTGATCTGATGTTGCCCATTGATCCCTTCTCACAATGTGTATGAAGGTATAAAATAAAATAAAATAATAGATTACAAAGGAAACCAACTATAGTGAAATATAATCATCAAAATATTACAAAGAAAATTTGTGTTATAGTAATGTATGTATTTTTTAATGCATTAAATAACAATACTTAGCAGCAGGTCTAGTAACTTCAGTAATTCCAAAGCAGTGATGAGTATAAAAGATATTTCAAGAGTCTTAGAATATGTATAATGTGATATGAAAATATCTGAGTTTTTATTAGTGATAAAGTTATAGATATAGTTAATACTGTTAAGATTATTTACCTTATATTCATAAGAGGGTATTTTAAATTTTAGTACGAAGTTGGTGAAGACAGAGATGTAATTATATTTTTCCACCCAAGTTCACGGACCAGTGAGTTGTATACATGGATCACAGGTTAAGAAGCATTGCACTAGGGCAATGTTTTTTAAAAGATTTATTTACTTTCTTGAAAGAGAGAGTTGGGGGGTTGAAGGAGTAGAGCAGAGAGAGAGGGAGAGAGAGAAAATCCTAAAGCAGACTCCCCTCACCCCTGGGGGTCCTCCGATTGAGCCCTGCATGGGGCTCCCTGCTTGGCAGGAAGCCTGCTTCTCCCTCTCCCACTCCCCCTGCTTGTGTTCCCTCCCTCGCTGTGTCTCTCTCTGTCAAATAAATAAATAAAATCTTAAAAAAAAAAAAAAAGATTTGAGGTGGACCATAACAGATGACTAGGATTTTCACAGAGACGTGAGGAGAAGCTATTTCAGGTAGAGAGAACAATGAATCTTAGACTCCAATAAAAAACTACCTGAACAATCACATGCCTTCATTTTTGGTCTGCTTGTCACTTACTGATATTGTATGTATGAAATAAACAGCAATGGTGAGCTCCAATCAGATAAGTAGATGTTTCTTAAACTCACCTAAAACACCTCACTTTAGGTCCTGTGAGGATTTTAAAGAGCAGTCACGGAATTGAAGAACATTAACATAACAAAAGGTGGTGCCAGTAGAAAGTGATCAAAGTGAGCTCAAGATAATTAACTTGGATAGAGATAATGCCAGCAAACATATACCATTGTTTTTACTTACAAAGTAAGTAAAACAAAAAACAGGAAAGCGGTTGTTTGTTTGCAGATAAAGCCACAAGAATGGGGTGAGCAGATGAAGGGACCAGAAGAACACGGGTTTGAAGCTGGAAAGCTGATAGGTAGGAAATGTCTTCCTAAAGCAACCATTTGCCCGTCTTCCAAGGACAGTCCTAGTTTGCCCCTGTTAACAGTCCTGGCATAATTAGTAATAGTATCAACTTTTACTTTCTCTTTTTTTAAAAGATGTATTTATGTATTTGAGAGAGAGAGAGCACCAGTGGGCAAGAGAGAGAATTTTACTTTCAAATGTGTTGTGGTTGAAAAATAAATAACATAACCATTCTCAACACAGCAGACATGAGAAAACTAAATCCTAATTTAGCAATAGGAAATGGCAAAAAATGACCCAGTTTGTGATATGGAATCCCCAAATGCTCATTCAGGAAATGACACCGAGTGGCAATAGAGGGGAAGGGGTTGCAGATTAAGAAATAAGAGACCATCCTCCTCTCTACGTGTCTAGATGACTCCTCCCATACCTCTAGCAAGACTGGATTTAGGGACTCGTGGGTGGTTCAGTCAGTTGAGCAGCTGCCTTTGGCTCAAGTCATGATCCCAGAGTCCTGGGATCGAGTCCCACATCGGGCTTCTTGCTCAGCGGGGAGCCTGCTTCTCTCTCTGCCTCTGCCTCCCACTCTGCCTACTTGTGCTCTCTCTCACTCTAACAAAAATCTTTAAAAAAAAAAAAAAAAAAAAGACTGGATTATTATCAGGAGAGGATTGATTGGGGATCAATCCCTGGGCTGGGGAACACCTAGTGTAATTTAAGGCAGGAATGCCTGCAAAAAATAAAAATATGTGGTTGGGGAAATTTGAATAAGGACTGATAGATCATTAAGTGACAAGTTACTTTTTATTAGATACAATAATGCTGTTGTGGTTATATAGAAAATGTCCTTATTTTGAGGAAATTTATGCTGAAATATTTAAGAGTGCAATGTCATGATAAGGGCATCTTACCTTCAAAGGTTCGGAGAGGGGCAGAGCAGGAAGAAATGCGACGGTTAGCCATTGTCAAATCTGGGTGGAGGGAATACAGGTGGCCATTACACTATTCCTTCAACTTTTCTATATATTTTTAAAAATTGTATAATAGTAATTTGAAGGTAGAATGAACACACACATGATTCTGAGACCCCAGCCCTTTTCTAGTACCCGCAACCAGTCTCTCCCTCTCCAGGCAGAAGATGGGAAGAGTTTTCTCTGGAGAATGTGATTATTCTAAGAGGAAAGACCTAGAAGTTACCGACGCCTGAGTTTTCTCAACCAATTCATGCCATGGAAAGGTCATAGTCAAGTCCAGCCATGTGCTCAGAGTATCCAACAATCTTTTTAGTGCCCCACTCTTAAAGTAGAAGGAAAAGACCATGCAGTGAAAAGAAACCTTAAAACAAGAAATTCTAACACTGCCAGGCATGGCCACCGTAAGACAGGAACAGGAGACTATAAAAAAGGAACCAGTCAAAAACAACAACAACAAATATCTTTTATAAAGATGTGAAAACAGTAATAAAAAAAACCTCAAGAGAAAAAATTAGAAGATAAAATTGAAGAAATTATCCAGAAAGTAGGCAAAAAGTCAAAGGACTAATAATGAAGGAGGTCCAGGGTAGCTATCATAGAAGAGCAAAGATGTAAAGAACTATGAGACATTATACTAGAGTTTCTACATTGAAAGTGCCCTCGTCTAAGTATGCAGAGTGCTGGGCAAAAATGATCAACACTGGGGCACCTGGGTGGCTCAGCCAGTTAAGTGTCTGCCCTCATGGCTCAGGTCATGATCCTCAAGATCCTGGAATGGAGACCCACCTTGAGCTCCCTCCTCGGCTGGGAGTCTGCTTCTTTCCTCTCCTTTCTCCCTCTTCCCCTTCCCCCACTCAGTGTGCTCTCTCTCTCTCTCACTCTCTTTCTCTCTCATTAAGTAAATAAAATCTTTTTAAAAAATGGTCAGCAGGGGCGCCTGAATGGCTCAGTGGGTTAAGGCCTCTGCTTCGGCTCAGGTCATGATCCCAGGGTTCTGGGATCGAGCCCCGCATCGGGCTCTCTGCAGAGCAGAGAGCCTACTTCCTCCTCTCTCTCTGCCTGCCTCTCTGCCTACTTGTGCTCTCTATCTGTCAAATAAATAAATTTTTAAAAAAATGGTCAACAATGAGGCACATCTTTGTGAAATTTGAGAATACTGGAGGCAAAGGGGAGACCATGGAAGATTTAAAGATAGGGGAGAAACACGGACTACGCCCAAAGAATCAGCAATGAGAACAGTTTAGGACTTCTCTGCATTTAGACAGGAAGTTGAAAAGCAGGGGAGTGATGTCTTCAAAATACTGAACAAAGGCCATTTCCAACCAAGAATTCTATGTTCAACGAAGCTATCAATCAATGTCCTGGGAATCAAGCCATTTGGAGACAGGAAGGATCTCAAGAAGTTTACCTTCTATGCACCATTTCTCATGACAGGAGATTTTGCTCTACTGAAACAAGATAAGAAACCAAAAAAGAAGACACATGATACAGGAGACACGAAATCCAACCCAGAACAAAAAGGTGAGGGGGCTCCCCACTGTGACGGTGAAGGCAGAACCCGGCACCGCAGCTAAGTACCCCGAGTAGGAACCCCCGAGCAGGAACAGCCACTGCGTACTGGAGCAGATCAGAAGGCCCTCGGAGAGACCTTTTCAGGAAGATGCCATCAACAGGACATCTGCTACATCTGAGAGAAGTGTGGGGAAACTTAGACAATCGTGAAAAGACCGCTGGTTAGCAAAAATCATTTAGAAAACTAAAACAAAACCAAACAATTTAGAAAAGAGCTACGCTGGACAGATTCATCTGTGACTAGTGTTTGCGTGATCTCAATAACAATAAAAATTAATGTAACCAAACTTAGGATAGAACTACGTCGGAAGGTTGGGAGGATGGGAAGGATTACCAGGTCGCTGGTAGTTGTTATCTGTCGGGGAAAGGGAGAAAGGGCAAAATCCTCAGCTTCCACAGGAAAAGGCCGTATTAGTCAGTATTGCCTAAAACTCAGAAAAGCCATAACAAAGAATAACAACACATTAAATTAGGACCTGGAGGTAAACAGTGTAACAACTGACTGTAAGAGGGGAAAGCAGGGGGATTTTCTGAACAGGGAGAAGCAGGAGGAGAGCAGTAGGGATTCGTTGTTTTTCCTTTGTCGGAACTCTCTAATTCTCCTGGGCGTATATAATTGAACATTCAAAAAATAAAAATCAGATGTTTTATCAAAATGTTGGTCACTTGTGGCAAAATAAGTTCATATTTTAAATGTTTTAATATTTTTTTCCTTTCCGTTCCTCTCTACTGAATATAGACTTTATGACTATATGAACTATATGAACAAAAGACTTTATGCCAGTTATTGTCATTCTGTTTTGAGGCCTGAATTGTGAAAATCATTATATGGATCAAGTCATTTTCCCTCTTTGTATTGCACAGGGAGATCACGTGATATTAAAGTGTTTCCGTCTGGAAATCGCTGAAGGATCGCATGAACCGACATCCAGTTATCCTGGTATCCAAGGGCCTTTGCATGTCCCCCCACCGTGCACTTCTCAGTGCCTGACACGGGATTCACTCCCGGGACCTAACTGAGCTTCCCGGGAAAGTCCGTTCCCTAGGACAGCATTAAACATGAATCATTTCACATCACCAGATCATTAAGGAAGGGCAATAGTGATGCTTCCGGGGGAGGCTGAGAAACCGTTGAGAATATGGGATATAGAAAGGCTTTGTAGGTGAGCTCTCGAAGCCACCGTGTCCGTGAAGTCTCTCCCCGTCGTCCAGCCCTCTCTGCAAACCCTCGGCTTTGCAATTTCCCTGAGCCTGGATGATTCCCTTCTTACTTGCGCCGCAGCTAGTGTGTCCGTCCCTGGGGGGACGGGAAGTGTATTTTATTTCATCTCTGTATCCTCCAGGGCATTTGGCATTATTCTTGTCACAAAGGAGCCATTCAATCAAGTGTAACTGAGAGGATGATCGTGACGGTGATGGCGGTGATTCATGAAATGGGATATTTAAATGTCTCGAGCGCCTTCTACGCAGAGGTAGAGCTTTTATGTGCATTCTTTCATTTCACACTGAAACAGACCAAAGAACCCCAAGTCCAGGGGTGAGGAATACAAGCCTCTTTATATAACGTGTGAGATGGGATATGAAAGTCGGACTTGTTTGGAATGTTGATAAACATTTGGCCTTAACTGGACTTCAGTAGGATTGTCAGTATTTACAGTCCCATTTCCCAAGGTATAATGCGAAGGGAAAATTAAGGTGTCTGAAGGGAAAATTGCTTATTTTGAAGAACAGGAATGGAGAAGAAAGTGATTTGTGGTCACTATCAGTAGAACTTAAATTTTACATTCTTTAAGATAATTTTCATTAATTTTAAATATGACATGCTTTCATTTTTTTAAGTAGTCCCTGTACCCAATGTGTGGCTTGAACTCACTGCCCCAAGATCAAGAGTCAGGTGTTCCACTGACTGAGCCAGCAAAGTACCCCAAAGCATTACATATTTTTAATCTTACCTTTTTTTTCAGAACATAGTTATTGGCCAAAAAGCTAATGAGATGCATTCATTTACACAATTATAATAAGCTATATCTACTTTTCAGTCAGAGACTCACATTTGCTGAAAAAAAACCTTAGTAGGTGGACAGAATATTTTGAAATAATTTCTTTGGTATTAATTTTATTTTATTAATTTCTTTTTTACAGTGCAATGTTATCAAGTGCAGATTCAACTTGTGAAAGGTGCACAAATCACCTCGTTAGCTGTGTTTCTGTTTTTCTCTTACCTGCAGGAACAGTTCTTTGGATTTTCACTCCTCTTTGGTGAATTGCAATTTCTCCTAAATCTCAATTTTCCAAATTTTCCTTTTAAAGAATCCTCTGTGAAAATATAGTTTCCTAAGCCTACCCTAGATAGACAGAATCAGAATGTTTAGGAGAAGGACTGGGAAATAGGTTCTTAATTGATGACTTTTATTGTCAGATAAATGAGGAAACGCTGCTCTAAAACGTTCCTCTCGGGGTGCCTGGGTGTCTTAGCTGGTTAAGTGTCTGCCTTTGGCTCAGGTCGTGATCCTGGCATGCTGAGTTCAAGCCCTGTGTGGGGTTCCCTGCTCAGTGGGGAGCCTGCTTCTCCCTCTCCCTGTGCCTCTGCCCCTCTCTTCCTGGTGCTTGTGCTCACTCTCACTCTTTCTCAAATAAATAAATAAAATCAATAAAACAAAAAATACAACATTCGTCTGGGCTCCTTGAGACATTATTTTCACAAGACTAGATAAAACATCTCCATCCGTACTAGAGATGTGGCTGCAGGAAAACTTGGTAAGCATTATTTATTCTGATCTCATGCAGTGTTCAAGCTGCACCACCTCTGACTGACAACTCACATTCACATTTTAGGGTGAAAAAATGAAATTTATTATATATATATGTGGTTCTCCTTTGACTCCCTCACCCCGATAAGGAAACTTTGTGATAGCAGGGTATTATTTTTTCATTTCACCTATGCTTTTCACAGACCAAAAGTAGACACATAATAAGTGTAAAATACATATTTCTTGAATTGAAATAAATCACATTGTATATTAGTGACAAAGCAGGAAGCTGATGATAAGTATGTTGGCTTAATTCATTTTGTTGTCGCTTGGAGGTCGTTCTGCAGTCTTCTGTCCACCAAGACCCAACCACTATCATCCAAGATTTCCCACTTGGCAAAGGTGAATGGAAGATACTAGAAAAGCTCCTGCCACCAGTCCTTTCTCCCTCATGTACTGGTATTCCTTCTCTCCTGTTGTTTTTTTTCCTCCCAAGTTCTCACTGTTGCGTCCGTTTTGTCCTCTCCCACTCAAGTAAAGACTTTCGAGCTTTATTTACAAATACAGAATGTCGGCTTCAATGAGACTCTCCCAACAGAGCTTTCTTGCTCAGGCAGCACATATAGTGGTTCCCAGGCTATAAACCGAACCATTTCAGTGATGAAGGTGGGACCTTCCTTTCTCTAGTGGGAAAGCAACTCGTGGCAAGCTCTTCTTCACTCAACCAAGGAGTCTCTTGCCATCTGAAATAGCTCTGGGCCTGAAAATCTGTGGCTCAGTTGGCGTTTTCAGCAAGAATGGGGAGCAGCTGCCTTGTTGCAGGAGAAAATGTGACAATGGCTGTGATAGATTGTGTTTTCCAAAAATTCTCACCAAAATTTATCCAGGCCCATATCCTCTTCTGGTACCTTGTCACCATCACCACCCCCTCATCAAGAGACAGAGTCAGTCTCTCCTCCCCTGGAAACTAGAGGGGGGCAGCATGGACTTTTTGATGACTCCCTTGACAAATAGAATGTGTCAGAAGTAAGGCCGTGTGAATTCCAAGGCTTAGTCGGAAAGATACAGACTCTGCTTGGATCTCTCTCTTTCTTGGGACACTCACCCTTTGAACACAGCCTCCAAGTTATGAGGAAGCCCAGGTGACACGGAGAGGTCACAGGTAGGTATTCTGACCGATAGCCTCAGTTTATTTTCCCGTCAACAGCCAGCATCTCCTGCCTCCTGGATGAATGAACCTTCGGATAATTCCAGCGTCTGGCCGTCAAGTCACCCCATACAGTTTACTCTTCCAGCCGAGGGCTCCGACATTACAGAGCAAAGACAAATCATCCCCATATGCCCGTCTTTATACATGATCCACAGAATCTGTACGCATAATAAAGTATTGTTTTTCCACTGCAAAGTTTGGGGATAATTTTATCATACAGAAGATAACTGGAATAATGCCTAATTTGATAAAAGGAATAGAATACAAAGGCTACCTCACATACTGAACAAGGTGTTAATCATGGAAATTTGCCCCCACATTTCTGTGAGAAAAACAAAAACAATAATCTATTGGTCTGTTGTAAACATAAACTAGGAGAGATAATCCTGTCTTCCCACCAAGGTTTGTGAGGAGAATGCCAATAAGAAATCAATTCATTAGTTTTTAAAGTGTTGTTATATTATTAGATATAATTTTTAAAGTGTTATTACATATTATCTTTATTTATTATTTTATTTTTATTAATTTGAAATATATTTTATATAATATATTTATTATACTTTATAATATATAATGTATAATATACTATATTTATTATATAATTACTTATTATTGATTTTTATTATTTATTATTTTATTTTTTATTATTTTTTAAAAGATTTTAATTTATTTGACAGAGAGCAAGAGAGGAAACACAAGCTGCGGAGTCAGGAGGGAGAAGCAGGTTCCCCACAGAGCAGGGAGCCTGATGCGGGGCTCGATCCCAGGACCCTGGGATCATGACCTGAGCCGAAGGCAGCCGCTTAAGGACTGAGCCACCCAGACGCCCCTAGATATTATTCTTTAAATACTAGTGATGCTTAATTTGGAAAATACAAACACCAGGAAAACAATAATTCCACTCTTCAAAGCCAACCACAGTGAATATTTTTCTGTATTTCTTTACTCTCTCTAAGCATCTGGTTTTAGACATTATCAAGATACCATTAAGATACAATATTTTAATCAAACATGCAGTCTTTTCACCCTTTGCTTAGCTTAGTTTCCTCCATCAGAAGGGTCCTATGCTTCTCTTTCCCACCCAGCTGAAGCTCCTCCTCCTCTGGGAAGCCTTCCAGGACCACCCAGCTCCAAGGAACACCAGACCCACAGAGACAACTACCTCAAAATCATAACACTAATTGCCAACCCTCCTTGCTATATTATCACATATTGCCTCATGTCATTTTATGCATTTATCTTTTAATGTCTGTATCATTCATATAATCTTTGCCATTACACCTTATCTCCCCAACTAGATTAAAAGCAACTTCAGGGCAGAGATCAGTTTTTTAATCTTTCTAGTCCCTACACCATTAAATATATACGTAGCAGATACTATTTGTTGAAAGAAAAGAAGAGAAGGAAAGAAGGATGTTTTACTTCTAATACTTTCCTTATTTATTTCAAAATTCTTTCATCTCAAAACAACAGTCATTAATTATCATAAATTTGACATGTGTATGGCTATGGATATATAATGAATATCTTTCAAATTTTATCTGGAAAAGGTATTACAAGGTTATAATTTTTCCATTATCTTTCAGAAATACATATTTGTTATATATTGTAGAAGCAAGCTCAGATATCCATAATTGCTTTTTAATGCTCACATTTTATTTACGAGCATTTATTACAACATTCTAAGGGTCTGTATGTACTTGATGAGACCATAAAGGCTCTTGGAGATTTTGTTTGCTGTATCAAAGGCTTCAGTGTACACACACACTGCAGGATGAAATGGAGACTGTCTGAAACTGTTCTCACACCAAGTTAGAACTTCCAGAAAAAAGCTGGAGAAGGGAAGGGAGAAGAATATAAACAAATTCAGCTTTTTTTTTTTTTTGGTCAAGGACATACAGAAGGAGCCCAAAGCAGCACTTAGGAGATTAAGTGCAACTTAGGGGACATTTTGGAATTTGGGTTGTAGAGAGTGTGTGTATTTATGTCTGGCTGTGTGTGTGTGTTTGGTGGTCTCTCCAAATTGAAAAGATGTTTTGTCAATATTGAACCGGAATTTGGGGAGTCTTGGTGAGTTTCTAGCCTCTGTAAGACTGACAGTTGCAGGATGAAGGCCAAAATGGAAAGAATGGAAGATTAACACAGCCTGGTGAGAGGCCCAGTGGGACCAGGTTCTGTAGGACACATGATCAGGACCAGAAGGCGGTATTTTATTTTCCTCTCCTGACTTTATCTCCATATGCAGCATCTCTGCTCCCACCCTCTCTGTCATGCTGTCTGCCTTTAGCTTCTTCCTGACATACACACACTCCATTTTTTCGAAGCCTGCTCAATTTGATCAAAAGCATCCCATTCCTCTTCCGTGCTGCTGTGTTTTCCCGGTGGGGACGAACTCTTGCCCAACTCTCGTAGATGTTGAGAGGAGAAAGGGAGGGACGGGGCAAGCTGAGCTCCTCCAGGGAAGCAGAGGAAGGCTGGGCCTAGGCCTAGACCGCTGAAGGACAGACGTGTTTTCTCCTCACAGGAGGCAGCTGAGCCACTGTGGGTTCCCGTCATGGTTCAGGTGCGGGATGATGCTTTCCAGAACGTGGAAGGGCGGACAGGCTAAGGTGTGGAGCCAGGCCCCACTTACAAGAAAAGAGGAAGTTCTGTTTACCTCGGGAGAGGGCTATGCCCATGTGAGGGGGTTGTGGGGGTCGTAAGACAAAGCTAAAAAGGCAGTTTGGGGCAGATTACAGAAGGCCTTGACTGCCGGGTCAGCTCCTCACACTCGTCCAGCTCTCTCCTTGCTCAGGGACGGTGTCCTGAGAAGAGCTGCTTCTATTTCCTTCCAGGGAGGAGCCGACATAGATTCTCTGCTGAAATATTGAGAAAAAGTACCTGGAGGAGAGCTTGTTTGCCTGACTGATGAATGGTTCCCTCCCAGAGAGGAAATTAGTCATCAGAGAACTAGAAAATCCAAAGAACCTACCTCTGAGGTCATCAGAACACTCAGACATTATATCTTTAATCGTAATATCCTCACGACATTGTAAACCTGTCCAGATGAAAGGATGGAGGGAGGGAGGTATGGTTGGACAATATGAGCAAGGGGCAAGACAAGCGGAAGAGGAGAGAAGGAGGAGGGGGAGGAGAGGAGAACGTGATCAGGAGCACGACAAGTCCTGCTGCTTAGGCCTTCATGCTGACCCCCATGAAGCCACCTGTCTGTCCTCCCTCATGTTCCAAGAAAATCAATATTCGAAGGGTGGACCGGTAGTGAAGAAAGCCCAAAGAACAGTAGGAGAGATCCTATACCTTCCTCCTTTCTCGTGGATTTTAATGGCATCAATGAATGTGCAGGTTTTGGTATGACTTTTCTTTTTTTACAGAAAAGAGGGATTTATTAAAAATGTAAAAGCTAGTGGCTGAGTTGTAATGGGGGCAGTGACAAACATAACACGTCATAGGAAATAGGCTTCGTCCCAGCCTTCCTGTTGCAGTTACTTAAGAAAACGAAAATGTGTAATCAGGAAGCAGTCCCTGGGTTCTTCCTTTTGTACCAGAAACGACTGGAGGAGCCAGGCCTGCAGAGAAATGTCTTTGTTAGCGCACTATCTTTGTTCTCACTGTGTTTGTTTGAACACCAAGACACCACCAGGGAGTGTATAAGGGGACAAACAAACACCGTGCAATCCTGCTCCCCAGGGCTATAGTCTTAGAAAATGAGATGCGAGCTCAGGTACTCCAACTTCTGCAAATGGTCGTTTACCAAGAGACCAATGGAACCAAAACGATGCATTCTAAAGATTGGAGGTCCTCGGGAAAGGTCTAGACAGAACTGAAATTAGCCTTATCAATAGGGTGCTGTATTTAGGGATGGTTTATTTTTGTTCTCTAATAATCCACTTGATTATTTTAATTTTAGGTAAAAATAACAGCATGAGTCCACCCTGTGTTTTCCCAAGAGAAACTTTGTATTTGCCAAAAGGACATTTCACGTGAAGTTGGCAAATAGTGTACTGATTGGGATAGACTGTGCAGGGGAACTTCTTATCTTCAGGTCCCACACGGGTGCGGGACTCGCTGATACGGCCAGTGCGAGGCTGCTTCTGCCAAGACACAGTTGTCTCTGAACACTTGCTCCGTAGGGCTTTTGATGAAACTCCATGAGCTGGGGACAGCCCACACCTGTGGTCAGTGTAATTCCAATCTGCCGTGTTCGCCTTTCACCCTTTCTGTCACACGCTAGGCTTGTTTACACTGTAAAAAGTGAACACACACACATAAAAGACACGGGTTTTATATTGTGTCGTGACTCATGACCACCCAAATTATGGGTTGCTCTAATCTCTATGATGTTCATGCAGCTGCTTATTATTTGTTTATAAGATTAAAATCAGCAAAGAAGAATATTTTTCTTCTCATGCTCATTGCTATGTATTTATTTTTCTAAAAAGATTTTATTTATTTATTTGAGAGAGAGTTAGCGAGAGAGAACATGACCAGGGAGGAGAGGGAGAGGCAGTCTCCCCGGGAGCAGAGAGCCCAATGAGGAGCTCCATCCCAGGATCCTGGAATCTTGACCTGAGCCGAAGGCAGAGGCTTAACCCACTGAGCCACCCAGGCTCCCGCTTCATTGCTATTTAACATCTAAGTGTTGATAATACTCATTGACCCTGATAAAATGGAAACAAGTGTCAACAGAAGGAACACATGTCATTGTGTCAGAAAAAGCCCCAGAGTACAACACCAGAGCCCTGGCCCCTCACTCAACACTTATGAGGCCTTAAGTCAGGCTCTTCTTTTCTCCAAGGGTCTGTGAGATGAGAACAGTTAGACTCTTCTGGAGGAGAAGCAGGAACCAAAGTAATAGGAGCTTCTGGCAAAGGGTCCGGACACGGGGCAGTCACTCATGAACATGAGTTGACTCTGATTCTGAACCACTGGGTGGAAGAGAACACAAAATACTTGAAAAACATCTATTAGGACTATTTTTAGTCCTCAAAGCAGTTCTGTTGATTGAGGAACATGGTTTTTTGTGTGGTTCTTACTAATCCAGAGGTTACTAGTAAAGCTCCTTTAATTTTCTCAACAATAAACCAATGAATTGTTGAGGTTTTTTTTTTTTTTTTTTTTTAAGATTTTATTTATCCAGGGACACCTGGGTGGCTCAGTTGGTTAAGCAGCTGCCTTCGGCTCAGGTCATGATCCCAGCGTCCTGGGATCCAGTCCCACATCGGGCTCCTTGCTCAGCGGGGAGCCTGCTTCTCCCTCTGCCTCTGCCTGCCATTCTGTCTGCCTGTGCTTGCCCTCTCTCCCTCTCTCTCTCTCTCTGACAAATAAATAAATAAAACCTTTGAAAAAAAAAGATTTTATTTATCCATTTGACAGACAGAGATCACAAGTAGGCAGAGAGGCAGGCAGAGAGAGAGAGAGAGAGAGGAGGAAGCAGGCTCCCTGCAGAGCAGAGAGCCCGATGTGGGGCTCGATCCCAGGACCCTGGGATCATGACCTAAGCCGAAGGCAGAGGCTTTAACCCACTGAGCCACCCAGGCGCCCCGAATTGTTGAGTTTTTTTTCCCAATGGCTCTTTTTGGCATTCCAGGATAAGACCTGTCCACCGTCATCAGACATGAGCATTATTCTTTACATCCCTGTTCCTTCCTGCGTGTGTGTGCCCTTCCGAGAACTCTGCCTGTGTGGTCTTCCTTATGCTCTGCTTTACTTCTAAGCATTCAAGAACTACTTTGGCAAATTCCTTTCATTAATGAGAAAAATTTCCTTAAGCTGTGTGAAATACACGAATTCCTTTAAAATAGTTAAAGTCAAGACATACAAATTGGACATACGATGTCGATAGTCTAGGGTGTCTACATGTCCATGCTTTCCAGGCCAGGGAGGAAACAAGTCCGCACTTTCAGTGAACCACGGAGGATGAAGTGTTCACTCAGAGTGCAAGGTGCAGGCTTCCCATTCCTGAGCTCACTCACCCTGACTGTGCAGGCGGGGCTCTCTGAGATCACCGTGAATAATCCAGGTGAAGACAGGCCTGAAGCAAGCACAGTCTTGCTGCTCCAAGGTAAATTTGTTATGAGTATTTCCCCACCATTTAATGTGGGGAAAGGAAGCTGCCCCTCACGGATACACCTACAACACTTCCAGTCAGATACTGCTATTTGTCAACAAAAAATAAAATTGGAGAACAGTAATGATTACAACAAAACCCAAATCCAACTCTTAACACAGTAACTGGAATAATTTAGTACCAAGATCGGTAACAGAACTGTATCTGTTAGTTCGGATTCACTCACAGTCTCTTTTCTACTGTCTCTGTGCTTGGTTTTCCCCATTGGTAAAAGAACTGACTCCACTTACGTAGATTTTTTATGATTTGTTTCTGAACATCAGGCCTTCTTTCTTCTGAAATAGCATTCTCTTCTTCTTCTCAGGAGCCTGAAATTGCCCCTTGGTACCTTGCCCCACGTGGGGAGCTGACCTTACCCTCCTGGTGAGTGGTTAGTCCCATGTGTGGGCACATGACCTGGTTGGAACTTTCTGAACCTTTCCCTGGGAGTTTGGGAGAAGTGGCTTTTCTTGGTTTGTTTTTTTCCGGTAGAGAAGGGATGGAGATTGACACAGGGGCTGCCTGTAGCCTGCAGTAGGAGTGAATGAGGTCAGCAGCAGACAGGGACAGAGATAAGGGATGGAAAATCCTGCTGAGAGTCCCCCTTGGGGTTCCAGTTTTCCCAGTGTGGTTACATCCCTCTGTCTCCTGAGGCCGGGCTGTGCGAGACAAGGCCATCTTCTCCTACCTGAGTAGGAGAAGGGGACCACTGGTTTATTGTGCAAATAAGGCCAAGAAATTAGCCCAAGGTCCTGCCTCAGCAGAATGTTAAATTCTGTTAAGCCCTTTGTGGGAGTTTGGGGGGGGGTAAATAGTATTTATAGTAGTTCGAGTTGGGTTTCTGACCCTTGAAATCAAAAGAATTCCCATTTACATGCCCTACCTGAAGAATATAATTCCTCAGATGAAAGGAGCAATGTAAACATTTGACATGAGAAAGTGCTGATAATTTTTTTCAGCACTATAACCCATTTCTTGAAAATAATTAGAAATGATAAGCAATGCTGTTGCTGACTCTACTTGACAGGGTGCACGACTTGGAAAAGAAATAACTGACTGTTAGTTAACAACTGACTTCCTCTGTGAAATCCAAGTTTTCAGCTATTTCAGACCAAATTATTTCCTAATCATCGAACCCAGTGACTCTTTTTTAATTTCTCTTGTTTCAGGTTAACTTGTCCAGCTGTGTCTGCAAAGTCCTTTCTGTTCCATGGGAAATGTGATCCCATCAGCTGCAAGTTTCCATCCACCAGCTTCACCATCTGCATCATCAGCCTCCCCCTCCACTCTCCCTTGCCCATCGGCTCACGTGTATCTTTATATCTTCCCTGATTTCGTAAAAGTCCCCTCAACCACACTCTCCACATGAGATTCAGATAAAACTTTCCTCTGACTCAAACAAACCTAGAGTAAGAGGCACACTAACCAAAGAGATCTAAGTTTGAATCTGAGCTTCATCCATTTCAGATTACCATAATATGATGTAGTACATTAATGTGCGTAAACTACGGTCCAGTCTGTGTCACAATTTGCCCATGGGTAAAATGGGGATAATAATAGTACCCACCTCATAGAGTCCGCACAAGGAGGTGAGACATGCCAACTGTTTAGTGGAATTCTAAATGCACAGCTACGTGCCCCAATAAACATTGACTATCAACATTATTGTTACAACTTGATCTCCCAAGTCTTCCCACTCTGCTTTCTTCCCTTAACACGCTGCCCTCTGTCTTTTCTCCTCTCGGTCTGCTCCACCTATCAGTTCTAATCCCTGAACCCGGCTCCTCTCAGCTGTCCCAGACCTCTGTCCAGCGCCTAGCCTCCCAGTTCACCATCTGTGGTTTGAATTCCACATCTCCTTAGGCTTCTTTGGCTTTCTTCTTAGTTCTTAAATACTTCTCTGTCTCTTGACCTGCTCCTTTTTCTTCTTCAGTGGAAGCTTTATCGTGGTTGATTCATGGGTTCTCTTCCTCTGTGAAGAGCAGGGCCGTGTTGAAGTTGGATCCAGAACCCGAGAGTTGAAGGTGTGGAGGCAGGGAGAGCTTTTTGGACCCAGGTTTTTCACCAAGGTGGCAGGTTTTGTTTTTTGCCCAAAGATATAGTGGAGCAAAGGTTTGAAAGGGGCTGTAGAGGAAGGTGACGATCAAGCCCTCACCCTGTCAATATTCAGTTTCACCAGGCTTAGTCTTGGCCAAATTATAACTAGACCCTATAAAAGAAGATTTAAGCAAACTTAATAACTCACTGATCAAAAACTTGACATCCATCTAGAAGTTAGCTTTTTAAGTCTTTTATTTACATCACTGTAACCCTGGTGGGTAACATAATTGCTGCAAAACGAAGACCTACCTTACGTTGAGTCCATCCTTCATTCGTTGTTCTGCCATCTGTCTTCCTTTACAACCCCTCCTGAAGTCACCCACCCACTCTTGTTATTTTCCAGTGTTCTCTCTATATTTTTAATTTCCTTTCTATGTCTTCCTGCAACCTTGATTATTCTCAGAACCTCTCATCTGAGAAAGTTTGGGAATGAAATCCAAGGCATCTCCTAAGTAGGCAAGGATCTCCATTATTCTGGGTGATCTGTTGTTTCACTCTATAGGAAATTTGGCCTCGTGCATCTTGTCAAGTGATGGGAATAATTATTCAGCCTTGTTTAAACATGTCTTCTACGGTTTCTGAATTAATCTTCATCCTGACACAACAAACTAATAAAGATCTCCTTTCCTCCATTGTCTGTCTTGTGAACTATTTCTCCTTGAAGCCTCTGCCAGGGGTCACTTTCCCTCTGCAATTTTCTTTGTGAGTTGGGAAACTCAAATGACTTTTTAAAAATTGAAATATAACTGATATATAACATTGTGTAACTTTGAAATATACAATGTATTGATTTGCTGCATTTGTATATTGCAATATCATTGCAACCTTAGATTAGTTAACACCTCTATCATGTCACATTATTATTTCTTTTTTGTGGTGATAACAGTTAAGATCTAGACTCTTAGCAACTTTGAAGTTTAAAAGACAACACTGTTGTCTGTAATCACCATGCTGGGCAATAGCTCTGCAGGACTTATCTATCAGCTTCAGGTTTGTACCTTTAAACAACATTGCCTCAATTCCCCCACTCCCCAGCCCCTGGTCACCACCAAATAACGTTTAAAGTGAAAATTTCACTAAGGTCTCCAGTAGGCTATAACCCCTTCAGGGCAGAGAAAAGTTTAAGTTTCATTTATCTCTATCTTCAGCCTCCTGGCATTCTGCCCAGCAATACTATATATTCAATAAATGTTGAATGAATGGATGAATAATTCTGGTTATCTTCTACAGAAGTTCACGCTCAGATTCGCCAGTTAACTACCTAAGTAATTTCCAAGCTTAGGTTTTATAATTGCCTGTAATCCTGGAGCCCATACATAAGATGGGTATAATTCACTAAGGAAAATCTAAGAAAGATATAATGACAAATTTAGGGGGCAATAGATTAGAACACCAAGAAAGATTTCATCTCGAACAAAGACCATGGCCACAAATACACATAGCCTCAGCTATGACTAGAAAACATGTAATTTATCTAAAGCCAGAAAGCACCAAGGGAAGCAGCCTGCCTGTAGAGAAGATTGCAAAGAGAGGACAGGCACCACAGGGTATGGTATGCTCTGAGACTAGTATGTATTTTCTGCTCAAGAAGAATTGGACAGTTTTAGTTAGTACATAATCTTTTATTTTGCCCAAGTGGGAAAAACTGCATTTTTGTGAGTTTTGTTAAGGACCTAGTTGTGATTAATTTTGATGGAACACGGTGCTAAAAGGAGGTTTGGGACCCAGCCAGGATGGGAAATTCAAATTCTGTGAAGAATCAACAAAAGTGTATTTCTCTTATACAGGAGGAATTTCCCCAAGGAAAAAAGAAAAAAAAAAAAACAATCTCTTATTTGACTGTTCAACAAATCTCAAAGATCATGTTCCTTGAGTTCTGCTCTCTACAGAGGAGACCCATTGTGTATAAGGTAAAGAGAACTTGGAGGAGCTGGTAGATTCTAGTCTGGACCCTGCTACTAACCTTCTGGTGGCCAGAGATGGTTTAACCCGGATGACTGCATGACGTAGTGGAGAAAATCAGACCTGTCTTCTGATCCTGACATTGACTCTTAATAACTGTATAAATGTGGACAAAGCCTTTCTAGGCCTCTTTTCAGGTTCTTTGAAGAAAGCGACTTACTCTTTCCTCCTTCTCCAACAGAGAAACTGATTTAAACTTGTTCTGAGCCCCAAACTGCTTTCCAAGCAGGCTGCCTCACTGCTGTTAGCTTGTGCTGGGGACCACCAGTTTATTGTGCAAATAAGGCCAAGAAATTAGCCCAAGGTCCTGCCTCAGCAGAATGTTAAATTCTGTTAAGCCCTTTGTGGGAGTTTTGGGGGGTAAATAGTATTTATCTGTATCCATTTCATCACTGCATGCTTGACGTCCTTTATAGAACTATCTATCCCAGTCCGATCCTCAGCCCAGTCCGATCATGCTAACACAGTCATAGCCACATTACGAAACATTCTCTTGCTGCTGTCCTTGAGGTATCTTTTTACTTCAGACTTAACTGATCTTCCCAAATGATTATCCAAGGCCAGGAAATATATACTGAGATTATCAGGACTGAGTTAAGGCTGACTAAAGTGACAATTCATTCACTGATTTATCAAACCTATCATTGAGCACTGTTACAAAGGAAACAACACGTCCAAAATGGAGTCACTTGTGCTAAATCTCATGTATTCTAACCGATACTCAGTACCTACCCTAATTGCAGTTTCAGCCCACCTCCCCGCCCACCCCATCCCCAAATGTAACCTTTAATCTGTCAACATGGAATGACCTGGTCAGCACTAGTGAGATAATCCTCCCAATGGACTACTCTGTTCCCACAGGAAGGCAACTTTGCCTGAAACAATGCATCGTTTGCTAATAATTCCTTTTCCCACCCACTTTCTGCCTTGAAAAACCTTTTCTTTTCTACATCTTTGTAGAACTTCTTCCTATTTCCAGGGATGCTTCCTGATTCATGAATCGTTGGAAAAAGCCAATTTGATCTTTAAAATTACTCTGTTGAAAAATAAAACAAAACAAAATAAAATAACTCAGTTGAATATTTGTTGTTTAACAGCATCTACAAGGAATTAACTTCATTCCAGGCACTGTACTAGACACAGGATATGAAGAAGAAAGGTGTGACCGTGCCTACAAATTGTGCACAGCCCAGTTGGGAGCTGTATGATGTAGTGGTGAAAATCATGGTGTAGTGATGAAAAATCAGACTTAGAAACCATGGACCTGTGTTCTAATCCTGACCCTGACCCTTATTAACCGTGTAAATCTGGATAAAGCCTTTCTGAGTTTCATTTCCACATTTATAAAATGGGAATAATATGACTTCACAAGGTTGATGTGACAATTAATGACATAAAGTATGACTATGGAACACAGTAAACATTCAATAGATGGTACCTATATTATCACTGTCACCATCGTCCTGGGGACTGCCAAGAACATTAACAATTATAATATCCCATGTGACATATGAGGATAGGGAAAAGGTACTATGAATGCATCATCTGGGGATGGAGATGAGGAAAAAGACTCACAGGAAAAGAGGAACTGATACCTCGCTGAGCCCAGAGGTTAAGTAGTAGGAGGTCAGGCAAGGGAAGGCATTCTGGGAAGATAGAACATTAGCATGCACAAAAACCTAGAGGGAAAGAAAAGGCAGCCACTTTAGGAAATTGCAAGTTGTTCTGATGTCTGGACCTTGGAATATACGTGGAGAAGTGGTGGGAGAACAGGGAGGAAGGGAAGGTCGGTGCTGTCAGCCTCGCAGTTGTCAGAGGGCCTCGCACTGCCGGTATTGAACCACTGTTCCCCCATCTAAATACCAGATGTTCCCATGGCTCTAAGGACCATCTGATTTGGGCTTAGGCTTTAAAGATATGAGTGTTTCTTTCAGTTTTCCATTTGTCCTATGCCAGTCAATGTAGGTGTTGTAAGGGAGGAGCAGGGCTCTGATATAATCTTCAGAGGTTTCCCTAAGAGGTGTGACCCACTTTCTGATACCAGATCAGCCTGTAAGTTCATTCAACTCCAGAGGTAGGAGGAATTCCTTACATCTGGGAGAGCTGGAAGAAGAATTCCTACGGCCAGTGTCTTTTTCTTACTGATGCCTCTGACCTAGATACCACTTGGGAGGATAAGCTTTAATCTTACTAAAATGTTGTAGGGGCAGGTTCAGTCAAGTCAAGTCAACAGGCATTCATTGAGCATGTACTTTGTGTCTAGGACTCTGCTAGGCACAGTAGGCAAAGATTAAAGCCGTGTACTGAGACTCACAGGGTTACTGAAAGACCAAGTCCATAGTCACAAAAAGTAGGCATAGCAGTACTGGCAGCCCAGGTCTGTAGTATTCCACAGTCTACCTTGTTTCTGATACATTATGCTGGCCTTTGGGCATTAAGCACAGCCAGTCTAGCTCAGGGAGAGCTAGGAAATGAAGTCCAAGCCATGGCCAATCATGATATTGCACATTTGAACCTGAATGAGCCTGACACTATAGAGGTCTACAGCCAATCAATGGGAGGAACATTGACTGGCCTTGCAAAGCAGGAAGAGGTGCAATATGACCAGGGCTCTTGGCAAGCTCAGGTGACCTTGAAGTAGTCAAAGCATAGGCTGCTAATCAACTGAGGTCTGGGCAAATCAGGAGAAACCATAACTGACCTTTGCATCTGCCCTCAGGGCAAGTAAAATGGTCTCAAGGAAGGTCTTGGGCAGGAGATGAGTGTGTTACAGTGGGCCGTGAAGAACAAAAGGCAATAACCAGAAGTTGAAGAGGTTTGGGACCCACTGGTTGCCTCCACTAGATTTGGTAATCAGTATCTGGGATTATATATCATGTCTTATTGGTGTGTGTGGTGGAGGGAAGAATAACACAAAGAGGAAGAACTGATGGAATCTGAAGGCAGAAGTTTCCAGTAGAAAAATAGAATGAACCTATATTAAACTAGAAATTTACTTTAAGACCTATGTGTCATTTGGCTCTGTTACCTTTAGACACAAAGATTTCATCTCAGGCATTGTGAGGAATATTTGTGTTAACACTAAAAGAGAAGATATAACCGGTCCATCTTACCAAGAAAAAAGGTAAAGAAGTTTGAAATCCAGTTAGTTTCCTGGAAGTGATAAACATCAACAAACTTACACAGAATGGGAATTGGGACACACAAATATTGGCTCTAGAAGAGATAGCTGAGATGGATACTGCATTTCAGACCAAGAACTCCAGCTGGTTCACCATGGGGTTGTAGAATTAAGACTCTTTCACTCCTTCTATTTTGGTTTCCCTACCTATATAATGGAGATGATAGCTTCCCCTACCTGCCTCATAAAATTATCAAGAAGATGAATAATGCAGCTTACTAACATGATTTGAGACCTTTGAAAGATGCCTTTGTAAGTGCTTCGTATGATTTTTTCATTATCATTATTATCTTATCACTGCAGAAAATCATGCTTAGAGAAGCGTGTTGGCCATTTGACATCAACTTATGGCCAAGTTCATCTTCCTCCCTGAATTTCTTTCTATGCCAATGGACATTAAGCCAACATAACTGGTCTACTCAACCTCCCTAATATGATGAGCATCCTGACCTTTGAGTCTCTGCTCATCTCATGCCTCTTGAATTTTCTTTCTGTTCCTTTCCATTTTTCTAATTTTTTTTTCCTCAAGGTTGAACTTGGGTTTCCTCTCCTCTGTTAAAAGACTCTTTTTTCTTATTCTGCTTTTCTAGAGTAACAGCACCAGTAGCATATACATGGATATAAATAAACATATAAAAGATTTATTAGGAGGGACTGGTTCATGTGATTACAGAGGCCAAGAAAGCCCAAGTCTGCCATCTACAAGTTGGAAAGTCCTTGGGGGAGCCCGAGTCCAAACCCAAAGACCTGTGAACCAAAGGAGCTGATGGTTCAGGTCCAGGTCAGGTCCAGGTCTGAGAATGAAGGCCTAAGAACCAGAAGTCCCAGTGTCTGAGGGCAAGAGAAAATGGATGTCCAGCTCAAGCAGAGACCAAATTCACAACCCGCCCCCATCCTTTTAGTTTTATTCAAACTCTTAATGGATTGGATGATGCCCACCCACTCTAGCAATGGAGATCTTTACTCAGCCCACTGATTCAAATGCTAAAAACTTTTGGAAACACCCTCACAGATGTACCTGGAAATGTTGTTACCCACCATCTGGCATCCCTTAGTCCAGTCAAGCTGACATATAAAATTAGCCATTAAAAGCACACACAGTCAACAAATATTTATTGAGTCCTTACATATAGTTAGGTAATGCTCTAGGCACTAGGGATATCATCTTAAAAAAGGACACTGTCACTCTTCTCAGGAATCTCATGGTTTCCTTTAGCCACTTTCAAGATTTCTTGATGTAAGAAATATATTTTACATCAAAATCCACCACACAATTGTGTATTTGTGTCTGTATACACACACACACACACACACACACACACATTTCACAATACAGTATCTATGCATGCTGCCCTCTCATATATTCTATTTTAAATGATGCTGGTTGTGACCCACTGCTATGGTTTTACAGCTTCCTAATGAGTCTCAACTCACAGTTTAAGGAACACTGGTCCCATTGAGAAACAGACAGGAAAACAGTCATATATATAAATGATGATGGTGTTGTGTTAGAAGCATATACTTCTTGTTGTTCACAAAGATTCACGTTACCTATTCCAGTAGGGTCTGTGGCCTGTGTACCTCTTTGTATGCCTCCACTCTCTCTCAACCTTGGTACAGGAACCCCCACAGGGAATGCAATAGATCTATTCTTGTTAATGAGGAGAGTATATTGCTGTTGTTAATGATTGTGCTAGCTCAGGTCCTCTTAGAAGCAGATCCAAGAACAAATTATAGGTATAAGAAATTTATTGGTGGCAATGCCTATGATGGATAAAGGGGGAGGTGCAGGAGAGATCTCAGGCCATGATACAGATCTGACAACTGGACTGCAACATAGTTCCATGAAAGGTTTTGCTAAGCTGATGGGGTGTCCTTGTGCCAGAACCACCTATTACAAGAGACTCAAATGTTGCAGGAATGGGCCCATCTCAACACTCATGTGCTTCTTCAGTGGCTACCAGCAGCTGTAGACCTCAGTATGAACATGGTGGGGAATCAGGAGGGTCAGCAGCTGGGGTGTTTGGTCAGTTATCCTCCCTACAGTTAAGATTGATCATTGTTTTTGCTTTTTAAGATTTTTATTTATTTATTTATTTTAGGGAAGGGGAGAGACAGAGTATGAGCAGGGGAGAGGGGCAGAAGGAGAAGGAGAAGCAGGCTTCCCACTGACCAGAGAGCCCGATGTGGGGCTCGATCTCAGTACACTGAGATCATGACCTGAGCCAAAGGCAGGTGTTTAACCAACTGAGTCACCCAGGCACCCCAAGACTGATGATAGTTTTGATATCATGGGCTAAGTTTTCCTTTTCACCCAGAAGCAAATGGGAAAAAGATTTTAGATAAGTATTTGTTGTTTTCTAGCTGTACCTTGCTGTAGGTTTCTCTCTTGTAGCCCCCTCTGGCTGTAGAGATGAGGCTGTTTCCATCTGCCCCCCTCCTCCCTAGCTGCCCAGCTATGGGAGAAGTTTTAGGAGTTCTTTCCCAGGTTAGTGTTTCTTAGAGGTGGGGTGGAAAAGGGAGTTAGGGCTCAAGGGAGCAGGTAGTGGGGGATACCTGAGAAAAACTGCTGGCACCAGCCGGTCCTACACAAAGAGCATGGATCTTTAAAACCCTAAACCCAGAGACTCAAATAAATTATCCCTGATTAGTGACTCAGTTCTGTCTCTCCACTCCCTGTCCCTTACATCTATGACAACCCACATGGCAGACTTAGGGGCCTTGGAGAGACTTCTCTACACATTTTAATTGAAACACTTCAATTTGTTCAACGAAGCTTTCTTACTTCTTCAACAGACTGTGAAGTTCCTAGGGAGCTGGGATCAGCTCTGTTCCTTCTAGTGTTTTCCACTGTCTTGGAGAGAGCTTCCCAGGTTAGGTCATTGACTGGACACCATCTGATGGCCTCTTCCCTACCCACTGGGAATAGGACCTCTCAGTGATCTGAACTTAAATGTGATCTAGCTTATTCATAACTGTCAGAGCAGACTGGCAAGATATACATCTGTGCCCACATTTTTAGGTAAAGGCACACCCACTGGCTTTTATGGCTGGAGAGCTCCACAGCTCTTCCAAGTTCAGGCCTAGCTCTCATATCACTGCTCATGAGTTAACTGTGAAAGGAAACGTCAGCTGGGTTAAATAATGACTATACTCTGTTCAGCATTCTACTTAGCAGGGACTCAAGCCCTGTGCAAGGAAAATCTCGTGAAACCTTACAACAGTTTTTTAAAAGAATTAGCAATAAATCAATTTTGCTAGTCTGGGGAAAGGAGACTTGCAAATTAAGGCAGACTCAATCAGTCGAATGACAGTCAGGCATGGTTAGTGATGGTGTGGCACCTGGAAAATGGGAGGCAGAGACTGAGTCTGTGAGCGTATCCCCTCCAGGCCCTATCAAATTGGCAACTGCTAGACTTTGCCTTTGGTGGTTTAGAAGACCACCAAACTGAAATTTGACCCATACATTCTTCACTTATTTTTGATAGAGAATTAAGTTCCTCTGTCTTGCTATCTCCATAAAAGAGTAAGAATTGAAACTGTGTGTCTCACACAATGTGTGCCATTGTGATAGTAAACCCCATTGTGGATCTGGGGACACTGAGCTTCAGAAGAAGGGCTGATCTTTTCAGACGTAGGTAATGGCTGCTGCAGAGTACAGAAGTCATCCAATCTATCTTCCTTTTTAAAAATTATTATTTATTTATTTGACAGACAAAGATCCAAGTAGGCAGAAAGGCAGACAGAGAGAGAGGGGGAAGCAGGCTCCCTACTAAGCTGAGAGCCCGATGCAGGGCTCAATCCCAGAACCCTGGGATCATGACCTGAGCCGAAGGCAGAGGCTTAACCCACTGAGCCACCCAGGCGCCCCACAAATGTATCTTCTTCTTCCTGAAGTTGGACAATATCCTGGCTTATTGTACCCCAAGAAGTCTGCAAGGACTTGTTTCAGCTCGATCTGACTAAATCTCAACTTGGACTTACGGGAAATAAAGTGAGTGACATCAGTGGACTAAAAAGCTCTATTCTATTCCTTCTTTTCTCAAAGCTGGCCAGTTTAATGGCCGTGGATTTCCTAAAAATGTATCCCAAGATTTCTATAAGACCCATTCTATGTCACATAGGCTGCAGCATGCAAGGTGAGTCCCAAACAGCCTCCTTCAGGGACCCGAGCCTGAGCTAATTACCATCATACCATCCACTGGGAAATTTGTTGTTGGCCTGGTTTCACGATTTGGGAACGCTTACTTTGGCTTTGCCCAAATACCATTGAGGCTTCTGCAGTTCGTTGGTCTACCCTGTCCCCTGTTCTTTGCTGCCCACATGGTAGACAGTGTGGTATGAGCTTTTTTCAGAGTCTTGGGTGGTTTTTTATTGCCCCTGAAGAAGGTGACCTTTTAGGGCACCTAGGTGGCTCAGTTGGTTGAGCGGCTGCCTTCAGCTCAGGTCATGATCCCAGAGTACCAGGATTGAGTCCCGCACTGGGCTCCCAGCTCCACGGGGAGTCTGCTTCTCCTCTCTCATGCTCTCTTTCACTGTCTCTCTCTCTCAAACAAAACAAAACAAAACAAAACAACAACAAAAACTAGAAAAAAAAAAAAGAAGGTGATCTTTTGACTTTGTACTTCCAGCCATTATGTTGAAGTGATAAGAAAGGATCTTTCAAGTTCACAAGACAAATGCAAAGACGCAGGACAAGAATGAGAGATGGAGAAAGTGGTCCATCTTTTAAAATCCTATTCTGCTCCCAAGATCTTTATCACCCCTAGCTAAACTGACTTCCCTCTTCTCTGTATTTCTATATACTCTATACTTCTTTTATGACATTTACCAAATTTTTTGTATCACCAATAATTTAATAATTTATTAGTAATTACAAAAACCTTGCATTTACATGATCTTCTACGGTCTCTGAAGCTTCCATGTGTTAACATGCTATCTCTTTTGACTCTTCTAACACTTTGGAGAAGTTACTAAATCTCTATGAGCCTCATTTTTTTTTTTCCTTTTTAAAAAGAAGTTATATCACCTTTTCTTAAAAGGATTGGCAGATTTTGTCAATGTAGGAAAATAAGATTCATCCAAATAAAGACTTACTGAATCACTTAATCAAATAATGCTCTCCGGGTCCTTGTAAGGAGCAGATCAACTAAGGGATGTGATGACTGACTTGTCAAATGCAAAGGCACATCCAAGTATAGAACAACAAAGACCAAAGTTTCTAGCTTGAGGGCCAAGACAGAGACTTGAAGCAAAACCTGAGAGAGGGAAGATTAACATGTTGTAATTGACTCTCTGACAGGAAACCTGTCGGGCTAGTCAGACTTTTGGGCTGGTCCTCAGGGGAAAATGTCAGGCCTAATAAGTGTGCAGGTCAATGGCTTGTGGGCAATAATTGAAGACAGGAGCAGAGATTTCACCACCAGAGAGATGGTATAGCGTGAGAAGAGGCTAAGAAGCACCCTTAGGAAGGTCTACACGGAGTACATGGAGACGAAATGGCTGGGGACAAGTGGATTGGCAGGAAAACCAAAGGGAGGAGAACATTCCAAGTCAGATTCCTGAAGTCAAACGAATGAAAAGAGACTTTGTGTTAGCAGTTTAATAGGCCCCTGGCAAGTTTGAAGAGGGTGGTTTCAGTAGTAGGTTGAGGAGTGAAAGAGACATGAGGAAACAGAGTCAGTTAATGGAGCGTCTGCAGTGTTAACCACCCTTTTGAGAAGTTTGGTGATGAAATACAATGGACAGATTGGATGGTAGTTTGAAGAAGGAAAAGAACCAAGGAAATGAAAGAAATAATAATAGCTTATTTTTAATATCATTTCTTTCAATGAACAGACATTTCCTTAGCATTTGTAATGTGTCAGGCACTGTCCTAAGTGGTCCAGGAAAATGAATTGATTTAATCGTTCAACTCTACACCATAACAGTTATTATTATCTCTATTTTTACAGATGAGGAAACTGAGGCACAGAGTGGTTAAGTAAGTTGTATGAAGCCACAGTTAGCAACAACAGAACTGATATTTAAACTCTAGGTAACCTGGGGTGCCTGGCTGGCTCAGTTGAGAGAGCATGAGCCTCTTGATCTAAAAGTTCAAGACCCATGTTGGGTGGGGAGATTACTTAAAAATAAAAATCTTTTTAAAAAATTTTCAAAGAGAATTTTTTAAAAAGATTTATTTATTTATTTATTTGACAGAGAGAGAGAGAGAGAGAGAGAGAGAGAGACAGCAATGGGACTCTATCCCAGACTCCTGGGATCATGACCTGAGCTAAAGGCAGACACTTAGCAACTGAGCCACCCACACACCCCTAAAAAAAATTTTTTTTAAAGATTTTATTTATTTATTTGACAGATAGAGGTCATAAGTAGGCAGAGAGGCAGGCAGAGAGAGAGAGAGGAGGAAGCAGGCTCCCTGCTGAGCAGGGAGCCTGATGTGGGGCTCAATCCCAGGACCCTGAGATCTTGACCTGAGCCAAAGTCAGAGGCTTTAACCCATTGAACCAGCCAGGCGCCCCCCCAAAAAATTTTTTTAAGTAAATAAGCAAATAAGAGTAATAATGGAATCCTTTACAGAAAAACAAACAAAAAAAACTCTGGAAAACTGGCTGAAAGTCCTTATTCTAACTCGTATTTCCTCCATCTGGAATGGTTTTGGTAGTAACTTGAAAAAGAATTATCAAGATTTTTTCCTATTTTTAATGGCGAAGACTTCACTTTGATTGGGTGCTAAGAAAAGGAAGTCAACACTTTAAGAGAATAAACAAGAATTTCCGGATAATGAATAGAACAGGATCTCAGGATCTCAGAGCATGCGAGTGGCCATGGTGAGCAGGTGTATTGGGCAAGAATTGCCACGAATTCTCCTTCAATAGGAGGGAAATGGAAGAAATAGACATTGGGATGAGAGAGAAGGGATGGGAGAGCAAACAGAGCAAACTCATTTCAGATGGACCCTAGTAAAGTTTCCACTGAGAGAACAAGTAGGGGGAGTGTCTGATGGCTCAAGAGCAAAAAGCTGTAGCTTTCTGGAACTTCCCGGAACCAGGAATCAACCCTCACCAAATTGCACAGAAGCTTGCTGGTCAGATTGCCTGGTATGAATGCCTGCGTCCTAGATGCGAAGCCACATGCTGTCAGCCTCCTTTGTCACAGCTCTCAATCTGCTGAAAATGCTGCAGAAGACAAGATAAGACCAGTTAGCACTTACATGGCTTAATGTTTCTATGGAACCCAGAGAAGAGAGCTCCTATACCTCAGGGGGCCACAAAAAGGCTAAGCTTGAGCTGGACCTCAAAAACCCAGAAGAATCTGAAGGATAAAGAGGCACAGTTCTTGGTAGTGGAAGGAAAGAGAGGAACAGAAGGCTCAAAAGAAGAGAGGCAGACCTAGAACGTGCTCTTGGTCACAGCATAGGGGCTGGGCGTCAGGGGAGCAGTGGCGTTCAGGTCAGAAGACAACACTACCCAGGAACCTGGTCTGGATTTGGGTTCCTCTGGGTCCTCAAGTCTCTATCAGCCTTCTTGGTTTTCTTCTATCCCTGTTTTACTTTTTTCCAAAGCAATTATCACTTCCTAAAATGCCATATTTAAAATTTGTATTTTTTTGTTTATATTTATTAGAACATAGGTAAGCTCTCTGAGATCAGGGATTATTGTCGGGTTCACAGGTTTAATCTCTTGGGCCTAAATCATGCAGTTTCAGGACTAACTGAGGGTCCTCTCAAGTGTAAGCTCGGGATCGAGAATTACAGCTTGACTGTGAAGAAAAGGCTGGCAACCTGCTTCTCAAATGGGTGTTCCTCAACATCCAGGTGAAGAGCAGGCTCACAAGAATTAAAGGCAAAGGGGCGCCTGGGTGGCTCAGTGGGTTAAAGCCTCTGCCTTCAGCTCAGGTCATGATCCCAGGGTCCTGGGATTGAGCCCTACATCGGTGGGGGGGGGGTGTGTGTGTGTCTCTGCTCAGCAGGGAGCCTCCTTCCCCCTCTCTCTCTGCCTGCCTCTCTGCCTACTTGTGATCTCTCTGTCAGATAAATAAATAAAATCTTAAAAAAAAAAAAAAGAATTAAAGGTAGAAACTTCTAGGAACTGAGGACTAAGGAAAATGTCTTCCCTGAGGGGTGGGGGAGGGGGTTACAGCACAGATGGATTTTAGGCCAGTTGATCTGGCGTGGGTTGGGTGGAAGGGTCAAGCCCCTGGGGGGACTTGACAACACTGGGAGGCCCCACAGGTTGTGTGGAGCCCTTGGCTTTTATTTATCTGTTTCCACAGCTCTGTGGGGCTGTGTCCACCTCAATAAAAGGGACCGTGTATTCCAGAGTCCTTTTCTGGGTATGGCGTCTTTCCTCAGATCCTGGTTCAGGGAACAAGGGTCCTTTGTATCCAGGCCCGGTGTTTTAGACTGTCCAGTAGGGGAAAACATGATCCCCACCCCATGTACATTTAAGTTCAAAGTTGGCTTCAAACAAGGCAACAGGACACACCCTGTTCGGAGGCCGAGAGCTCGGAGGCCGAGCCCTGTCCGGTGACGGAACTGACCCGCGGTGGGTGCGCCCACGCGCACAAACATCCACAGTAACCGCAGGTCCGGGCCCACCTCAAGCCGCCCAGGCCCTCGGGTCTTAGCACCGGTAGACGCGAGGCAGCCCCACGGCCGCGGGTGACCTACGCTCCTGCCCAGGGAGTCAGAGTCCTCACTTCCTCTCCACGTTCCTGCTTCTGCAGAGGGGAGGAGATCTGGGCCACCTCGGAAGGACCTCGTGCTCCTTAAAAAGACGCAGTTTCGCCTCAGAAGGGAGGATCCCTCCCATTCACGTCTCCCGTGGATGGAGCCCGACGGGATTACGCTGAGTAAAATAACTCAGTCAGAGAAAGACCTAAGTTATCACGGGGTTTCCTCACACGGGAACATGGGGGGCAGCGCAGAGGATCATGGGAGGGAGGGGAAAGTGACGCGGCAGTCATCAGAGAGGGAGACCAACCACCAGAGACTCCCCGCTCTCGGGCACAGGCTGAGGCTTGCTGGAGGGGAGGTGGGTGCGGGATGGGGTAGCCGCGCGATGGGCGCGAAGGAGGCACGTGGTGCGACACCCTGGGTGTTACGGCAACTGGCAAGTTATTAAGCTCTACAGCTGAAATGAATGATGTACTGCATGTTGGCTAATTGAATTTAAATAAAAAATTTTAAAAATAAACAGATGTGTGGGGCGCCTGGGTGGCTCAGTGGTTTAAGCCTCTGCCTTTGGCTCAGGTCATGATCTCAGGGTCCTGGGATCGAGCCCCGCATCGGGCTCTCTGCTCAGCGGGGAGCCTGCTTCCTCCTCTCTCTCTCTCTGCTTGCCTCTCTGCCTACTTGTGATCTCTCTCTGTCAAATAAATACATAAAAATCTTTAAAAAAAAATAAAAATAAACAGATGTGTTAGAAAAATACAAACAAACAACAAAAAGAGTCAATTTACTTTTAGACGGTGGCACTGCTGTTCAGAAAGTCAATCGGCCCCTTGTCAGGAAAGGTAATTTGTCAGGCAGGGTGAGCTGGCAGTTTCCGGGGAACCCCGGCACATGCTCCCCATCTCCCAGGGAGAGAGACCTGTTGGCTTTTCCTTTCCTTGCCCCAGAGAAATCTGGAAGGCGGTCTTCTCTCCCTGTGAGAATGCCCAGGAGGGAAGACTCAGACTGAAACCTCTGCTTGGATGCTAGGAAAGGGTGGGTGCTGGGGGACAGCCCGGTTACACTTGTCAACTCGGCTTCCTCAGCCAGAATAAGCACTTGGAACAAGGCGCTCCTCCCTCAGGCCAGGATGCCTGCGCTCAGAGTTCATTCCCTGCTGAGCAGAGAGGCAGGCAGGGCCAGAGCCCAACTCCCCGTCGCCGGGGAAGTTCTGCTGGTGCTTCTGGAGCTCTGGTCTCCGCGGGTCTGTTCTCCACCGCGCCGGAGGGCTGGGCTTCAATACCTCCGTCAGGATGCTCCCTGGCCAAGGACTCCTGTGTCATCGCTACTGGGCCCTGATAAACGGGCTGTGGGTGTGACCCTCCAGCCCAGGAGACTGATAGGGCAGAGTGTGGCTGAGTGAATCTGGCTCCAGAATCAGCGGAGAGTCTTGTGTTTCTGACAACATTCTCCCTGCTCTCCCTCCTCTCTCTCATGCCGTGGACCTGCCCCCGACGGAGAGCAGAACTGAATCATGAAGCCTGCTCCATCCCAGCCAAGCCGGGGCTCTCGCCCCAGTTCTGGCCCCCAGGGAGCTGTTCATCATGGACCGGCCCAGGGAGAAGGGACGAAGGAACATTGCTAAAGTCCGTCCTAGAGCCCCATTCCCCATCCCTACCCAGGGGCCATCCTTTCCCCTCTCCTGATCCTTGGGGAAATTGTGTTACTTATGTAACTGTCTTTATGAAACCTCAGAATTGTCCTCTGACACTATCGATCTCCTTTGCCACCCAGCTTTTAAGGCTACGGTGGCCTGAGATGTAGCTCTGCTACACTCCAAGGGACAGAATTCATTGGATTTCTTTTCAGCTTCCCTGGTCCTTCAACTCTGCTTTCAGTGGGTTTTGGGGGGTAGGAGGGTTGGGTTAAGCCAATAACCACCACCAGTGCCCAAGTACCGAAGCTCTTTCCTCTACCTGTGACCTAGTGTTTTCAAACACTGAGGCCTCTGCAGGAGGTAGCTGTAGGACAACCAGTTCCATTTTTAGATGTCTGCTTCTTCAGACATCTTGTTTCTTTAACTACTGGAGGGAATACTGAAGAAGGTGAGACCCCAGAGAGTCCCATTGTCCTGTTCTACCAGAAAAAAAGATTGAGGGCCTGCCATGAGGCCCTTCCCTAGGCCTTTTCTAAACCTCCCTCCCCAAGTTGGGCGAGAGAGGGGTTGAAGAGCCTTATAATGTGTCAGAAACAACTTGCAAACCATATTTACCTGTGGAGCCCAAGCACGTGGGAGCTTAGAAACAAAGAGAGCTGAGAGCCTAGGCCCGCGCTCCTGGGATTTTAGTGCACTTTGGAACCAACTAGAGGGCTCCTGGAAGGAGTATGCTGGGTCTCATCCCAGTGTTTCAGCTTCTGGAGAACCGGAATGGGGCCTGAGAATATGCCTTTCCTATAGGTTCCTGGGAAATGTCAAGTATGCTGATCCAGGACCCACTGGTTTATCGAAACCAAAGGGATTCTCTGGCTTCTCTCTAGCAACCCAAAATCATGGTGCCCTTTTCATTCCTTCATTCTTCTGCAGAGCAGAAGGGCTGGGTGGAGAGTGCTGCCATTAGGAAGTCAGGATGTCTAGCTTTGAATCTTGGCCTCTGTTTATCGGTTCTGTAATCCTGGTCAAATGACTTAACCTCTATACCTCACACTTCTTCACAATAAAAAATATAGCTGACCCTTGAACCATGCAAGGGTTAGGGTTGCTGACCCCCCCCACTCCATTGAAAATCCATGCATAACTCTCCAAACTTAACTATTAAGCCTACTGTTAACGGAAGCCTTACCGATAACATAAACAATTATCACATGATGTGTGGGTTATATGTATTATAGTTATATGTATTATAGGTTGTAACTTTACAATAATGGGAGCTAGGGAAAAGAAAATGTTATTAAGAAAAGCATAAGAAAGAGAAAATACATTCACAGTATGATACTGTAAAAAATCCATGTGTAAATGGACCCGTGTTGTTCAAATCTTTGTTGTTCAAGGGTCCGCTACTGACATCTTCTAAGAGCTTACTACGTGCCAGGCACAGTCCTAGTGTATTTACTATTTATGTAAATTGTTACGAGACTATGGGGTAAGTATTAACTATTATCCCCCCCTTACAGATGAGTAAAGTAAGGCAGAGAGAAGATAATAATAAATGCCCCATAAGATTATTGTTTGGATTCAATGAGATAATCCATGCCAAACTGTCATTTGAACATCTAACAATGTGAGTTACTTTTATTATGGGACCAAAGATGTGAAGTTCCATTCCCTTCCTTTGAGATTTTTAAGGATTTGCCCAAGACCATGAACCATCCCATTTTCTTCCAGGTCCTGTGGAAAAGATCTACAAATCACATCCCACCACCTAACCGACATTTGGATCCTCCCACAAGAGCTCACGCTCCTCTCCTGCAGACTTTCTGCCTCCTGGGATCTGTCACAGCCCCAAGGGCCCCGGGGCACCCGTGGGTGGAGAAGTGGGAAAGGCAGGAGTGGTGAGGAGGAAGTCTGCATGAAAGCAATGGTGTGTGCGCCTGGTTGAGCAGGGAGGCCTGTATGAGACCTGACAGGGACGGCTCTGGAGAATGCAGATGGTTTGCAAGCTCACCAGACCAAAAGAGGAGAGAAAAAGAGAAGAGAGAGAATGCCCCAAGCTCCCGAGCTGCGCCAGCACATTCCAGCATGACTGACACTTAACTAGTGGCCTTTGTTTTTCTATCAGAGCAGAGCGGGAGGGGATAGAGACGGGTGGCGAGGGCAGAGAGACTGGGCCCATGCTTTTCCTGACCTCAACACATTTTAAGCTTTCTTTTCACAGATCTGGACAGAGGGTTTTCATTGAACCAGGGCTGAATATGCATACTAATAGGTATTCATCACATCATTAAGTGAAGTGAAAGCTGATGATTAAAACTTCAGAACCTCCCAGCTGTAAGAAAATATTCTGAGATACAAGGACTCATCATGGTTCGAACCCTTGCTCTAGTGCCTCTTAGCAGGGGGCTACCAAGCCTCCTCTCTCTGTCCTCACACCCTGCCCTGTCTCTGGAGTCAGCTCACGTGTGCTCAGCCCTGGGGGTGTCACCTCCACTGGACGGTTCCTGACTCCCTTTCCCAGCCACACCCTGGCCCAGGCTGGATGAAGGGCCCACCTTTGGTTCTGTCACAGCCCCCCTTTTATCCCATCCTTGCCCGATGGCTCCCTGACTTGTCTGCCTCCTTCCCTTAATGTGAAGACACGAGCATCACTCACTTTAATTTCCCAGTGCCAAGCACCGCACCAAGCTGGAGTAGATAACCATTAAATATGTACTCACTTAAATATTTAAATACTTTTGTGCATGCCCACCCTCTCCTTGCCACGCTAAACGCGAGGGGAGGGCTTGATTCCTACCTCTGAGAGAACAATGAAAGGCAGGAAATGCTCGCTGACTAATCCAGTCTGGTTAGCGGTAAACACTGAGGGGAAAACACGTTTGACGTGCACCAGCTTAACCAAGGGAGAATTAGGGGAGTTGAGCAAACGAGAGGGGCCCAGTCTGTGTCTGAGCTGGTCCTAGGTGGACAGATGAACGGGAATGTGACTGAGCGGAGACAAAAGAACATGAGCTAGCACAGCAGGCCTCACTGCCCAGTTTGATGCCTTTCTAGATACCTCGTTCTTCCTGTGGTTACAAGTCTGATAAGACCAGCCTTCCAGAGAGCTTTCCCCACGATGAAGGGGTTAGGAGCGCCACAGGCAGGCTAAGCAAGGCTTTATAGGGCTGGCCATCTTGTAGGGCTGAACATTACTCTGGTCTAACCATACCCCTGGCAGATCTCTCTGGTCCCACTTCTCAGACCCCCTAAGTGCAGACTTTCTTTCCTATTTCAGTTGGTCCCAAATATGAACATTTGGTCAGAAAGGGAATCAAGAGTAAAAAGGCATTTGGCTGGGTGGACAAGTACTTCTGGACAGATTCCTCTAAGGTCATCTCCTAATAGGTCAACAGGTTCCTCTTGCTGGGAAAGCAGCTAGTCTGTGGAGAGTCCCCAGGTGTGCACTTGCTACAGAAGATCTCCATGGTCCCTCGTATTGTCCCTGGTGACCGGTTACTCTCTGCCACAGTCTCATCAGTTTTGTGTTCTTACTTCAGTAGGATGAATACATGCTCATTGAGGGCAGGTACATATTCTGGCGCTTCCTGTGTATTTGAGCACAGTGCTGGCCCTGGGGAGAGAGGGAGGAGGGGAGGCAATACTTACGGAAATTTAATAAAAATCAAGAAAGGCATTGGGCATTCAGCTCCAGGCCTATCCATTGTATTTCCAATCCAAAAGCAGTGTCCTCAGGTAAAAGCCTGCGTGGATCTTCTGTAATATGGAAACAGGCCCCACAAAAAGCATGTTGCGATCGATTAAGGAAGCTGGTGAAGCTTTTCTGAGGCTGCTAGGGGTCATGTGTCCACTGTCAAGGGAGCTCCCCTCTCCCTCCTCGCAGGCTACAAAGTGAACGGAGGCCAGAACCACTTCTTTATTTTGGAGCGAAATCTGGCTCTACCAATTGCCGCTAGCGCAAGGGCAACTCATCCCTGGGACCAGTTCCTTTTTTCCACCAACACTAAAATTAGTTTTCTTTTCCTCTAGCTCTTCAAGCTCAGAGAGCTGACAGAGCAAATGTCCTTTCTGGTATTCAAGAAGAAATGACTGAAGGAAAAAGAAGTGGTTGTCTTCAAATTTCTGGGGGAAAAACTTGATACTGGAGAGGGGTTGACTGGTTTTGTCCTATTTACTATGAGGGACAGTTAGAAGAGCAGAAGCACATGGAGACTGATTTCAGCTCAGCAGGAGGGAAAACTTTCTATCAATGGGATGATCTGTTTCGTGGGGATAATGAGTTTCTGCATACTGAAGGCACTTTTGAAATATTTAATTTACTTTTTTGAACAAGTAATAAATGCAACAGGATAGAATTCAAACCTATATGTTATGAGAGTGAGTCTCCTTTTTACCCCTGTTTCCCAGACGTTCCTTTTCTTCTGAAGAGGCAATCTCTCTTACCTGGTATTTGGCCACAGGCCAGACAACTCTCTGTGGGGAATACTGGAAATGGGCCATGGTTTCTGGCATTGAGCAAGATGGCCTCTGAGAATCTTCCATCCCTTGGATCTCCCCCTTTACGTTTCCAGCACATAATCCTTACAGTGTTATCATGAAACTGAGTTTGAATCTGTAAAACACACCTTCCCTGCTCAAGGACTGGGTAGTGGACTTAGGAGCTGGCAGTTGGCTACTAGGCCAGTACTAGACCAGTTCTGAGCAGCCCATATAGCAACAGACAGATTTCAACCCATGACAAAAGAAGTATCAGAGGGAAATGGACCATAGACCCCATGCCAGGTTTGTGGGAACCCCCTTGCCAAATGCAGTACTTCCCCCATTTGAAACTGAAGAGAACAAAATGACAGGGAGATTGGGGAGGGGGCAAGATTTAGAGGTGGAGCCAGAGGAAGATGGGCTGTGGATAGAGGGCAGAGAAGGGTCACAGAACCATCAGGGACTGCTGGGGGTTCCTCACACTGGTGACCTGGACAATGACCTCTTTCTTGTCATTGGAAAACCACAATACTCTCTTGGCTTTTTTTCCTGGCTATCTCTTGCCTTTTCCAGTTTCTCAAATGCCTCTACAGTCTCCTGTCAGAGTCCCCAGGAGGTCTGGTTTCATCCAACACATGGGCTGCACATGACTCCAGGCATGGAATCTCTTTTCATGTACTTGGAGAATTCAAAGGCATTTTTGGTCTTGAAGGTAAGCTCAAACCTCTGATCCTGACAGATGAGTCTGGCTGCAGTGTTCAAGGGCACCCAGACTTGACAAATCCAGACGGCATCTGTCCTATTTCAGGAGCTTGGCTATTTCCCCAGAATGAATGGAGGAAAGTTAAAAAAAAAAAAAATGTAGGGCTTTCAAACAGGACTTCAGACTCCTTTAATTACAAGAAGTACAAAAGGCCACCTCACCTATCCCTGGTTCAGCTTCTTGGAAGGGAAACAAATAATAAAACCATTCCGTTATTGTCATTGTTACAATGGCCATCATTCATTTTAAAGACTAAGAAGTCAGTTTATCAAATGTAAATTGAAGAAAAGGTGTATATTTTCTAGACATACTTTCCTATCAGCAATAACAAATGGCAAACAAAATGAAAGAATCGTTAAAGATTTTCTTACCCAAGATAAACTTGCAGGACATCTCAGGTGACAGAGTGACAGATTATCACGCAGTTCTGTGCTTAGAGGGATGGTCAGCCTCAGTTCCATGAGCCAGGGACCTGGGCCACGGGAAACTCTGGAAGTAGAATCAGGCTGGGGCTGGAGTGTGAGCATGAGCCGAGAAGTTCAAGGCAACATCGTGCCATGAAAACTCCACTTCTAAGGAGAACAATGATATCAACAACAGAAGTAATGTCAAGGAAGGCTGATATGTTTAAGTGTCTGCCACAGAGATATTTGCTAGGAATTTGGCATGTATGTTCTCATTTTTGCTTCACAACACTTGTAAGAAAGGGACTCATGGTAACCTTGTTTGGAGGCTTAGAGAGGTCAAGTCACTTTCCCAAGGTCACACAGTCAGCAAGTGAAAGGGTCAAGGGCAAACCCAGATCACTTGACTTCTCAGATTCTTCTGTTACTCTTAGGCTGTTACTCTTAGGCTGAACTGAGAGGCACCAACCCAAACATGGAAGGTCAATTTCAAAGAATGATCTTAGGGTGAAAGGAAAAGAAAAACTAGCAAAGTGAAGGCTTGGAAAACCAAGAACTTATCTCCAGGGATCACGTGACATGCAAAAAGTGGTTTGAGGTGAGTGATGTAGAAGTAAATCTAGAAACAGAAATGTCTGAGACTTGAGTCTCAGAGACTTGAGACAGACTTGAGACTGAGAAATGTCTGTTTTTGTTTTTGTTTTTTGTTTCTTCTAATTGAAGTACAGTTGACATGAGACCTATCTTCTATATGATGCCTCTTTGTGTGGTAGGGGAGGTGTGTGCCTTAAAGGAGTCCTGCTGGCTTGACTCAAATGTTTCCCTGCCCCATCCAAGGCTCCCACCTCCCAGACAGAACAGAACTGGGGAGGAAGTACATGAGCTTCCGGTAGAACCCAAGCCAGGTGGATTTCTTCATTCCATAACCAAAACCCCTGTGTGAGGCTCCAGATCCATCCAGTGGATGGTGGAGAGGAATGTATTAGCTAAAAGGAGTCACATTGGCTGAATATGTGTGTCTCCAACACAAATCACAGAGCACTCCTCCTAAGCACTCCTAAACAAGAAACCCTATTAATTTAGCAACATGAGAAATGGAAAAACTCATAACAAAAAGGACATGAGTGATGTATATTGGGGGAGAGTGAAACAGTGATCTATTTGTCTTAACGAAGCATGCTTAAGACCAAATACGCACCAAAGCTATTCCTGGTATTGAAACAGTGTTTAGGTAATATGAAATAGCCTTCTTTGGTCTAATCTCCACATTACAAAGACATCTTGACTTGGTAACTGTGATCTGAGCACACTCATCCCTGGATTAAGGTTTCTTACATGTTCCTATGAACCTTACTTAGCCTTGTTGAAGAGCTTTCTTTCCCCTTTGCTTGCAGGAAGAGGCACACAACGTGGAGAGGAGAGGTCTATAAGAACTTCTTCAATTTTTCATGGTAGGCTAGGGGCAGAAAACTATTCTGGCCCTTGGCAGTTTCCCAGGACCCCACTGATATGCTTTTCTCTGCAAGAGGCCTCATCCTATTCGAGAGTGTCTGTTCCCACCCACCTCCAACTTTATTCATGACCCCCTTTTTATCCTCAGAGAACAAAATATGCTGAAAACACTCAGTACCACCCTGCTTGTGTGCACAGAGAGAGCCACGAATGTACTGCCCCACACATGCTGGAGTCAACTCCTACTGGTCACAAGGGCCAATTGTTACATTTTTAGAAAATCGATGAGCTTGTTAAGTTTCAAAATGGCCGTGCTTGGAGTATTTACACCACAGCAATTGGTAAATGCCATAATCAGGGCTTTTCTTTTTTTTTTTTTTTTCCTTTGAGAACTAAAAATAAGAGACCATGATTCCTTCACTGGACACGCCATGCATTCACAATTTTTTTCAGCCAAACTTGGTGAGAGCATCTCTAAATCACAGATCTTGCAGTAGGTGTTGGAGCACTAATGACAGATGATACATGATCTCTGAAGTGGAAAGACCTCATTAACTTTGAGCCACTACCTGATCATTCTCCTTACTGCTAAGACAGGTGAAAGCTTTGAGTCTATCTGCACTTGAGATTAAAGTAGTCTGAGGTCCCTCCCACTTGTCATGATCCAACATCCTAAGAAAGGTATTCAGAAGCTTGTAAGCAGTTCATCTCAAAATGAAATCTTTACTAAGTGAAAGAAAAAAAATCAAGCCCCTGACTCATTAGAAATATTTTTCTTCCTCTATCTCTTTTCCTAACTTATACCCTGGATTATTGGGGGGTTTCATGCCAAAGAAAAGAACATAGTATGGAAATTCCCTTGGGTAACTTGGGGCCTTTGCTTTTGCCAAAGACTTTCAGATTTCTGGAACAGATTCATAGGGATTTCATAAATGCTACTTATCTTTTGTTTATTTTTAAATCTTGTTCAAATACATGATTTTCTCATCATTAGCTTGCCCCTGCTCCAGTTTTAATTCCATGGCTATGACCAGAATGAACAATTCCAAAGGGAAAAAATTGACTGACTTGAGTTATGTGAGCCTCTTTTGCCTGTGGCTGGAGCTAATCTGATCTCCTGATTCTGCTCCATGACCTTGAGCTATCACTTTCCTGATCAGCGTGCAACAGGATGGCATTTCCAGCCACAGGAACATTTAAAGGATTAACTGTGGCCCCTTAGCAATCGTAGAAAACATTAAAGGCCAATTAGTTATTACTTATACCATACTGGCTAGTTTAAAAGACAGGGCCTGCTTTGTCTAAATTATGGAAACCCTTGGATCCCTTACCTCTAAGAACCATAATCAGCTTAAAAAGACCTGAAACTGTGACTGCTCAGCATTTCCTGTTGGGGATCAGAGCTCGTACTGCGGTTGCTCACAGGAAATGAGGCAGGATCAAGTAACAGCCTCAAAGACCTGGGTCACCAGAGAATGTGACCCCTGACATTCTCTTAAGGGGAACTTGAGAATGGAAAATGATAAAAGATAATCCCAGGCCCTCAAATGTGAGGGTACAGAAATGGGGTGAGAGGTAAGGGAATTACAGATTTTTTTTTCCTTCTATTTCCGTCTCTCGTGGCTTCTGTTCTTTATCTTTGCTGATTTTTCTAGGGTATTTCATTTTTAAGTCTCCTCTAAAGACAGCAAGTATTTTGGGGGTACACTTTTTGTGTGATACATGCTGGAGGTTTATACACTGAGGAAGAAGATGCCATTTCTTCCCCCCAAGGAGCACACAGTCCATGGGGGAGAAAGAGAAGGAAAGAATGCCAGCAGAGTATGTTAGGGAACAGGATGCAGTAGAACACAGGTATATAAGAGCTTATGGAAGCATTTCCTAAGCCACCCTGGTCATGTTAAGGGGAGCTTCCTGGAAGAGGTGGTATCTGAGCTAATTTAGGGACAAATAGACATTGTCCAGGCAAGTGAGTAGGGAAACTATGTCAAGCAGAAGAAAGAGAACACATATAGAGACATAAGAGAACAAGATACTTCGAGAAGCTCTAAGTAGAGCTGGAGCTTAGGATTTGATCTGGGAGGAGTGGCAGGAGATGACTAATTGGAGACCAGCCCTGGAATGTTCTGGAATGTAGGAGGTGCTAAAGAACTTGCAGTTTAAGAGCCATTGAAGTATTTTAAGCAAGAGAATGGCCTTATTGGGGCACCTGGGTGGCTCAGTCATTAAGCGTCTGCCTTCGGCTCAGGTCATGATCCCAGGGTCCTGGGATCAAGCCCCGATCAGGCTCCCTGCTCTGCAGGAAGCCTGCTTCTCCCTCTCCCACTCCCCCTGCTTGTGTTCCCTCTCTCATTATGTCTCTCTCTGTCAAATAAATAAATAAAATATTTTTTAAAAAAGAGAGAATGGCCTTATTAGAGTTGTGACTTAGAAAACATTTTTAAGTAAAATAATTAAGAGTAGTCAATAGTTGTTAACCACCTATGATGTGCCAGGCAAATTTGGGGCATTTCTTTGATATAATGCATGTCAGTCATACAACAGCCTTTTCCAAAGCCATATGGCATCAGAAAGGTGCAGTGTCAGGATACAAACCCAACCAGGCCACCACCAGAGACTCTGCTCTTAACCACTAAGCTACAGACTATCTTTTGTTGTTGCTTCTCCATCACAAATGTAGTGTCATTCTCATCGCTTATATATTTCTGGTTGTTTTTCAATTTTAAGCCAGTTTACCCCAAGCAATTCCCATCCATACACAAGAGGTCTTGCTTTTCTGAAAAACCCCAGATTTTGATTATATAAAGTCTAGGGAGTTTACAAATTGGAAGGAATGCACAGAGAAGTTCATGTTGACTAGACTGTTTTGGTCTTTCTACAGTGATCAAGTAGCTCCTCGGTGACATTTCCCTATGTTTCAGTTCCGAGCTTGGCTGGGAATCCCCAGGAATCCCTCTCCCACCCTCAGTTTCTAGATCCCAGAATGACTTACTCCTTCTTGTCTCTATTTACTGCACTTGGAGCTAGTCTTTTTGGAACCATATTCCCAGTTAACAAGGAGCACAATAAAGAAAAATCAGGGCGCCTGGGCAGCTCAGTGGGTTAAAGCCTCTGCCTTCGGCTCAGGTCATGATCTCAGGGTCCTGGGATCGAGCCCCGCGTCGGGCTCTTTGCTCAGTGGGGAGCCTGCTTCCCCCTCTTTCTCTGACGCCTCTCTGCCTACTTGTGATCTCTAACAAATAAATAAATAAAATCTTTAAAAAAAAAGAAAAAGAAAAATTAAATCAGAGTTCAACGAGGGATTGTTAATACAATAAAAAGAAGGCTGTCCACATGCAGAAAAATGAAATTGGACCATTTCCTTACACCACAATGAAAATAGACTCAAAATGGATGAAGGACCTCAATGTGAGAAAGGAATCCATCAAAATCCTTGAGGAGAACACAGGCAGCAACCTCTTCGACCTCAGCCGCAGCAACTTCTTCCTAGGAACATCACCAAAGGCAACGGAAGCAAGGGCAAAAATGAACTATTGGGATTTTATCAAGATCAAAAGCTTTTGCACAGCAAAGGAAACAGTTAACAAAATCAAAAGACAACTGACAGAATGGGAGAAGATATTTGCAAATGACATATCAGATAAAGGGCTAGTGCCCAAAATCTATGAAGAACTTAGCAAACTCAACACCCAAAGAACAAATAATCCAATCAAGAAATGGGCAGAAGACATGAACAGACATTTCTGCAAAGAAGACATCCAGATGGCCAACAGACACATGAAAAAGTGCTCCACATCACTCGGCATCAGGGAAATATAAATCAAAACCACAATGAGATATCACCTCACACCAGTCAGAATGGCTAAAACTAACAAGTCAGGAAATGACAGATGCTGGCGAGGATGCGGAGAAAGGGGAACCCTCCTACACTGTTGGTGGGAATGCAAGCTGGTGCAGCCACTCTGGAAAACAGCATGGAGGTTCCTCAAAAAGTTGAAAATAGAACTACCCTATGACCCAGCAATTGTACTGCTGGGTATTTACCCTAAAGATACAAATGTAGTGATCCGAAGGGGCACGTGCACCCGAATGTTTATAGCAGCAATGTCTACAATAGCCAAACTATGGAAAGAACCTAGATATCCATCAACAGATGAATGGATAAAGAAGATGTGGTATATATACACAATGGAATATTATGCAGCCATCAAAAGAAATGAAATCTTGCCATTTGCGACTACTGGATGGAACTAGAGGGTATCATGGTTAGCGAAATAAGTCAATCGGAGAGAGACAACTATCATATGATCTCCCTGATATGAGGAAGTGGAGATGCAACATGGGGGGTTAAGGGGGTAGGAGAAGAATAAATGAAACAAGATGGGATCGGGAGGGAGACAAACCATAAGTGACTCTTAATCTCTCAAAACAAACTGAGGGTTGCTGGGGGGAGGGGGGTTGGGAGATGGCGGGTAGGGTTATGGACATTGGGGAGGGTATGTGCTATGGTGAGTGCTGTGAAGTGTGTAAACCTGGCGATTCACAGACCTGTACCCCTGGGGATAAAAATATATTATATGTCTATAAAAAAATTTAAAAAAATTATAAAAAAAAAAGAAGGCTGTCTTTCATTCCTAGAGGGCCAATCTTATACTTTTAGGAAGCCGCAGATTATGCATAGCTCCTAAGATATACTTGCAAATAACCAATGTCACTTTTATTCTGTCATCAACCCAAACTTACAAGCACCTGCTGTGTGCCGGGCACCATGCCAGTTGGCTACAGAGAGATGGTTGAGTCATGGTTTCCTCTTTCAGACCTACTGGAGTTGCTCAGTCACTGATAACTTTATAATGTGGGTGTTCATACCTTCATCTCCCTGAACACCTCCATCTCCTCTGTAACTCTTGCCACATGCATCTTTCAACTTGTAGGAAATCCCAAGACACTCCTTTCCCTGAAATGGTCCGGTTCTATGCAGCCACTCTAGTCCAGGAAGAGGAGAGATGGCTCCTGAACCAGTTCTCACCAACTTATTACCGAACTTTCCCATTTGACTAACAAGTGACTAGGCATATTCTAGCCTGCAATGTTGTTACAGGCCTGTTTGGGAGTTACTGGGCTGTGACCATTTTGTTTTATTATTATTTTTTAATTTAGTTAAATAAATCAATACGTATGTATGTATGTATTATTTTTAGTAATCTCTACACCCAACATGGGGCTTGAACTCATAACCCTGAGATCAAGAGTCACATGCTCAGGCACCTGAGTGGCTCAGTCAGTTGAGTGTCTGCCCTGATCCTTTTGATCCCAGGGTTCTGAAATGGGTTCCTGCACAGGGCTTCCTGCTCAGTGAGGAGTCTGCTTCTCCCTCTGTCCCACTCCCCAATCCCTCCTCCCCGACACCCTTCAAGCACACCCTCTCCCCCACCCCCTCTTGTGCAAAAATAAATAAAATCTTAAAAAACAGAGAGCCACATGCTTTTTGGACTGAGCCAGCCTTGCACCCCGGGCTGTGGCCATTTTCTTTCTTCTTCTTTTTTTTACTGTGGCCATTTTCTCCCATCCAAGTACTAACCAGGCCCGACCCTGCTTAGCTTCTGAGATCAGACGAGATCGGGCGCGTTCAGGGTGGTATGGCCGTAGACTCCTGTGGCCATTTTCTAAAGGAAAAGGTGAAGAGTTTTGATCTCATCAGGGAAAAAAAATCACTATCACTTTAAGCACTGAACACAGAAATACCTCTAAAAGAAATGTCAGCTCTTTGGAAAATCTCTAAAAATCCTAGCTATGTGCCCATAAGCCAACTCCATCCCTTTTCCAAATGTACAAATTTCTCTTTGGGAAAGTGTAAGTTATAAGGGCCCAACAGCAATCCTTGAGGATCAGTTGTCATGGAAACCAAGCTAGGGCATGAAGAGGTCATTCAGTCTCATACCCCCTTTTCGACCAGGTACCGCTCTGGGGGAAATGCTGGGCAGACACAGCCTCAGAGCAGAAGGGACAGTCTGCGATCAGAGAGTCCCAGCTCAAAAAGCTCAACCTTCTCAGAATTTGTCAGGAGAGACTGTCGTTCTCATTCCTGAATGGAGGAAGATGTGGAGATCTCTGAGGAAGTGAGCTTTCAAATTCAGTTTACATTAATTTTTCATTAACCTCATTAACCACACTCTTCTCATATTTCTTCTCTTTCTCTCCTTTTGTCCACCTACTCTGCTTATCTCCTCCATCCGGGTCACGTCCCACCCCCACTGTCTTACTGACCTCTTTCTCAGACTAAGAGTTGACAAACCCGTTCCTCAACTATCGCCTTCAGCTACGTGGTCATCAGTTACTGTAAGTGACGGGCGAACCTTCTGAACTCTAAAGACAGCATGTGCCTTCTACAAAGAAAACAGGGGCAGCCTTCCCAAAGAGATGCCCATGTCAGCTGCTCCCAGACACAGCACTCCATTCAGACTCTCTGAGGAGATCGCTGACAGCATGTTTATGCAATGCGGCAATCGAAGACACCAGGTTTTACAGGTATTAAGGTCTAGTCATCTTTGTCTCACCAGTGGCTAACCAGTGTCTACTACAGTGCCAGGACATAATAAGTATGTATGGTGTGGCCTGCTCAGCCCCACCCACTCCCCTTGAAAACTGTCTCTTTTGTCACACTTCATCTTTATGGAGTTCTGATTTAATATCACCCCAACGGTCTTAACCGATTGCTTGAAGATAAAATTCCTTTCCAAGTTGGGCTGGGTGCATTGTCATGGATTTGGGGGCTTGGAACTACAGTGGCTGAAAGCTTTAAGTAAATATTGGAAGATGTTCCTAGTCAGGTTTTCTACCCCATATATATATACATATGATTAAGCTGGTGAATTAGAACAGAGCCACAGGCTTGATTTTGGGTATATTTTGGTCTGTTAGAAGAAACTGCCTCCCAAAATTTTAAAGAAAGAAAGAAAGAAATATATATATATATATATGTATATATATACACACACACACACGTATTTATATATATAATGGTAAATGCAATGAAGCGATGGGATATGACTGTAAAGATGAAAATTAAAAAGGATTTTTAAAAAGGAATTGATAAGAAGTTGGTTGAAAAAAGAAAAAAAGAGAATATGATCAGGCTGGTGTATGAGCAAAGCCATACACTAGATTTAGGATATATTTTGAGCTGTTAGAAGAAACTGTATCCCAAAATTTTAAAGAAAGAAAAATTTATATGTATACCAAAAATAAGGTTAAATAAAATGAAGGGATAGAATATGACTATAAAAATGAAAATTGAAAAGATCCTTAAAAAGGTATTCATAAGATAAGATAGTTAAAATAGGCTAAAAAGGAAAGAGGAAAAATTTTTTTAAAAAATAGAAAAAGAAAAAATAATGGAAATTTTAAAAATTTAACTTTGAAAGACTAAAGAATCATCGGAAAAAAGCTACGAATTCTACATGCTGTAATCTGCTGGCACTTGTGTTCTGCAGTTCTCATTGATCTGTGAACTTGGTCTTGGCCGGACGTTCTCGCTGATCTTCTGAAGGAGGGGCCTATTGCCCTGGTTCTCAACTGTCTTTGCCCGAAGTGGAACCGCACCGCCCCTGCCCCAGGCCGGGCTAAGCAATCCGCTGGGGTTCGCGCTCGGAGCTTTAGTTCCCTGAGCGCTTTCCGTACCGCTTGGGAGGACGGGAATGAAGATGGCGGCCGCCCAGTCTCCGGCCTGGAGGAACTAAGAGCTCGGGACACCACTCCTCAGTGCAACCTCAGAGAAAAGCCGTCAGTCCCTCCTGTCTCCCTGGTCTCCGGCCTTGCTCTGAGCTCCCTGGCCTGTGACCGATCGTTTCTGTCTCTGGTGCGCGGCCCCATGTGGAGTCTCCAAACCCAGTAGATTCCTGCCACACGCAGCCATGCTGCTTCTCCCAGAGAAGGAAGGGGGGGGGGGTCTCTCCAGATCTGCCGCTTGTGGAGTCTCTGCTCGAAGAGCAGTGGCCTGACTGCGCCTCGGATCACAGTTCAAGGTAACCCCCAGCTGAGAGCCTATTCTTTCCCCACTCCGATACCTGGGAGCTCTGCCTCACTCACCGCGGTCTTTCTGTGACCCCGCGGGACCTGAGACCACACTGTCCCTGCAAGGGCTGCACCCCCTGCTTAGCCCCTGGTGTGACGTCCCTCCGTGGAGCAGGCTTCTAGAAGTTCCGATTTTGTGCCCTGCTGCTGTCTCACCTGCCGGGAGCCGGCCCCTTCCCCTGCTGTCTATCTTCCCATATATCGCCTGGGATTCACTACTGTGCACGTTCTACCTTCCAGAAAGTGGTGCTTTTCTGCTCCTAGAATTGCTGCTGTTCTTCTCTTCGATCTCCTGTTGAGTTTGTAGGAGTTCAGGATGGTTTGATAACTCTCTAGCTGAACTCCTGGGACCAGACAAACTTTAGGTCTGCTTTCCTCCACCGTCTTCCCTACGCCTCCTCAGACCCAGTCCTAATCATGCTTTTCCCCAACCTACCAAGCAATGATTGCACAGCCGAGAAATATCATAGCTGGTATCTTGTACGTGCCTTTATGATCGCACTTATCATATGGTGTTGTAATGCTTTTGTTGCATGTCTTTGTCTCTGTGAATTCCAACAGAAAAATATCTTTCTATAAATCACCTTTGTAAGGCTTCCAAAAAGCACAACGCTTGGTACATAATAGGCATTTAAATACTGAATGAATGCATAAATGAATGAATGAATGCAGATGTTGGGTTGGGGTGAGATATCTTCTTGTTAAACACTAATGCATGTGAAAACCGGCACTGCTACATTTCTAACCTAATTGTCAGTTCCAGAATAAATTACCCTGCTGACAAGTGTAATCTTCTGCAAGTGAAGACACAGAAAACCTTAGACTACCTTGGAAGGGAATTTCTAAGCATAGCAAGAACCCGAGTTAAAAGCATTCCAAACACAGTGTCAGATCCATCGGGCCATCCTATATTTAAAGTTAATTAATAATTTAGATTTACTATGAACTATGTGCTACGGTGCTATACAAAATTACTGCACGTAATCCTTACAACAACTCTATACACTGGGTGCCCTAGTGCAGTCTTGACAGATGTGCCCTTGGGTACATCTTTATACCCTCGTACCATCACGTACTGAGAGGGAAGTGCCAGCCTGCGGGAACTCAGCCAACAGGCGCCCAGAGACCTGGCTTGTAACTTCCGTGCTGCGTTGTCCTTCAGAGGCCACCCATGTGCACTAGATCCAGTACCAACTGCTCTTTAAAATTAGCTTATGGACAGTTCTTCCAGGAGACCCTCTAGCCCAGGCTAGAGACCCCTCCTACTACCCTGTGCACACATCTATCATAGCGCTTCTAACATTTCACTATGATTATCTGTCACCTTACCTCTACTACCCAATTAGACCACAAACTTCTCCAGGACAGAAAATGATTATATTCATTGTTGTAGCCACAACGTGATGCTTGTTGCTTAGTAAGTTTTCAGCAAATATTTATTGAATTCAAGTAAACCAAACGGAGAGAATCTCTAAGCTAACCAACAACCTTAGGGGGCAAAGACACCTGCTCCCAGAATTGGACTCCTTCTGTTTTTCTTCTGCTTTCCAAGGATTTCTTGATACTGAAACTGATGCCCTCTTTGTTTAACATAAAAATTTCACAGGCCCCGTGATAATCACTACTATGCAAAAGATAACTAATAGTTTTTAACTGGAGTTTAGTTTCTTTTTTAATCAAAATTTTTGTTTAAGATTTTATTTATTTGACATAGAGAGAGATCACATGCAGGCAGAGAGAGAGGGGGAAACAGGCTCCCTGCCGAGCAAAGAGCCCCATGCGGGGCTCGATCCCAGGACTCTGAGATCATGACCTGAGTGGAAGGCAGAGGCTTAACCCACTGAGCCACCCAGGTGCCCCTGGAGTTTAGTTTCTATATATCCTCACCAGCTAAAAAGACTTTGTTCAGATTTACTTTCATTATTTTCTATTATGAACACAAGCATATTTTGTCTTAAATGCATATGTATATATGCAAAAGATTTCAATATTGAATGCAATTTCTAACTGTACCTTCCTACCCCCATAGATCGTGATACAGCTCCCCTGAAAATCCCTGGATTTCCCAGTTTTGCTCTGGCCAGACTCCTTTCTTCAGGCAGCCCCTTGTGTCTTGTCCAGTGACTGGGCTTTACACAGATAACCAGACTTCCAAGAAGATGAATTCCTGCCCCTGACATTTCCAGGTACCTCCTCCTTCTCCACACACACACCTTTACCTTCCTCTCTACCGCTGCATTCCTCTACCTTGTTAGAGCTCCAGTTGCCGACCAAACTCTAGGGCTGGCAGGTATAAGACTTGCTCAACTTTGCCACCCTCTTGGGTCTCACCTGCCTTCCTCCCCTCTACCATCCGCCTCTGAAGCCTTGTTTAAACTGGTGGGCAAGCTTCATGCCAGGACCTGCCTCCTCTGGTTCCTCCTGCACTTTCATTCCAAAGATGTGACACATTCCAATAACCTACAATGTCTAACGGGCTGAGAGCAGAGAGGCCTGTGCGTGGAGCCAGTGCATGTCATTTCCCATCCTGGGAAAACCCAACAAGGGGAGGCTTGGTTTTGTTTGGTTTGCAGCCATTTTTGTCCATCAGATGGCAGAGGACTCCATGGAGAAAACTGCTATTTTGAACATAACATTTAACAACGTTGAGGTGATTGGATGATAGGAAATCTTAGACATTACATTGACCAAGAAAGGGACGTAATGCCAAGATATTACGCTGACAAAGAAAAGTTGACCAAAGGAAGGACATTCCCTCCACAATCAGAGGGAAAAGTAGAAGGAGCTTCAGCTTTGGGCTCAGAAAGACTCACGTTCTAGTTCCAAAGTATGAACCTAGGCTAGTAATTTAGCCTTTGTGAGATGCTCTTTCCTCACTTGTATCTGGAGATAACAGCCCCACCCACTTGGAAGGGTTATTGTGAAGATGAAATGTGGACTCACTAACCATGTTGAGCATGGGGGAGGGAACACAGTAAAAGCTCATCCAGTCACCCTCTCTACCAGCATCCCATACGGGTTTGATAAATGTTAAGTTTATCAGATTTCCAAATGTTAAATGGAAACATGTTTTTGCTCCTATGGTCAGAGAGCAGGTGGAAACCTGGAGTGCAGTTGTACCATTTCTTGTAAGATTTTCCCCCATTTGGATAATGAAGTATTTTATTCTTTAAAAAGCAACGGGTCACAAGAGCAAAATAGGTTTAAAAGCTAAACAGTCAGGGCTTCTGGGTGGCTCAGTGGGTTAAAGCCTCTGCCTTCGCTCAGGTCATGATCTCAGAGTCCTGGGATGGAGCCCCACATCGGGCTCTCTGCTCAGCGGGGAGCCTGCTTCCTCCTCTCTCTCTGCCTGCCTCTCTGCCTACTTGTGATCTCTGTCAAATAAATAAATAAAAAATCTTTAAAAAAATTTAAAAAAAAAGCTAAACAGTCACAAAAAATGTATATGAATGGACCTTAAAAATATAAAAGCAAGTACAATCTTGTAAATAGAGAAATACAGATTTCAATTGTACAGAGATATTTTTCATCACTAAAATTAGTTTAAAAGTAAAAATTACAGGAGCTGTTGTTGAGGCTGAGGAGAACAGGCCTTTGCCTACATTTGTAGTGGTAATATGAATTAGAAAACTCTTACACAGGGATATTTTGCAGTTTCTAATAACTACACATATGAACGTAGCTTAACGAATACGGAACACTTCCTAAATTTGCATGTTGCTCTCAGGCAGGGGCTGGGCTGATTTTCTATCTTTCCAAATTTAGTACATGCGCTGCTCTTACTGAGACCGATAGGTTTATCCTTGTTAGACAGCGCAGGAAACCCAGACTCACAGAGCTCAAGTTACTTGACCAAAATGACACAAGTACAAAACACCACAATTCCGGGTTTATCTCTGGAATTGCATCAGCCCAATACAGCAAGATCGTTTTGTCATGCTTATCAGAAGCTCTAATAGCTAGTGTGAGCAAAAAAGAAAAATTAACAATTCCTCAGTAAGTGGCCCTTCCTTGATAGTAGCCGCTGAAACGAACAGTGTGAGGAGGGTGGTGTTTGAAGAGGTTTTGGCATTCTATAAAACAGTTATCTTGGTCTCTGCAGCAGGTCAGTGTCATGAAAAAGGAAGTTGGGGGACCCTGTGTTTAGATTAAAAGAGGCAAAAATGCAAAGCGTCATTCTTGATTTTATTTGGCTTTAGGAAATCCAGCCATAGTAGACATGTTGGGGAGAAACTGGGGAACTTGAATATGGACTGAATAGAGATAAAAACAAGGAATCGTTATTCATTTTTTTTTTTTTAAAGATTTTATGTATTTATTTGACGGAGAGAAATCACAAGTAGGCAGAGAGGCAGGCAGAGAGAGAGGAGGAAGCAGGCTCCCTGCCAAGCAGAGAGCCCGATACGGGGCTCTATCCCAGGACCCTGGGATCATGACCTGAGCCGAAGGCAGAGGCTTTAACCCACTGAGCCACCCAGGTGCCCCTCGTTATTCATTTTTTTATTATGTGTGACAACAGGATTATTCTTTGAAGGATAGTTTTTTTGTTGTTATTCTGGAGCTGCATGCTGAACTCTCTAGTGGTAAAATGTCACGAAGTCTTTATTCTAACATGATTCAGCCAGATGATTTGTAGACAGAGGGAATGTGGCCAAAACATTGACAGTTGCAGAGGATCCATAGGTGTCCTTTGTGGTCGTATTTCTGTTTGTCTGTCTGTTTAAAGTTCTCATAATAAATTGCAGGTGAAGGAAGAAGCCCATGGAAACCCCTGACCTAAAGGGAGGGCTCTCGAGCCGTTCTGTGGGGCTTGGTCCCTGGCCCTGTCCCTGACAAAGACTGTGAGAAAGACAAGACGACCAGGTAATCACATTTGGGATGACGAATGGTTGCTGGACTCTGGATTCGGAAAGATGGTTATTGGCTGGAATGTGGCTAAAGGAACCTTAATAAGGAAGATGATGGGGTCACGGGTGCGGGTTTTAAAAAATTAGTAGCCTGAGGAAAGCTCTTTGAACAGCCTTTCTCACCAAAAGGACAAAAAAGCTTCAGTTGGTGGCTAGTCGAGGTGAGAGAATGAGGTGACGTAGCTGCCAGGAACACGAATTTCCTGTCAGTCCACATTTCCAGAAGCAGGTGATCCCGGAGGCGGGAGGTGGAGTCCTGCAGTCCGTCTGGCCCGGGCGTATCTGGAGCTTCCATTTCCGTTCTAGGGGCCTTATTTGGAGTAGCCCTCTGGGAGAGGGTGACTGAGCCATGTCATACTGGCCGAAGAGCCTGGGGATCGTAAGTTTAAAAAAGACCAAGAGGAACATGGGCGAGGCTATCAAATACTTCAAAGGTTTTGTGCAAGAGGGACAAGCCCTGTGTAGGCAGCTTCATAAAAAAAAAAACAGATACGCTTGTTACAATAAAATGGAGAATTTTTGTAAAGATGCCAGGGAAGGGCTGCGTTTGTTAAATGGAGAGCATTGTGGGCTCCATTAATTGCTCCTGTTTCACAGTACGAGAACAACGGCAAATTTGAGACAAAGAGAGGAAAACAAGTGAAACTGCCTTGACAAGCTTATAATGTTTCCTAAGCTGAAGTAGGTGTTTCTATTTGCCAGTAGCATTTCAAGAACAAAATTTCCAAGGGCCAGAGATAACGTTTATCTTTGCCCTGGATGCTTGCCTAAACTTCACCTTATTTAAGACTGTGTTGTCCATGTTCACATGACAAATAATTATGTTGATAGTTTATCAGGTTTACAATCCCAAAGCTAGATAGCCCCCTGGTGACTTTTTAAAGTTTTTATTTGTTTGGTCAGTGAAACATTCATGTGGTTTAACATTCAAAGACTAGATAAGGAAATACTATGAAATATCTCCTCCCTCTGCCAATTTCTGTCCTCCAGCCATTGAGTTCCACTCCCCAGAGCCAACTGATGTTAACCAATCTCCTGTTGCTTCATGGACACCTCACTCTTTACCCAATTTTCTCAATGTGAGAGTCTAGAAAGGAAGGATTTCCTCATTTTTGGCTATATGACCCGTAGGATCCTCTCTGTTACACAAGATAGAGTGGAATCCAATCCCAAGGGGTTTAGGAACAATTATTCCTCGAAACAGCAAACATCTGGCAATGCCTCATTTCACTACTCTGCACTTTACTGGCCAGGCAGTGAAATGCCTCAGCAAAGACTTTGCAAGGGGGAGATAACACTCTGTGAGGGTAAATATGGCCATTTCTCCTCCACCTGACTTCACTGACAAGGTCACACAATTATATCTTTGTTACTGTCCAGAGAGCTCCACGGTTGGTGCTGCAGAAAACCTTGTTGCTGACATCACTGGGGTTTTATAGTGGAGAGTAACGCATGCTTATTTACGTACTGACCTGTCCACATGCGTTTGGCTTATGTGTACGTGTGTTCTCTCTCCAGCTGAAATACGTTCCTAATACCTAAATCCATTGTCCCCTCACTGCCCCCAATACAGGGAACTCAGCGCCTGTTGCCTCACGTTGCTTGACAACCTAGGAATGGACTTTTCTTCTAAGTATCTTTTAAGAATGCATCTAGGTAGCTCCTGTTCCTCATTAAGTTAGACAATTTTTCTAGAGAGATAAAAACTGCATGTATGAAACAGGGCCTGTACTTGAGGTGCTAAATTAAGGGGGGCACGAGAGGTACATGGTTGAAACAAGATTGATCATCTCTGTTTTCTCTAGAGAAATTTTATCTATTTCTAAATTTTCTAATTATCTTGATTCTAAGGTTTTAGTTTCTAGGTTTATTAATATTAGAAACAAATTCTGTGCTTCCTCTTTTTCTTGGAAATCTTCTAGATTCTATCAGGCAATATCCTCCTCATCCCTAAGACCTCCTTCAACCTGAGTAACTAGACTCAAACAGGACATCCCAAATTGGGCTTTCCTTAGGAGGGGACAAGGTGGTTCTGCCAACTCTGTTCCACTTCTGTTATTTGGAGTTCTTGGTTCTTGGTTGTATGCAGGAAGCTGGGTGGTTCTGATGTGTAAAACCGTGAGCCTTGACAGTCAGGAGCCAGGAAAGAGATGGGTGCCCCTGAGCAGAGCACATGGCAGTAAAGGCCCCCAGGACTTCCCAAGGTTAAACGGGGGACTAGAAGTGACAATGGCCTTGTGACATATGCCTGAGTTCTTTTATAAAGATCCAGCATAGATTTTCCTCAACATAGCATTTCTCTCCGTTCTGGAGAGAAAGGAATTACACTGATTGATTGGTTTTTAAGTTCCTCTTTAGGATGAAGGAAGATGGAAGAGTTGTCTATGAATTTTTATTATAACAAGAGTCATTTATTTTTAAAACAGAAAAATCAAGCATTAGCTTTGAATTAAAAAAAAATACCCAAGATTATCCATTAAAAACATTAACCTGAGGGTGCCTGGGTGGCTCAGTTGGTTGGGCGGCTGCCTTCAGCTCAGGTCATGATCCTGGAGTCCCGGGATCAAGTCCCGCATCCGGCTCCCAGCTCCACGGGGAGTCTGCTTCTCCCTCTGACCTTCTCCTCGCTCATGCTCTTGCTGTCTCTCTCTCAAAAAAATAAATAAAATATTTAAAAAAATTAACCTGTACTGTACATGACTTTGAACCAGGAATAACATGATGAATGAAGAGATTGTCTGGGCCCAATTATGAGAGGTTTTTGGATGAAGCTTAGGATCATGCAGTAGGTAAAGTAATAAGTGACAAGTCTACTCTATTACCTCCCAGGATCCAACTCAGCACAGAAAAGATTACATCAAGATGATGGCAGAGTCAACCATTTGACCCCCATAGTATAAAAAGAAATGATGGTTGGTGTGCTTACTACGATTTCTTATAAACAAAGACAGGAAACAACATGTGTTGGAGAGGATGTGGAGAAAGGGGAACCCTCTTACACTGTTGGTGGGAATGCAAGTTGGTGCAGCCCACTTTGGAGAACGGTGTGGAGATTCCTCAAGAAATTAAAAATAGAGCTTCCCTATGACCCTGCAATTGCACTACTGAGTATTTACCCCAAAGATACAGCTGTAGTGAAAAGAAGGGCCATCTGTACCCCAATGTTTATAGCAGCAATGGCCATGGTCGCCAAACTGTGGAAAGAACCGAGATGCCCTTCAACGGACGAATGGATAAGGAAGATGTGGTCCATATACACTATGGAATATTATGCCTCCATCAGAAAGGATGAATACCCAACTTTTGTAGCAACATGGACGGGACTGGAGGAGATTATACTGAGTGAAATAAGTCAAGCAGAGAGAGTCAATTATCATATGGTTTCACTTATTTGTGGAGCATAACAAATAGCATGGAGGACAAGGGGAGATGGAGAGGAGAAGGGAGTTGAGGGAAATTGGAAGTGGAGGTGAACCATGAGACACTATGGACTCTGAAAAACAATCTGAGGGTTTTGAAGGGGTGGGGGGTGGGAGGTTGGGGGAGCCAGGTGGGGGTATTAAGGAGGGCACGTATTGCATGGAGCACTGGGTGTGGTGCAAAAACAATGAATTCTGTTATGCTTAAAAGAAATTTTTAAAAAATTTAAAAAAAAAAACATTACTAGTGGTAAAAAAATCAGGCAGGATCCACATAGACCTCTTTGCCAGTTTAAACGGAGATGGTGGCCTTGGGCTGGCCATGTGGAGACACTGTCAAGATCTAGACTTCCCAACTTTGACCCCCGCAGTGTTACTACTCTACACAATGTGGTTGCAAGAGTAAAGGAAAAAGAAAATTCGCCAGCCAGCTAATTGTTCAACAAAGACGATGATGGGACTTTACTCATATGCCAAGATCACATTGGGTCCAGGTTGACCCCTCAGATTCTGGGAAATGAGTTCATACTAACCAAAAGCAAACTAACAAGTATCCATGGAGAGAAATGGAGAGTTCAGAAGGAATGAGAGTTCTTGTGCCAACCGGTCATCTCATTCTAGTCTCACCAGGACACTATCTGAGAAACCGAATTAAGGTTGTTAAGTAAACAATGTGAGCAGAGGGAGGCAAGGGGGGGGGCAGAATTTAATATAATCACACCTGGAAAACTTGCTGCTGCCTTCTCTTGAAGACCTCCTCCAAGAGACCAGAGTACGTGGGTGAGTGAGTTAAAGCATCCTGGCATCCCTTTCCCGGCAAGGCCAGGGATGGAACGGTATATCATGCATACCGAAGTTCCCAAAGTATAGTCTGGGGACAGCTGGGGGGTTTCTGAAGTTCTTTCTGGGGTGTCTGTGAGGTCAAAATTTTCTCCATAATAATACTAAGATGTTATTTGCCTTGTTACTTTTCTTCTCTCCCAAGGCTACAGGAGTTTTCCAGAGATTATATGATGTGTGATAATGTCATGATTTTGACAGCTACTAGAAGGTGTGCTTGTGTATTACTGTGTTTAAAACTTTCTCCATTTTAAATTCTAATGCGATAAATATCAGTAGATATAACCCACATAAAAAAAGATCTTTAGGGGGGCGCCTGCGTGGCTCAGTCAATTAAGCGTCCGCCTCTTGATTTTGACTCAGGTCATGATCTCAGGGTCATGAGACTGAGCCCTGCATTGGGCTCCACACGGCGTGGAACTTGCTTTAGAGTCTTAGATTTTGTCTACCTCCCCCTCCTCCGCAAGCTCACTCTCTCTCAAAAAAATCTGAAAACTTAAAAAAATGAAGAAAAAATAAAAGATCTTTAAGGCTCTCAGTCTTTAAGAGTTTAAGAGTATAAAAGTTTCCTAAGATGAAAAAGTTTGGGAACCACTGATACAGACCATCATTTTCAGTCACCACACTAGAACATTGGCAAACACCAGAATGTTATTCTTTCTCATGAAATTTTAGAAATACCTTTGTACTCCAGGTGGGGACTTTTTGAGATTTAGAAAGCATTCTATCTACCTAAGTATGTAATATTCAGTTTATCTCAAAAGCTCCAAATAATTGTGCTTGGGGCCTGTATCTCCCCTTAATTCAGGGGTAGAGGTACCCCAAATCCTTTTACAGGATACATTAAATTGCAAAACAAAAAAGAAGAAAAACATTTTTATTCATGATTTGTCTGTCCTTCGGCAATGATCTAAGGCGGGTTCATAATACCTGTGTGCTCTGAGGGGAAGTACATACTATTTTTGGATTTATTGAACTCTAACTGAACTGAAACCAAGAATCATGACTTACCATAAATACAGGGCAACTGAGCGAGTTTTTCTGGTTTGGGGGTGGGGGATTGTTTTTAAATGTGTGTGTGTGTGTGTGTGTGTTTAAGAACTGAGGTCAATTTAGGTCCCAGGCCATTTGGTAAAGATTCCTGAAGCCCATTCTTTAAATGCAGTCAGCACAGAGGCTGGTTCTGGTTCTCACATGTGGGCCCAGTGTCCATTTAGCCAGGGTCCTGGGATTCCACAAGCCCACTGCATCCTAAAGAATGGAAGAGACCCTTTTTATAGGAGCCCTCCTTAAGCTGGATGTGGAGCATTTGTGCCTATAAATACAATATTTGCAAGCCTAGAGTTTTCCTCTGTCTCCCTCACATTGCTGACACGTGGACCAAGACAGAGCTGAAGGTAGACATTCTCAAACCAAAGTAACCAAAGAACAAAATGCAAGCACGTGATTTAGATATGAGTGAGCAAAGATCAGATGAGTATCCGGTAATACACAGGGCACTAAAACGAGGGGGGGCGAGACAAGGCACGTGTCCTGTCCTGGGGAGTTGTAGTCACTAATCACTTGCCATTTTCCCATTACGTCACAGTCTCCTGTCATCTACCACTTAACTGACAGAGGTAAGGACAGGAGGGTGAGCTCCATTTCTCTCCTGTATTCACAATAGGTTGAACTCACAAGAGACCTCCGGGAGCCATCTCCAGCCCCCTGCCTTGAGGAAAAGCTGGAATAATTTGCAAGAAAACCCAAATCTTAGAAACAGAAGGATGTTGTCCACCACAACACAGTTACAAATTGTAAAAAAAAACCTGACACTCAACATGTTCCACTTTAATCAGTTAACTTTTACAGTCACGGAAATTAAACCACTTGTCTTTAGGAAAAGTGAGTGAGAAGACAGTGGCAGGAGCTAGAATTCGAGCAACTCTCAAGAAAGCAAAAGTGAGTCACCTTTTTGGTGACAGGAGGAAATTAGGCTAATCTGTTAGAAACTGGCTTGGTTAACTTGTTTTCTCTTTGTGAGTCCGGAAGGTGATGAGCTCCGACCATTCATTCATTGCCTTGTTGTCTTGCTCACTGGCTCTTTTCTGGGCAAGGAGGAGAGTCGTGTCTCCTGCGTGGTTGCGTAGGTGTCCGCCAGCAGTCCGTGGAAGACAGCTGTCCTGGGGCCCAGAATGGGCAGTCTGTAGTGGACACTCTCTGCAGGACAGTGCAAGGAGGAGGAAAAACAAGCACTTCTTAGAATATATTTTTAAAGACACTCAAAATATTTAAAGGTCACCAAAGACTTATTTTTGACCTTATAAAGCAGATTCAAAATTCACATAAGAATTCCTTTTAATAGAACCATCTTATCCCGCAGAAGATTTAAGGTCCTAAAAATCTTATCAAAGAGGTCAGAAAAGAGTACCTAGAAACAAAATTCAAGTATTAGGAGTTATTGTCAATTAAATAAAAAGTGAATATAAAATGTATCTGGAGTTATAATGTGCGTTAAAGGGAAAAGAAGATTCAATTCTTAGGATGGGGTAACTGGGTGATGGACGTTAAGGAAGGCATGTGATGTAATGGGCATTGGGTGTTACATAAGACTGATGAATCACAGACCTGTACCTCTGAAACCAATAATACATTATTTGTTAACTAATTGAATTAAAATTTTAAAAAATAAATATTAAAAAAAAGAAGACTTTTCAGGGACACATACACAGTTCTATCTTCAAAAACCAAACGTGATCTTAACAAAAAGTCTACAATAGACTTGCATTTCAAAAGGAACCTTCATTTTATGAAATAATGTAAACTAGGGTTCTTTAAAATCCTCATCCTCCTGACCTCTTCTTAAAATCTGATTTTATTTACAAAAATGTTGGTGAATATTCAGCTTTCCCAGAAGACACATTGCTTGAAGGATAACGTCTTTCTGTTGGAAGTCACTGAATGGAAGGGAACTGGAGTCCCGAATTCTCTGGAAAAGCTCCTCACTCCAGCTGAATGAGAGCTAAGAGATGTTGCAAGACCACAGACCTAGGATCTGGTTTGGTCTTATCACTGTAATGAAGAGGAAACAGAGGTCCAGTGTCACAGGCACTGATGGACTGAGGACCAGAATCCAGATCTCCTTAATCCTAGCCCGGTGATCTTTGAACCATGTCACACCAACGTGCCTGTGGCAGGCCAGAGCAGGTTGTTCACATCTCTCCTGATGCTTATGGACAACCGGAGCCTGTACGTGTCATGGTACTCTGGACTCAACGCCAGAGTCAAGATAAATGGATCCAGAAGAAATCCCCATAACTTCTGGAGATAGGTTCTTTCTGTTTACTTAGTTCTCACTAATAATTACTGATAATATACAAGGGTTATCCGAATCCAGAAACATACTAGAGGTCACTGTGTGATCAAGGAGAGGAGTGAGACAATGACCCGCAGTTACGTTCGCTGGGATGAGTCAGCCATTTGGTCTTTGTAGCGTGTCCACAGGTGGGTGGCAGCTTCAGCAGTTTTTCTGGGTTGATCATAGGTGAAGGCTGCTCGTACTGAGAGTCTGGCTCTCAGGGGCGGGGCAGGAGCAGCACGGGGTGGGGGTTAGGAGAGGGAGGAGGGACAGCAGAAGGTTTTTCTCTGGCTTCAGAGGTGGGAACCCAGAGGACCAGACAGTTTAAACAACTTGGCCAGTCCTGTGCAGCAAGACTCGGATCTGAACCCAGGTCTCCTTGCTTCTAGACTAGTGTTTTTACCTCCTCTCAGAGGGCACCAACGGGAGCAAAGCTCAGCTCAGAAATGTCACAGCTGGCATGGACAGTAGATCTACCCAGCTTCAGCTCCTAGCCAGCTCCTTCAGCACTCTCCCTGAAGTCCTGCCTCTAAGATCACCGCCCTTGGATGGACTCCGTGGGCAAGAGTCACAATATGTCCAAGAACATCATGTGCTGACCTTATGTACACAAAGTCTAGCTCTTATATTGGTGGCTGAACGACACTCTCATGGTTAATAAATCGATGAAAGGCATCTTATCGCATTGCCCGTAGAATCGCAAAATAAACATTCTTGCTGAGGGAAAGGCGTGTGTGTGTGTGTGTGTGTGTGATTGTGTGTTCTACTCCTTTGCAAAGCAGGTCTAAAAAACTCCATGTTCAAGGAAAACTCAGAATGTGTGTGACCAGAAATGAGAACACTGAAACCAAGCGCCCGTGCCTGTCCCCCAATGTTCCCGTGACTTCCAGAGAGTGAGGTGGTCACAGACCAGCAATGATGGTGGGGGAGCTTTTCTTGGATGGATGTTCCTAGCTCTTGGCTCTTTAGTTCAATGTTTCCGGACACCTAACAAGGGAGTGGCTGGGACTGGCAGTCTTTCACTCCACTCTGCTCGTGTGAATATCTCCAAACTGATTACCCAAGCCTGTGGTCCGCGCTTTTAGCCTCCCTTTAAAATATCCCTTCTATTTTCAAATCTCCTCTCTGGATGCCTTCTTGGGCAATTCTGGCTAGCTCCCCTGCAGAAGGAGCTTAGACTTTCCCATTTGTATAAAGCAAATAAGGGATCTCGATTTTCCCTATTGTGCATATCAAATGAGAGAAAAGTTGGAGGTGGCCTCAGTCAATATGGGAGCAAATGAGAAGATGGATAAACTTATTAACATGACAGCCTCTACTGCACTAAACCCTTGAGCTGCCCCCAAAGAATGACCTGCACCCACCTTCACCAGCTCAGTGTTGACGTCTCTTAAGAGATGAGACATAGGTCGATGCTGAAGCCGGAACTGAAGCCGCTATTCTTTTGACTATTAATAGCAAGTGGACCTAAGAACAGCACTGCGCAGCTGCCAGAAGGCAGGTGGTTTAGGAAGCCTGTGGGGTGGAGGTTCAGGGCTTTGGAGAGGCCATTCCAAGGGTGTGGGGATGCGGTTCCTTTCCCAACTAAACTGCCTGAAAGGGAATTACCTACTTTGAGCCTCATTTCCATGAAAACTCTTCAGCAAGTAGATTATGGGGCTCTTTAGAAAGAATGGGGAAGATTCCCTGTGGCCTGGAGAAGACCTGGGAAAGAACAAGGCACCGATGAAGGTCATTGAGGCCTGGGGAGGGGACAGGAGGGGCCGGCCCGAAGCGGGGGCTGGGGAGCAATCAAAACAGGCGTTAAGCAGTATGTGAAAAGAGAAAGAGGCAGACAGAGGGAACCTGTTCGGAAAATTGAGAAACCATCTTAGGGATTAAACTTTTCATCCTACTACTTGGGGGGTAGGATATCCCCCCCGCTACAAGTACTCTAAAAGAACACAAACCTGTTGAGATGTCATTATGGGAATGTTTGGCTACAGTCTGGGCTTTTGGTGGATGAAGATTCATCATTCTGTTTGGAAGAAGCAAGAAAACACATCAGTTATGTGGCTAAGGCTTGGTGGGAAGGAATGTGCCTCTATGCATGTGAAAACGCAGATGCTCTCTTGAAACCAGCACCTGTTAACCTGATGCTCAGACCAGTCGGCTACAGCATAAGATGACGGGGCCAGAGACCACCACATCTCAAGCTCTTTTGCTTTTAAGGATTGTGATAAAAACTTCATTGGAAAAAATATTTTATTCATTGTCAGATCATGTATGGTCTAAAAACAGAAGGAATCAAGAATCCTCCAGTTTCCAGAAAAAAAAAAAAAAAAAAAAGAACAACTCTTCCAGATCACTAATCTACCCTTCAAGTGCAAAACAGAATATTTTGGTGAGAACCTTTTTATTATTTTATTTTTATTTTTTGTCTTAAAATCTCTTCTTTTATTCCCATCAATATTATTCGGTGAGACTGGTTTTTCCACTGCTGAGTGTTATTAAAGCAAGACAGGAACCATTTAGAAATATTTTGTTGTCAATCCAACTTTGATTAAAGAAATTTTTAAAATATTTACTTATGTAAGTAATCTCTACACCCAACATGGAGCTTAAACTCACAGCCCTGAGATCAAAAGTAGCACGCTTTTCCAACTGAGCCAGCCAGGCGCCCCTAAATCAATTTTTATAAAGAATATTTTTATTTAGTTAGTTCGTTTTTATTTTATTTTATTTTTTTTAAGATTTTTTTTTAAATTTATTTGACAGATCACAAGTAGGCAGAGAGGCAGGCAGAGAGAGAGAGAGGAGGAAGCAGGTTCCCTGCTGAGCAGAGAGCCCGATGCAGGACTCGATCCCAGGACTCTGGGATCATGACCTGAGCAGAAGGCAGAGGCTTTTTTAACCACTGAGCCACCCAGGCGCCCCAGTTCGTTTTTATTTTAATCATCCAGTGCTCATCACAAATCTACTCCTTAATCCCATCACTTATTTCACCTTCCAATTTTAGAGAAAATGTCTTGACCACATTTATTTCTCCTGGCGGCAACGGCTGTGGAAATGACCCTTGACCAAAATGATATGAGTCCAAGCCATTTCTACATTAAATTGCTTAAGTTCTAAAGACTGACAAATCTGTAAACTTTGGTGAGATCTGCATTCAGTTCATTGTCTCCATTTCTACAAAGGTTTTCCAATATTATTTTTACTTTGCTACCAAAAATATGGCCTATCTGGCCAGTTTATTTTACTCAGTTGCCATTGGAAGAATCAGTGGGACTAAGGAAAAGAAAAATTCTTTCTATTACCCATGTTGAACAAACAGGAAGGTGTCTAAGACTGAGTAATTTAAGATTTGTTTGCACTATAATTCAATAAACATATATCTCCCCACTCATATTTCCTCTCTCTGCCTCCCCCCTCCCTTCCTTCTTTCCTTCATTCCTTCCATTCAACAAACATAATTTAACTTCTACAATGGTTACAATTAAAGTCACTTTGTAAAAACTCTTATTTCAGTAAGGACAATTCTACCCCCCCATATATATAGTGAGACTCAAAAACCATAAGAACAGATTTTATAAGCTACAAACAGAACCAGGACCCTCCTTTATAGTCACACTAGCTAAATCTCAAACAGAAGTGGTCTGTCTTCCTTCATTACATTGAAAAAAAAAAAAAAAAAAAGGAACCATCTAATGATACTTCAGGTTGGTGTAGACGGGATTTTAGTTTTGGTTCAATCCTTAGTCTAGCTCAAGGAATAAGAGTTACTTGTTTAATAACAGGTAATGATTCTGGAATTTGGGACTTTATTTAAAATACCAGACTTGCAAGATAAATGAACTGGTACAACAAATCTCAAAAGTTTCTATCACAGAGGAGTGACACTTTTGCTCAGAAATCCCAGACTTTAGATAGTTCTGTTTTCTATTTAAAGTCTATACAGAATATTTATTTGAATTACTTTTATTATGATCTGACAGGAGCTTTGGAAAAGTTGCAGGTAAATGTTATCAGTGCTGGAGTGTGTTGGGTTCAAAAACACTACCCATTCCTCTTTGACCCTATCTCTCTGAGCCAGGCGCCCAGCATATCTGAGTCTACACTGCAGATGTAGTGGAGCAAATTTCATGAAAGGAATCATAAATCTACTGCTGTCCAACACAAGGTTACAAAAAGACCTACTGATTTTTCCATATTATTGCTTTCTCTATGAGGAAAAAAAAAAGAGTGTCATTGGATCACATATAACTTTTTTGGTTAATCCCCTCAAATCCGACCCTGTTTGTATGCCTACATTCCAACCATCTACTGTAAGGCAAGTCTACCTATACTGGTGTCTTATCCAGTGAGACACTGGGTGAGTCTAATGAAGTAAAAGCTTCATTAAAGTCCCTTTTCCCTTTCTGATAGCTAAACACACGGTGGGGGGGGGACCTGATATCCAACTAAACAAAATTCTGACTGGATTTTATTTTTTATATACTTGATCTTGATAAGAAAGTAGCAAAGGACAACCAGACAAACTGATGGGCTGAGAACAGCTTATGTGTGATGTTCCGTACCTTCTGAATTACATAAGTCATCTACATCTACATGGAAAATTTGTACTCAGTTCTGCCTGAGTTACCAAAGGAACCTCGTATCCTCTTCTTAGTACTGTTTTTGGGAAGATGGAAAGGCAGATGATACTTTCTACCATAATTTCAATAGTTGTTCAAGCAAAAAGGTGAAAACAACTTTTCTGGTCTAATTCTCTGGTTTAACCAGGAAATGAATTCAGCGGAGAAGCCCATTCCCTAAGTATTCCCTGAACATTCTACTTATGTTTTTCAATCCACTGTCCTGTGTCCCCAAACTGATATAAACAATTAAAATAATGTCCTGATTTAAATGTTAAACTTACCTATGACTCATAAAATTCTCAAAGGATGGTTTCAGATTATGAGGGATTATCACAGTTCTTGGTTGTACCTGAGAAAGAAAGTCTCATTTAGAACATTGCCCAAAACTATTCCAATTTAAATAAATAATGCACCACCTTAACAAACACAAGTTGTATTTAATGTTGGAATCACTCTATATTCTTTTGTGATATGAATGAACCAGAGAGGATCACCTGCCCATAAGTCATAGGGTCTATGTTCTTCCCTAGTTATCAGATTTTGAGGTTAGAAACCTCATGATTGGTAAAGCCTCCAATTCTCTTTGTTTAGCTCACCCCCAACATTCTTCAGGTCTCAGATCACCAGTCAGCCTCTCTCAGACACCACTGACTCCTGGACCACTGTTCAGTGGTCCTGTCTTACCTTCTCACTGTGCCCTAGGCTTCCTCTACCAGCATATTCCTCAGGGTTTTATTGTATTTACTTGCTTGGTGTCTGTTTTCCCTCATAGACTTTCAGCTGCAAGGGAGCAGAGACCATGTCCCTATTTTTATATTTCCAGGTTCTAACACAGTGTCTGTTCAAGAAATATTTGTTGATCAAATTAGTGAATGAATGAACCCACCTTGAAGCACATTTGATTTTAAATGTGCCCTTCCTAGAGGACTATATTAAATCATACAGTTACAGTATTCCTGATTAAGACACTATTTTCTTGAACTTTTCCAGATTTGTTAGTGTCACTAAATATTGGTTTTCTTTTGGAGCTTAGGCTTTCACTAACCTACCCCACCCCCCGGCCATTTCTCAAAAGATCTCGTAGTCATGACAATGAAAAGATAATCACGGGATGCGGTGCAGGTGTTCAACTGGGCTATTCATGGAGGGGCTTGGGATTTAAATGTACGACACAACAAGCCTGCAAGTTACTGTGGGTTAAGGGCCTTCGGAGGTGCTTGAAAATAGAGAAGAACCTGAACATCAGATCTATAGAAATGCCAATCACTTACGTTATTTAATCAGATTGTTGTAACTCATTAGCTGAGGAGAAGCAGCTGGGGGAGGAGGGAATGATCTGGTAACAGGAGCATCTGCGAGACGTGAGGGCAGCAAAGTCTTTGGTGAGAACCTGGGTAGAGGTTTCTAGATATATAAAAGGGACGAGAATGAAGGAGTCACACTGCCTTTTTAAATTTTCTTCTGAGGTTGGCTCTGTTGCCAAGAAAGATGGAGGAAATCCTACCTTCTCCTGATTAGCATGACCCCTTTTCAAAAGCCCCTAAATCCAGCCAGTGCTATTGTAGGCATGAGTGGGCCATCGGGGCCTGCCCCAGAACAAAGCTACCGAAGACAGCATTTTTGTCCCTGACAAGACGTGTGTCGTGTGGGCAACTCCTATTCAGTCTTAAAAACTATGCATCATCTTCTGGGAAAGACTTCCCTGAATCCTACTCTCCATGCTTTTCTCTGATACCTGCTTTCCTACTTTCCATTTCCCATCCTACCAGGTCTCTCTCTCTTCTGTTCATCAGTTTATTATCATTATTTGTTCACCCACTGGCTCCTTAAAGGTAGGGCTTGTGTCTAATTCTTTTGTTTACTTTTTTTCCTTTGTAGCTGAGCTATTACCCAAGTACCTGGCCCGTGGTAGGCAGTCAATAAATACTCGTTGAAATGAACTCAGTTACGTAAATAGACTTCTGAAACCAGTGAACATATGTACGTTAAAGAACGGGTCCCTACAGTATATCCAGTCTGACATCCTACTTTGAAGGGGCTTGAAAGTGTCTATTGGAGAGCAATGCACGTAACAGAAGGACTATGAAATAGATATTTTAAGCGGAAGATGAGCTGTTTGGAGCAGACATGTAGTAAGAGATAATTTACATAAAATTAAGGTGGCTATCCCTGGTGACTCACAGCTATAACTTTCACTAGGTAATTTCTTCTACACTAAACTGAACTCCTGGCCCAGGGTACTCAGACCCAGGAGTATCAGTGGTCAGTCAAGCCAAGTCCTATTAGGATTTTAATTTTTCTGATATTCATCTATTTTATGCTTTTATTTTTTTTCAATATTTATTTATTCGAGCAACAGACAGACAGCAAGAAAGAGCACTAGTTGGGGGGAAGAGAGAGGGAGAATCAGGCTCCCCGCTGAGCAGGAAGGTTCATTCAGGGCTCCATCCCAGGACCCCGGGATCATGACTTGAGCTAAGGCAGATACTTAACTGACTTGAGCCTCCCAGGTGCTCCATCTATGCTTTTATTTAAAAAAAAAAAAATATTTTCCTAGTGCTAATCTTTTTTTTAAATTCAGACACCGTAAGGTTCACTATCTCCGTGTTCAACTCAGTGGATTTTAGTAGCATCACAAAGTTGTGCAACAATCACCACTATCTACTTCCAGAAGATTTTCAACAGCCCAGAAAGAAACTCTGTCCTCATTAGCACTCATTTTCGTTCATTCATTCCCCAAGTTCTTGGCAACCGCTGTCTGTTTTCTGTTTCTACAGATGTGCCTGTTCTGGACACTTCATGTAAATGAAATTGATATAACTCATGGCCTTTACTGTCTGGTTTCTTTTACGAAACAAAATGTTTTCAAGGTTTATCTAGCTTGCAGCATATAGACGGACTTTCTTTTTTCCTGGCTGAATAATATTTCCCTGTATAGATCATATTTTGTTTCTGCATTCATCAGTTGATGGACCTTTGGGGTGTTTTCACTTTTTGGCTATGATGAATAATGTTGCTAAGAACATTCTTGTACAAGCTTGTGTACAGACATATGTTTTGAGTTCTCTTGGGTATAGATCTAGGCTGGAAATGCTGGGTCATATGTTGACTGGATGTCATTCCAACCAGCAATGTATGGGGGTTCCGGTTATCCATATCCCCGCCAACACTTGTATTGTCCACTTTCTATTATGGGTGGTCTCGTGGGTGTAAAATAATATCTCATTACGGTTTCAATTGCATTTCCTTAATTGTTAATGATGTTGAACATCTTTTTGTGTGTTTATTGGCCATTTGTATATCTTTTTTGGAGAAATGTTTATTCAAATATTTTGTCCATCTTGAAATTGGGATGTTTGGTTTTTTATTGTTGTTATAAACTTTTTTTGTTTTTGTTTGTTTGTTTGTTTAAGATTTTATTTATTTATTTGACAGACAGAAATCACAAGTAGGCAGAGAGGCAGGCAGAGACAGGGGGGAAGCAGGCTCCCCGCCGTGCACAGAGCCCAATGCAGGGCTTGATCCCAGGACCCCCGAGATCACAACCTGAGCCAAAGGCAGAGACTTTAACCCACTGAGCCACCCAGGCACCCCTGAGTTATAAACTTTTAAGAAATATATTTTGGATTCTAGTCCTTTTTCAGATACATGATTGGCAAACATTTTCTCCCATTCTGTGGGTAGTCTTTTTGTGTTCCTGATTGTGTTCTTTGCAACAAAAAAGTTTTTAATTTTGATGGAGGCGAATTTAGGTAGTTTTTGTTGTTTGTGCTTTTGGTGTCATATCTAAGAAACCATTCCTTATTCAAGGTCATGAAGATTTACACCCAAGTTTCCTCTAGGAGTTTGATGTTCTAGCTCTCCCAAGTAGGCCTTTGATCTACGTGTAGTTATTTTTTGTATATGGTGTGAGGGAGGGACACAACTTCATTCCTTTGCATGTGGATATACAATTGTCTCCGTACCATTTACTGAAAAGACTATTCTTTCCTCATTAAATTGTTTTGACACCTCGGTCAGCAGTCAACTGTTCAGGACCTCTTATTCTTATGGAGATCCCATATTATGTGATTAAATTTCATTTCTCCTGTTAAAAAAACTTTTTTAATTGTTCACAAGTGTAAGGCGTTTTTTCTGGACTCACAATTTTATTCCACTGATTTATATGTTTGTCTTTGTGCCAGTACCACTAAGTCCTGATTATTGTAGCTTTATAGTAGGTTTTGAAACCAAGAAGGGTGAGTCCTCCAACTTTGCTCTTTGCTTTTGAGATTGTTTAAGCTATACTGTATCTCTTGCATTTCCATATGTATTTAAGATCTGCATATCAGTTTCTTCAAAAATGCCATATGAGATTTTGAGAGGTATTGGACTGAGATCAGTCTGGGAGTACTGTCATTTTAAAAACCTGTAAACATGGTTTTTTTCCATTTATTTAGGTCTTCTTTAATTTCTTTACATGATGTTGTATAGCTTTTGATGTACATGTCTTGCACTTATTTTGTTATTTTTATTCCTAAGTATTTTAATTTTTTCATATTATTGTAAATGGAACTGTTTTCTTAATCTCGTTTTTGGATTGTTCATTGCTGGTATATAGAAACAGAATTGATTTTTGTATGTTGCTCTCATATCCTGTAAGGCTGCCATACTCATTTATTGGCTTTAATTGTCTTTTGTGGGTTTCTTAGGACGTTCTAGGTGTTAAGATTATGCCATCTGCAAATACAGTTTTATGTCTTCCTTTCCAATCTGGTTGTCTTTTATATCTTTTTCTTGTCTTAACTGCCCTAAGCAATGTTAAACAAAAGTAGCAAGATTGGACATCCTGGTCTTGTTTCTGATCTAAGGGGAAAATATCCAGCCTGGAAAATATCCAATATTCATTGAGTACAATGTTAGCTGTGGGTTTTTCATAGATGTGCTTTATCGGGCCGAGGAAGTTCCTTCTATTTTTAGGAGTCTTTTTATATCTTCCCCAGCATCTGCCTTCAGCCCCCTGCTGAGAAAGGAGAGGTCTCAGTGACAGGGCAGATACGCAGTACCCCAGCCCAGGAGGAAGCTGAAGGGCTGTTACACATAGTGAAGCAAGGGTATCTACTTCCCGCTCATTCTCTAACCGTCTCCAGCTTCTCACCAGGGTCTGCATGCACTGGTCTGATGTTAGTGTTTGAGGGCTTTCTTTTTGGGTTCTGCAGTGAATGGTAAAACCACAGTGTGTGGTTCTCCTCCAGTCAGGCGTGGGTGAGGGCAAAGGTCGGAGAAGAGGTCTTGAGAAAGAGAGCAGCTGCTAAAGTCCCAAGCGAGCCAGCTGGCCAAAGCCAGGGTCAGTGCATTCTAAATGTGGACAGAGTGGTTCCGGGAATAAGACCGGGAGAAATCCCAATCCCGGTTTCCCAGATTCCAGTCAATGCTAATAACGAACGCTGTGACCCTAATTACGAAGAACGTGAACAGGGATTGTAACGTTCAGGTGCACCTTTGCTCACAGCTTCAGTTAGATTTCCAAATCCCACAGAAAGATTTCGCAAAACTGCCCATCTCTTTCATATCCTAGTGGTCAAAGCCCTTTCGCCATTAACGTCTCAAAGGAGGCTCTCTTGGGTCTCCTGATTTTCTTCTACTCCTTGCCCTTCCTCTTACTGCATGTCAGCCCAGGGTCAAAGGAGAACCACAGGATTGTAGAGACCCTTCCTCAACTCCGACCCTAACCCTAACTGTTTAAATTTGCCTTCAACCCAAGCCTGACTGACCCTAACCCTAATCCTTCAACAGATCCAAGTCCTAACGTGGACCTGTAGAACATTCCTCCAGACGCAGGCCTCTTTCTGCAGCAACTGTGATGATGACAGAGCTTTGTCCCTGTTTCCTCCATACCCTTGCTAGCCTCCATCCCCCAGGTTCTGCACCACCAGCTACAGCCCCCCCCCCCCCCGCCAAGTTGGAAGGTGCTACAGGACCTCTCCTTAGCTTCTACTCTGAGGCGCTGATTGAATTGATGGACCCAAAGATGAAGCTGCTTGTCTCGTGACTGTAAGGGTCGAGGCAGGTTGCTTGTACGGGTGTGCGTTGTGCTGTGTTGGGGAAATGTTCCGGGGGAGGGTTCCCCAGCCGCCTGAACCCCTAAGGCAGTGGAGTCACTTTAGGATCTCAAAGCAAAGCGGCTCTTCTCAGCTCTACCTCGCTGACCCGCCTACCCTAGTTCATCTTTGGGTTTGTTGAAAATGGAGATGGGTCATCATACTGTGTCAGGTAATGGTGCTCCCGGGACCCACGGGTCCTTATTTGCAGCCTTCCCTGCAGAAAGTGTCGTCTCTCCACTGGGCTCCGGTGGGAGGGGGGCAGTGCTCTACCCTGGGACACCCGCGCTCCTCTCTGCCGTCCCACTGACCTACCATTTTTATCTCTTGACATGTGGAGCACAGGTGCTTGTTTCTGATCAGCACGGGGCTACTCTGGAGCCTCCTGGCCTGAGGGGAGAGAGAAACGGAGGAGTTGAGGAAATGGTGCGGGTCCCTGGGGCAGCAAAGAAGGGGGCAGGGCTGGAGGTGCAAGAGCGGTACCAGTTGTGCCCTCCATAAATCCCAGGGAGTCTCTGGTCTCAGCCCAATGCCAGGTGGAAGTTGAGGCCAGGCTTGGCTGCAGCTGGGAGGGCCAGAAAGAGTTTGGGCCGGAGTGGGGGATCCACAGACCGATCAGTAGCCTCAGGACCCCTTCGTACAGTGGCACGGGTGCAACTGACCCTTCCTCACTCACGCTGACATCAGAGCCGTGGGGTGTGTTCATAGGAAGTGGATAACATGGGGGAGAAGAGGGTCGCGGAACAAACAGTGAGTATGAATTAAAGGCTCCTCCGGCCATTCGACTGTCTGTTGACCTCGGACTACACGTGTGCACACCTGTGGCCTGACCCGGTCCTGCTTCCCCGGGCGGGGGTGGGGAACAGGAAGAGGAGGAATGCGGGTCTGCACCACGGGGAGGGGCTGGGGTGCGCTCCTAGGGCGACCTTCAGCGGACTGGTCTGCCGGTGGCTTCGTTGTCTGAGACAGCCTTCGGGTGAGGCCCCATATCGAAGGCATGAGGACCAAAAACTAGGGATGAAGTTGGATTCTTTGGACAAATGTTGAAAATACCTTTCATTTTTATAGGCCATTTAAAGAGAATCAACCGAGTGTTACAGTGTTGTGGGTTGGGACGTTCAAGGATGAGTGTGAACAGCTCCATCCTTCCACTCAACAATGAGGCCAGCCTGTGGAGGGGGCTGGGCTGGGGCCACAAAGATGAGTAAGACATTTTCTGGCCCTAAGGCAGGCCAGGGAGAAACACCAATTCATTCATTTGCCCGTTCATTGGGTGCCAGGGTCCCTGAAACAAGACAGACGTGGCTTCTGACCTCCAGTGGCTCACACCCACCGCCTGAGGACAAGGAAGCATAACGGTGTGGAAGGTGCCGGGACAGAAATATGGGGAGGCCACAGTGAACCTGGAAAAAGCCACAGAGCTCACCTGGACGGGGTGGGGCGGGCAGAGAGGGAAGGGTCTGAGCAGGGCTCCAGGAGCCGGCCATGCTCGGGTAGGTGTTGGGGCGAACAAGTTGGGGGCAGGGCATTCCACCGCCCAGAAAGCCCTGCCACAGCGTGGGAGGATGACCTAGAAGACCGGCTTCGGGTAACTGAGGCTAGCAGAGAAGGGCCACCGCCCAGTGTGGGGAGTGGGCAGAGAGGCAGAGACTCCTGGGCTTCTGGAAGGTTCCAGCTTCTGCCAGACCTTTCCCGATACCCAGGGTGGAGGGATCTCCCGGGGCGGGAGGGGGGGGGCTCCTCCTTCCAACCCTCACCTCCGTGAGTTCTGACACTAAGGTTCATGTCTGAAACTGTGACCAAGGCGGGCGGGGGGCTAGATATCACAGAAGCAGCAAGGAGACTTCTGGGCCTTCAGGAAAGAGAGACGGCGTCCCACGGAAGGGTCAGGAGAGGCTTCGAGAGGGGGCATTTACATGGAGTCTGAAAGGACGCAGAGGGCACAGACAGGTGGAGGCGGCGGTGGGGGCGTCCGGGCAGGTCCGGTCTTGGTGTCCTCAGCAGGCGCTGGTCTGTCTCGCAGCGGGTCCCTCCCCTTCCGGTTCTCTGGTTTCTGCACAAGAAGAGGAGTTCGTCGCCGATGAAGCCGCGGGTCTCTCCGAGAGGCCTCCCAGGTGCATGGCAGGATCTCGCCAGGTGAATGGTGGCTGCGGATGTGACTCCCGAGCTGCGTGCCCATGATGACCGCCACCACGCGGGGCCTGAAGACGAACGTTTCATGTCGTCCTTGCCAGCCTCGTTAACTCCTCATCGGTTAAAACACGGCTTCGCCGTTACTTTCTCAGTAAGTCTTTCTGCTCGCCCTCTTACCACTCCGCACACCCCTAACCCGATTCGGGCACCTGCCGTTCTGATTCCAGTCACAGACTTATGTCGCGTTTTGTTGCATTTTGTCCTGTTGTTGTTGTTTTTTTTTAATGTGTTTGTTCCTCCACCAGCCTGAGAGTTCTTGAAAAGCAAAGACACACCTCGAACATCCTTGCATCCCTACAGCCCATCAAGAATCTGGCGCACCGTAGCTCTTCGAGCAGAGGGGGAGGGGCAGAGAGAGAGGGAGACGCAGACTCCCCGCTGAGGAGCAGGGAGCCCACTGTGGGGCTCAGTCCCAGGACCCGGTGATCATGACCTGAGCCAAAGGCAGAGGCTTAACCAACTGTGAGCATTTTAAACTATCCCCCATGACACATACTTGTATGTGTGCAGGAAGTCGGTGCAGATGATCTGGGATGCCACGTTTTACAGGCCTCCCCTTCCCCCGACCTCCCCGCACCCGCTGCCTTGCTTTCTTTCCTAGCCCTGGGACCAAAGGGCTTTCCCTTCTGCAGCATGTGCTGCTCACTCTTGGTTTCCCCAAGGCCCCTTCAGCAGCAGCAGCAGGAACGGCAGGAGAAGCGGCTGCTAGTTCAGAGCCTGGGCCCCTGGTTGTATCCTCTGTAGACGCAGCACCACCAAGAAAAGCAGTTCTGAAATGCTAATGGGCTTCTCATTTTCCAAGCAGCTGTCCCCAGGACGGCAGATGGCAGCTGTGATGAGAAAGTGAGAGCAACCTTTTGTAGCCTGGCCAAGGTACCACGCACAGCTCAGCCGGGCCCCAGAAGCCCGAGTCTGCTACTCGCGTGTCGCGACTGGAAACGTCCTAATGTTTGAGGCTAAACTTGCTGAGGTTCATAAGGTCGGCTCATGGCCCAAGTTCTCGGCCTTCTTGAATCTTTGATAAAGAATCAGAGAAACCTATTTCCCTCCTTCTCCCTCCCTCCACCTCTCTCTCTGTCTTGCACACAGACCTCTCCACATAACAAAAACTGAAAATGTGAAAGCACCAGATGGTGATTTTAAAAATAGCCCTCATGGGGCACCTGGATGGCTCAGTGGGTTAAGCCTCTGCCTTCGGCTCAGGTCATGATCTCAGGGTCCTGGGATCGAGCCCTGCATCGGGCTCTCTGCTCAGCAGTGAGCCTGCTTCCTCCTCTCTCTGCCTGCCTCTCTGCCTACTTGTGATCTCTCTCTCTCTCTCTCTGTCAAATAAATAAATAAAATTAAAAAAAAAAAAATAGCCCTCATGCGCGCGCTCAGGAGTGCTGACAAATTTGCCTGCGTCCTCCCTGCCCCTCGACACCTCTGTTCCTTTCCTCCTTTCCACTCCCGCCTTCCATGAGAGACAGCCCGCAGGGCCCCTCTAGTTCAGTTCTTTCAATGAACACAACGAGGAAATTGTGACCCAGAAGGGTTGAGAGATTTGGTCCAACCATACATGTATTTAGTTTCAGTGAGCCAGAAACTTCCTTGGTTAAAGGGCCAGAAGAAGATTACCTTTTATCAGGGAGAAAGTGGATTCTTAGGGTCTGTATGAGGGCATACACCCCTTAGAAAAAAAAGTGATCAGAGAGCTATTTTCAATATTCAAAAAAACCCTCCGATAATTACACATTTTCCTGCGGTCTGAAAATACCAGCCATCTCCATTAAAGAATAAAGTGAATACAGTTTTTTCAAATACTCGTAGGTTGACTCAGAAACATTTCAGACCACACAAAGTATTATCAACAGCCATGCGTATGCTGTTAGGACTTCTTACACGTGGGTTGTATTACCATCAGATCAGTGGTAGTAATTATTACCTCTCTTTTAAAATCCTATCTTTAGGGGGCCTGGGTGGCTCAGTCCGTTAAGCACCTGCCTTCGGCTCAGGTCATGATCCCAGGGTCCTGGGATCGAGCCCTGAGTCAGGCTCCCTGCTCAGTGGGGAACCTGCTTCTCCCTCTCCCTCTGCCTGCTGCTCTGCCTACTTGTGCTCTCTCTCTACCTCTCTAATATTAAAAAAATAATAATAAAATCCTATCTTTAGTTACAGGTGTCTGGTCCACGGACACAGGAAAAGGCCTGAGGAGTACGCAGGGTAGTTTCTGTGGCGGTCACGGGCTCTCCAAAGCTCATTCAGGGAGACAGAAGAAAGAAAAGGAGTTCTAGGTGGTGAGAAAATTGGGAGTTGCCGTCCTGTGCCTTTTCCCAGCCACGTCTCAGCCCTGCAGCTCGGTGGTAGGCAACGCTCTTCGTCACAGGTCTCTGAAAGCGGCCCAAGTAAGGCTCCCCTCTGGACTCTGACTCATTGGGCTGGAACAACAAACCCGGATCAAAGAGAGGAGGGAGGGAGCGGGGGCGGGAGCCGACTCTCGCACAGCGGACCGACCCTGCAAGTAGGCCCAGGGTCTCCACGGCAGCCCCCCGTGTGGGCCCCACCCTCCAAGCTGCCTGGCTGGGGAGCTCCGAGCAAGTCAGCTCTGGGCCTCCCTTCTGCCCTGGTGCCAGTGCCCGGGATTTCAGGGCGTCGGGAGGAGTCCACGCCTGCCCCGGGCAGTGGGAGTGGAGCCTGGGAGTTGTAGCTCCCTCCACAGGGCCCTTGCCTAAATGGGGGAGGGTTGGGGTTCCATGTCTTTGGGTTCATTTTCCTTTTTTCTTCTCTGTCAGCCCTGCCTTTCCTCTTCTGTTTCCTTTTTTGTATTCTGTGCCCCTGCCTACCTCTCTGGGTCTTTCTCAGCTTCTGCTTTTTTTTTTTTTTTTTTTTTTTTTTTTTTTTTTTTCCTCTCCCTGTCTTTCCGTCTCTGTGCCTCTCTGTTTCCTTTCTGTCTCTCTCTCCATCAGTGAACATTGCCCCAGATACACAGATACCCGCTTCCGCCACAGGACGGCTCCTGGGCAGGGCAGGGGGGCCCCTTGGAATGTGAGTGTTCCAAGTTCTGCCCTCTGACCTGTGACTGGGACAAGGAACGGAGCCAGGTGGCATGACCTTCGCACCAGTCCCAGAGGCCAGGCCGTCTGGTGGCTGCCGTGCTGCCAGAGCCCTTTGGCAGGTCCCTGATTTGGAGGTTACAGGAAGAGATAGAGCATCCAGGGTCCACAGGGCTTTCCTCTCCCACCAGAAACAGCACGGTTTCTTTCCAGAAAGGAGCAGCTGCCAGCCAAGCCCGTGTTTCACTCACAGGGTCCGAGGGGAGGCCTTCGTGGTCCCAGGCGGCTCTGTGCAACTCCGGACACGCAGACCCTGTTAGATACTTGCGATCTTCCTTTAGCTGCCAGGGCCGTCTTAGGTACTTTCCCACCTCGGCCTCTCTTTGCTCAGCCCAGCCTCAAACACTCAGGTGTGGCCACTTCTCCGGGTCATTTCCTCAGGAGGGCTCCTGTGCCACGTAAAACTTACACTAAACACAAGGGGGTGCCTTCCTCCATTAACCTTACATCAGTTAACTCTCTGGGGCAGCCAAACACCCTAAGACGGCGAAGGTAAAGTTTTGCCTTCTGCACACCTCCTTGCCCTTCCAATCCGCCAGGGCCACTGTTTTTCTCACACAGGCGCGGAGAGCGGTAGAGGGAGAGAGGCAGGTGGAGGGCCAGGCCCCGACAGGGGAGGACGCGGGCGAGGAGGTCCCCCCCCACCCCCTGCTCTCCCATCCCTCGGGAGTACTGACGCCGGATTCCCAGCCCGTCTCAGCCCCCGGGCCCAGGCTAGGAACGTTGTTGCTCTTGGCTGCTCTCTAGCGGTCACCCGTGAGCATCGCACCATGAAATTCTAAGATCTGCGGAAGAAAGTCCTCCCCCCTCTCCCTGGCCATTGTGCTTTCCCCTCTGGCCCCTTGCCCACTGAGTCGGGGGTCTAGAGTCTTAATGCCTCGCTGCTGCGGCCAGATTCTTTGATGTTTTCAAGCCCTTCCTGCAAGCTCAGGTCGGTGTCTGTGCTCCCCTGGTGCTTACCGCCTCTGTGGAAACACCTGCCGGATCGAATGTGGAAGCCCATTCCTCTGGAACCCTTCCCCGCTGCTCCCTGCCCACCCGTCCTGTCCCTCCCACCCCTCGCAGGGCGGCTGTGCACCTGTGCAGTCTGTGCACCCATTCATGGAGGTGACATCGGACTCACCCCTCTTCCTATCTATGCTACCCACAGGAGGCCTCCCTAAGCAGGCGCACGATGGCCGGCCGATGGGAGGTTCGCAGAGCAGAGCTGTCCCCACGATGGGGCATGCCACCAATGGGCGCTGTGACAAGTGCCTAGCCCTGTGTATTTCTCAGGTGAGAAACCCCTCATCCACCCAGGAGTTCCCTCCCTCCATCTCCTTGCGCTGCTGACCGCACCGGCACCTCTAAGATCAGGACCCCTCGGGGTGCTCCCGTGTGAGGAGTGTCGCCCAAGAGCCAGTCACAGTTGATTTCGGAGAGGTGGAGGGGATAGGAGGACGACAACAGGAAATTCCACAGGTGTGGGATCTTGTACGTGAGAGACATAAGGGATCAGGGCCGTGATGGGACAGGGTCAGAGGCTCCAGGAGCTGGGACCGGCTCCGGACACAGGCTGAACAGCAGTCCCTGAAGTCCTCTGGGCCTGTCTCTCAAGAGGAATGTGTGTGTTTGTTTTCACTTTTTGATGATTGTGACCTTTGCTCTTAGGGCCAGTGCCCTGGAGCTTGGGTGAGCCTGCGATGCTCATTTATTTATCTATTTCGTTCAGCTGTCTATGGAAGAGTGATGAGGTTCCAGGCCCAGGGCTCTGCTAAGGAGATAGGAAACGGCTTTGTATGTACACGCAATGTCATACTAGAACCACTGTGGGTGTCTTTTCAATGAAAAAGCAAAAATTGAGTACCTTAGATAAGACATCTGGAACTTGAAACAAAATAGGCAAATTCATATCCTTCTTGGATGAAATCAGAAAAGTGGCAGAGGCATGAGGATATCTGAAGTAATCAAAATAAAGCAAGTTAGAACCACAACCTCTGGTTTGAAGAGCCAAGCCCTTGGCTGGTTCAGAGACACAGGGGTCAAAACAGACAGCCCCAAGGTGCACCACTCTGGCCTGCAGATTATTTTGAGGTGAAAACCATCAAGGCCCAAAAGACTTGGGAAGAAATGCTGACCTTCCCCTTAACTGCCAGAAGAGTTTAGATAGAGGCCCTGCTCCCGGGAAGGGAGCTATCACCATAGATTATTTACTATTTACTACTAATTTACTATCACCTAGGTAAGGTAGCCCGGGAGGCATTTAGCAAAGTCTGTTGAAATTCATCTCTGGGTCCCACTGTTTCTCGGTGGCCCAGCAAACATTTGTTTACCGAACATTTACTCTCCTTTCTTCCTGTGAATTGTTTTCCTTCCCTTTGACTCCCCAACCCCTTCTCCTTACTTAGTTCAGGATGACATATATAGTCATTTGGTATGACTGTCTTTGGAATCTCACGTGGGTTCCTGTATGTACAAAGTTAAATTTGATCTTCCCTTATTAATGTGTCTCAGGTCGATCTGATTCTCAGACCAGCCAGAAGAAACTTGAAGGTCAGAGGAAAGTTTCTCCTTGCCAACAGATAACCCAGGGGACACCCAGGGAGTTCTCACCCCAGTCCTGAAGGGCACAGACCATTTGGCAGCTTCCAAAGGATGGCTTTGCCCTCGTAAGTCACTCTAGCTTCTCTGTCCTTTTGTTTTGAACTAACCAATGAAGTGTCGGAGACAGTGTACAAAGGCAGGAAAAAGTTATTCGTAAGAGCAGACGTGTAATGGGTGAAATGCAACCAGATCTCCTTGGAAGAGCTGTGTGTGTAGCAGTTGTTCATTTTTAATAAGCGCAGGGTTCTTCCATGCCTGGAGTCTGTGTCCTTGGGCACTGCGTCTACTCATTTCTTCCCATGGAACAGATTCTTCTTCCAACCACCCTGGAACATTCTTTCTTTCTAGTCAGGGGGTGGAGCAGTGACACTGCAGGGATCCTATCAGTTTTCCTCACAGGGTGTGACCGGCCTCGCGGCTGTTGTTTCATTTTATTACAATATCAGAGGCCAAGGCAGGCAGGGGGGCGGGTTGTCCTAAACTGCTTGTGTGTACGACACTGTGCATGCCCCCGGCATTCCAGAAATGGAAACTCGGCATGCCGGGAACACCTCTCTAACGAGGAAAGAGGTCGTTGTTCATTGTTCATTTATAACTCAGGCATGTGGAAGGAGTTTGGTATTCCGGAGGCATTCGCAGTTTCACTTCTGCTCACCATTTCCCGGGGCCCTGGTGGAACAGGGGTGGTGGGTCTGACCCGGCCCCTTCACTGTTTTTGACCTGGAACAGCCTGCCTTGGACTGGACATCCAAATGCTGACCTAGGGAGACCAGAGGCCACTCTCGAGCTGCCTGAGCACTCAGTGATCTCCGATCAACAGGGCCTCAGTGTGACCTGGGGGCTTCCGAGCCCGAGGATGAGTGTGGCTTCTGGGTGGCAAGACCGTCTTCTCTGAAGGAAGGAGGTCTGTGGAGGCCCCGGTGTTCTGAGCCGGGCCTCAGTCCTCCAGCCTGTACGTGTGTTTCTGGGGGGCTCTGAGTACATTTCACTGAAAGTGTCTTTCTCTTTTTCAGACTGTTCTGCATTAAAACTGCTTGTCCGAAACTAGGAAATGCTAAAAGCACATTTATCACTATCTTACTGAGGCCTGAGGAAAAGGTTTTGCCAAAAACAAACAGCCTGGAACCCAGAGCTTTAACTGGATGAAGAGTTTCTAATCTTTAAGGATTGTTGATATTTAAACAAACCATCCTTTCAAAGGACTTTGCACTCCGGTGTTGTCTCCCTGAAAGCTCCAGGCACCATCCCGGGAGTCTGTCCCGGCCAGTGTCTATGAGGTAGACAAGTGTGTTTCTCTTCACGTGGGCTGACATCTCCGCCCAAGGTCCGTTCAGAAATGAGCAGAGCTTCACTGACCCTGAGGTAATTTCTCCTTAGGACCAGCTCAAGGTTAGCTGGCCAGAGGGAAAACTACCCCTTCCCTTCAGACTGTCCATAGTCTGTCCCTTCTGATATTCCAGGACCTGGCCGTGTTCTCGGGCTGCCCCGCAGTGTTCTGGGGCTGCCTTCTTCAGTCCTGTTCCCTGTCCTGGTCCCCCTCTCTATGCCCGACCCCAAAACTGTACAATCCGGGCACAGGAGAGCTGTGCCCGGTGGTGCCTTCCTCCTGGCTGCCGAAGCAGATCTGATGGGAACAGGGCTGAGCTGGGATAGTGAGCTCTTACCCTAGTTAGACAGAAACCACCGGCCATTTCACATTAGCTAGAGTTTGAAGTTATTATTAGCTAGATACAAAGTTAAGTAAAAGTAGCAGGAAAGAGCAGGAAGCACTTGAGAGGGCTCTGAAAATGCACACAGCGGCCTGGCTGCTTACAGAGAACGTGGCTTTTAAAAGGAGCAGCCCATTCGCATCCATGCAGTCGAGGAGGGGATGTGGGGAGAGTGTCCCTCACGGGGACTCGCTCACCTGTGGGCAGGAGGGCACGTGTCTCCTTAGTCCCTTCTGGTTTCTCCCATTTGCCCCCGCATTACCTCACATTCCCCTTCCTTCCACTTCCCCTCCCCAGAGCAGCGAGTATGACCACAGCCAGGGACCGAACGTGGAGGAAGAGTGAGGAAGCCGGGTTATTGCTAGTGTCGGCGCTAAAATGTTGCGAACACACCAACACCGCCAGTTTTGAAACAGAGCATCATGTCCCATAGCTGTTTGGAAGTGGAAGGACTGGTGAGATGGGAGGAGACTGCCTCAAAGGGATGTTGGGGCAGAGGCTACTCTCTCGACTTTGGTGGTTAAAATTAGAGGAGACAAAGTAAGATGCGGAGGACAGCAGAGGCGTCGGACAGGCAGCATCCAGGGGCAAATGTCTGTGTTGTTGAGCGATGGCCGCAGAGAGGAAGGTTGGCGGAGATCGCATCCCCCCGCCAAGCCTATACTGAGTGTCCACTCTTGTCTGAGAAACCCAGGCCACTTCCGGTTTTTGAACCCTCTTCTTGGGTTTCTCAACGGACCGGATCTGCCCCTTGATAACCGACCCCCAGGAATCATCTTCCCGGAGGTCTTTCTTGCAACCTTTGCGCTCAGGGGCTGAGCTGTTACCTTTTGGGGAGGCTGAGCACTAACGGCTTGTTCACGAGGCTGGCCTCACTAAGCCAAGGAATCTTGCCAAATTTGGGAACAGAAACCTGGAGAGAAATGGAAAGAGATCGTTTTGCAGACCGGACTGCATCTGAGCCCGGCCATCGCAGCGAGGGCCCGAGGAGGCTCACGCAAGCTACAGGGCAGCCGGCGCGCTACGGCCCGTTGCTGTGATCTGAGCCCTCCGAGCCCCGTCGAGTATCCCGGAGCGAACCGCGCTCCCCGCACGCAGCGGACGGGCAGACGGAGCCCGGCGCGGTGACCTGCCGAGTCGCGCCGCGAGCTCGCGGACCAGCTTCGCTGACCTCGGCGCGCGCCGCGTCTCGGCTCCCCGCGTCCGTCGCGTTGCGGCTTCATCCCTCCCGCCCGCTCGGGCCCCCGTGAAGTCGGCTGAGCGCGAGCAACCGCCCGGCGGCCTCGGGCTTTCCTGCCGCAGCCCCGCCACCCCTTCTAGGCAGCGGAGGGCAGAGGACCGCGCCCTGCAGCCCGGGCAGTGGGCGCCCGTCTCGGATACTGCGCTTTCCGGCGGGGGCTCTGGCCACTCGCAGCCGCGCTCCGGGAGACGTCACCGCCCCGCGGCCGGCGCTCCAGGGCAGCCGGGACTTCCGTCTCTTCCGGTCCCTGCGGAGTCGGGAGCCCCCAGCGGCGTCTGCGGGCACTCCCGGGGGATGCGCGCGGGGCGTTCGCGGACGCCCGGGAGTCCCCAGCTGAGCGCCTGACGGGTCGCGGGAGCGCAGGAGAGCAGGTTTTACGATCTGTCCTGGTCAGCGCGGCCCCCGGCCCAAGCCACAGCCCGCCCTTCTGTCGGGCGCGCGCTTTTTCCTCGGCTCTGAAGGGGCGTCCGCCCCGGGGGAGCCGCGAGGTCTCCGAGCCGCCGGGAGGGGGCAGCAGCGAGCTCGCAGCTCCGCCGGCCGCGCGGGGGCGCTCTCGCCGCGGAGGTGGTGGCGGACCCGGAACTGCTCGGCCGCCGCCGCGACCTCGGCGCCCCGGATGGGGAAGGAGGCGGCAACTGCCCTCCGCGAGCCGCGCAGCCCCGGCAAGTGCGGGCGGGTGGGTCCGGGGCGGGAGCCGGTGTTTCCGGGCCGCTCTGTCCTCCGCCGGCCCCCGCGGGCCCCAGGCTGGTGAGTGAGGGGGCGGCGGCGGGCGGGGCACGCTCGGGAGCGTGCGTGGGGCGCCCCGGGACCCCGGCCGGACCCCGCGGCGCGGACTTGGCGCTTTTCGGCTGCGCGGCCCGGGCGGCGGCCGGGGGGTCCCGGGGCTGGGGTCCGTGCTGCAGCGAGGGTCTCCCGGTGCAGTAACACCTGTCGCGGTCTCCGTGGAGACATGGGGTCGGGCCGGAGGAGTCTCCTTCGCGGACGCGCTGGCCGACCCCGGTGTTTCTGACCCCGGGGTTTTCACTGCGCAGGAGGGGCCGTTGTGTTCGCGCCCGAGAGTCCTTTGCAGCAGAGTGTGACTCGGAAGGCCGGCAAGTCCGGTCCCTGGGTAAAGAGTCTGGTGTTTCCGAGTCCCTCGGCCAGTAAGCCTGAGCCCGGGCCCTTTGTGTTGTGCGGTTTACTGTTGTCTTCAGGCTGCCGCCTTTCCTCTTTTTTAAGTAGTAATCGATGCCTTTGAGAGCTCAGTAAATAGAAGCTCCGGATCCTGTCCCTAGGAATTTGCATTAATTGCAGCTGAAGGACACAGTGACAGGGAGGGTTTGGGGTGCTCTGAAGCCCCCCGCAGGCCTCGGGGGTATGTGAACCCTGAGGTAACTGGTTTAGAGGCAGACGTGTTGGGAGGCCGAGGCTTTGGGGTCCGACTTGGGTTTGAATTTGGCTCCGTTGTTCACCACTGTTGATTGGGTCTGAGGTTACCTGAGCAGTTTGAACCTCAGGTGTGTGCGTTTTTACTCAGAAGGAGGCATTTTGCTAATTACAGGGGGAGCTAATGCTAACCTGAGAGGTGGGGATTGAGTGGAGGGAGCCCAGAAGGTGCTCGGTAAGTTAGAGCTAACAGACCGCTGTCGTGTGCTTGGGGTTATAAGTTCGAGTCTCAGACAAAATGTCATTGTCCATAATGAAGTGGCCACCGCATGTGTTTTGCTCCAACTTTTAATATACCGAGGTGGTTGATTTTAACTCCATCCTTCCCTTGACCTTTCACAGCTTTCATAGGTTCACAGTCCTCCTTTTTCTAGGAACTTGGTTCAGAGAACGAGCTCATCTACTGGAGGCCTGGCCTGGGTTGCTGCCTTTGAAACTCGGAACAACATCAGCCACAGCACGGCATGGAATTTCCAGAAAAGTCTTATTTCGAAACTTCGTAGAGAACAAGAGCCACCTGGACTCGTGTGAGAGAGGTTGCACCGGCCTCTGTCTGAGGGAGAGGATCATGTGCGCCCAGCCTGTAACGAACGCGAAGGAGGCCAAGTGGCAGAAGGTCCTGTATGAGCGCCAGCCCTTTCCTGATAACTACGTGGACCGGCGTTTCCTGGAGGAGCTCCGGAAGAACATCTACGCCCGGAAATACCAGTACTGGGCTGTGGTATTCGAGTCCAGCGTGGTGGTCCAGCAGCTGTGTAGTGTCTGCGTTTTCGTCGTTATCTGGTGGTATTTGGATGAGGGTCTTCTGGCTCCCCAGTGGCTTTTTGGGACTGGGCTGGCTTCTTCACTGATTGGCTACGTTTTGTTCGATCTCCTCGACGGAGGTGAAGGACGGAAGAAGAGCGGGAGGACGCGGTGGGCTGACCTGAAGAGCGCCCTCGTTTTCGTTACTTTCACATACGGTTTCTCGCCAGTGCTGAAGACCCTGACGGAGTCCGTCAGCACCGACACCATCTATGCCATGTCGGTCTTTATGCTCTTAGGCCACCTCATTTTCTTCGACTATGGTGCCAATGCCGCCATCGTATCCAGCACGCTGTCCTTGAACATGGCCATCTTCGCTTCCGTCTGCCTCGCGTCACGCCTGCCGCGGTCCCTGCATGCCTTCATCATGGTGACGTTTGCCATCCAGATCTTTGCCCTGTGGCCCATGTTACAGAAGAAACTGAAGGCGTGTACTCCCCGCAGCTACGTGGGAGTGACGCTGCTTTTTGCGTTTTCAGCCTTGGGAGGCCTCCTGTCCATCAGTGCTGTGGGAGCCATCCTCTTCGCCCTTTTGCTGGTTTCCATCTCTTGTCTCTGCCCTTTCTACCTCATTCGCCTGCAGCTTTTCAAAGAGAACATTCATGGGCCTTGGGATGAGGCTGAAATCAAAGAAGACTTGTCCCGGTTTCTCAGCTAAGTTAGAGACTCCCATTCTGTTAGGAGGGCAGGCTGCTAGACTGGCCTCCCAACTAGTGTAGGATTTGAAGGCAGAGTCCCATTCTGGAAGCAATGTACTGATGCGGGTCGGGGAGCGGAGATCAAAAGAAAAACGTGTAACCAAAGGCGTGGGTGGTGAAGGTGCTTGTCCTTTCTGTTATTTTGTGGATGAAGAAGCTTCCTGGGGCCCTCTTGAATTCTTGCCTCTCACTAACTGTAACAAATGAAGTCATGTGGTTTCTATTTATTAAAAAAAAAATAACACACCCATTAAGTTGTCTCACGATTTTTCTCTCAGCTGGAGGCTGACGGAAGGGGCGTGGAGAGTGAAGAGAAAACGAAAATATGTGGGTTTATGTGGAAAGGCACTTCTACCTTTATTTATGTAGAACTCAAATGTGAGAATCCTGGATGCTGTGCTCTGTTACTGGCTAAGATTACAGAATTGTCACTTCACCCTGACTCCGGGCTTCTCCTCAGCCCTCAGGGAGGTGTGGACAGGCTAACTGCAAGGGAGAGTGTGAGGTGTCACGTAATCATAATCACGTAATACATAATCAGATTACGTCACGATACATAATCAGAATGCCGGGCATTCAGAGAGGCGGACGCAGTTGGGAACTCTTTACTAGAGGAGGTGGCCTTTGAGCTTGGTCTTGGAGGTGAGACTGGGATTGAGGTAAAAGGTGGTTTTAGAGCAAGGTGGCAAAGGCCTTTAGGAACCGGGTAAGTAATATGAACAAGAGAAGCCAGTAGGCTTCGTGCGGCGAATGGCAGCTGAGCCCAGGACGGAGCGTGCCCTGGCCAGCGAGGGGAGCCACCGCTCCAGCTGAGGGTTTCTGGCCAGAATGTAGGCCTGGCTGCAGATCCGTAGAATTCTGAGTAAACTCCGAAATGAAATCTCAGTAGCTGCAAATGGGATTTTTCTTGTGGAATCTGACTTGTAAATTCTGTTAAATTTAAATCCTGACAGAAACTACGCTCGGATGCAGCCTCTGGCCACCGTTGTGCCACATCTGTTCTTCGGGCCGCACAAAGGTAGGATAGTATTTCACGGGGGCTTAGGGTTATGGGGACTGGAGGAAAAGTTGGAACGAGAGGTTCGATTGACAAGAATTTGGGGTTCCTACTGCATGTCATTGGGAGCAATCCAGCTTATGTAGGAGGGAGGAGATGATTAGATCATGGGCTAATTATGCAACTGCTCTGTGTCTTGTTTTTTACCTGTAAAGTGGGAATGGAAGTATTACCTCTAGAACTGTGGTAATTGAGATCTAGGCAGACTGCTCCAGGAACACTACAATCACGTCACACCGCAATCACGTCACACTACAGTCCCGTCACACTGCAGTCACGTCACACTACAGTCCCGTCAGCGGTTCCTGTTACCAAGTTGACCTGTAGGAGGACTTGAATAGGATAAAGTACAAAAAGCATGAGGCACCTCCCAGAGCAGCTGGTATCTCCTGAAATAAGTCACTGGGGGCAGGTCCCTGAGCCATCTCACTAGAGATTAGCTTCAAGTCAGAAATTTCATCCAAGTCATCATCTTCCAAAAGAGTTCTGCTTTCTTCTTCTCTGAACATAGATTTCTCAGAGTCTTGTCCTCAGCAGTGTTGTGAACTAGTGTCTTCAGTTCTCTCACCTCACATCACTCTTTTTCCGATTTGAACTTGGACTGATGAGTATAGTGTTTCATCAGGATGGGTCGTTTTCCCTAAGGCATGTTAGATTTTTTTCGCAGTCCCAAGGCACTGGCTCATGGGGAGAGACGGATCTTGGAAAGTGACTTGAGCTCGGGGCATCCATCTACTGCCTGTATTGGGTGTGGCCTTTTCATGCCTTGAGAGGGCCCAGAACTGGCTCCTAGTTACAGTGTGGCTCACATTAGGAACAGGGCAGGGTGTTAATGGTTGACGGTAGTAAAGAATTGTATAAAATTGTGCTTTATTTCTTTATATCCTAGTACATCTGCCTTAGTTGAATGCGTTTCTGATGATCAACCTCATGGAACTCACGTAGCAGCCACATCCATGTTGATGAGCAGAAAGTTTTCCAAATTTGAACCAAAGTTTGATGAGTAGAAAATTCTCCAGATTTGAACCATTTTCAAGAGTAGTTTCAGTGGGATGAATTAATGGGCCTGCGCTGTCATTTTCAACTCTTCTCCGTCACGCTGTATATAGTATGTGGAGCCCCCCAAGGCCTGATCCTGTTCAGTTTGGCGGTTGTGGTTCAGTGTGGAGGAGGCAGGGGGATGGGGAGTTGAGGGTTGGATGTGAGGGTGTAGGGTCGGACAGCCAACTCGGTCCAGGTAGAAATGTGGCGAGAAGGATATTCCCACCGGGGTGAACAGCACGTTCGAAGTGTTCAGGGTCCTGATTTTATCCTGGCAGGGGACAGAAGCACAGAATAGACGGGCCGTAGGGAGAGGGCTTGAGGTCTGAAAGTGCTGAGTACTTTGAATTAGCGTGTCCTATAGTCAATGCAAATTAAGGGTTTTTGAAAGGGGATATAAGATTCCTACTGAACACACGGTTATGCATATATACATAAATAAAATTCTGGCCACAGTCTTGAGGCTGAACTACAAGGCTGAGCATGGGGACCTCTGTGGCAGGGTGCAGAGTGTCTGGATGAAGGGTGGTGATGATGGTGGGCGTGGACATGAGGGGCCTGATGCCAGAGATTCTTCGAGATGTTGGGAGACTCGTGTTGGGAAATGGAAGGGACTAGAGGATGAGTGGGGCCTCTTAAGCAGATTTCTGTTTTATTCACTATTCCATGAAAAAGAAGTGAGAACAGATTTGGAGGTGACGAGGATAAAATAAGAATGGGACACATTAAGTTTGAGGTGCCTGAGATGGGACACTCAGGCTAAGGTGTTGCACATGTATCTGGAAGACATTGGCTCCACATTCTGGGCATATTCTAGAAGGGTATTGAGATCTAAACAATCTAGTGCTTTTGTACTTGGAATTCTTTGTACAGAATTCGTTGCCCCATAACCAGGCTATAGAGGAATTAGAGATGGGTCACAGAAGGAGAATTAAAAAATCAAAATGATAACCAAAGGGAAAGAATGCCCTTTGAAAACAGATTAGAGAATTGGACACCACGGCCTGGAAGGAAGGCTCAACAGAGATACAGTCATCACCTCTAACACTGACAAGGGTCAAGGGGAATGTTGGTTTGTTCACCGAATCATGAGTGGGAGAGGACACCCTTTGAAATTCAAGCAGGGTGTGTTTCAGACAAATGAAAGTATAATTTTGTGCCCTTTCCGCGTGTAGCTCCAAGAAGTTCCCCACACCAAGGACATAAATGGATTCCAAAAAGATTTTGGGGAAAAAATACAAATAAGCCATAAATATTTTATAAGAAAAATGTTAAGAAGTCCCAAGCCCATATGCGGTGCTCCCCGAGGGATGATGAGGCTCACTTAGGCGCACCGTTGCTGCTGGCACAGGGACACAGGCCTGGATGACGATGGGTATGACCTGGTGTGACAGTCGTTGGGAAAGCTACTCATCCCTAAAGCACAGTGACGCAGCCAGTCTCTTAAATTCAAGCTACTTTGGAAGAGTGCAAAGCAGAACATTAATGACTTAGATTTTGGAGGATATTATGGTGTGTGTGGGAAGGGAAAGGGGAAAGGAAAGGAGAAGGTATTGCAGTAGCCTTAGAATTAAAATCCCAAACCAAATGCTTGCTTGTGTAGGAAACTGTTAGCCCTCCCTTCTCTGCACCCGTCTCCCAGCTCTGCTTCCTCTGAACCTTGTGGTCGATAGGTACGGCCGGATGGAGGGTGGTGCAGCGAGTGAGAGCAGAGAGGGGGGAATTGAGGAGGTAGCTTTGCCTGTCCCTCTGAAACGGCACCATTGTGGTTGGGACAGAAGGGATCAGGGAGAGGCAGAGCTATAGGGCAGCGGCCGTGCCTTGTTTTGTGGCCATGATGTGGCTCACAGAGAGGACGGGCAGGTAGCTAGAAGGCTGTGCGGGGATCTGAGGAGAGCAGCACGTTGGTTCTGTGCGGTGACCAACTTGGTGTCCGGGTTACGCCTGTGTACCATGGCGGGGCTGGAAACTTTTGAGGGAGCCTGTGGGCAGCTGGCTTCGACTGTGGATTTAAGAATCCATGCTGAGCGCGTTCAAGGAGGCATGGAGCCATTCTACATCTAAGCCAAAGGCTCAAGATCAAGGCAAAGAAGAGCCAGCAGAGGGCACCAGTCACACAATTTTACACTATTTCAAACCCCCTGGACGCGGGGAAACGGGGCTGGGACACAGTGCCATCCTGTGGAACTTACTGATGCTCCTTTTTGTAGTGAAAGTTAACAGTCTTGGAATTCTTGATGAATTGTGGTTTGAGAAATAACTACATCATTTGAGGTCCCCCAAAATTCAGGAAATAAATAGCATGCTGGGATTTGATAAATGACAGCGGCTACATTTTCAAGCACCCAGTGTGTATCAGGCACTGCGTTAGGCACTTTATATGCCTTATTTTATATACTTCTCCTAACAGTCTTGTAAGGCAGGTATTATTTTCATTTTACAGTTGAGGGGACTGAGACTTGCAGTGAGCCAGAACGTGCCCAAGGCTGTATTGCCAGTTTGGGCTGATACTTTGCTTTTCTGACAGCTGAATGGCATCCAGGGCCAAAGGCTGACTGGTAGGCAGTTGCTTTTAATCCTTTCTCCAATCCCTTATCCCCGTCCTCCCTTATTCCTACGCCCAACATCTAGCAAAATATTTCTTGTCCACCCATGTTGATCTCTACTCACTTTCTGCCATTCACATTTTATGATGTTTGGCCTCTGGAATGTATTCATTCAGCAGATACTCACTGAGCACTAACTATGTGACAGATACTGTTCTATGTGCTTGAGATAGATCTAGGAGCAAAGTGGACAAAGGTCCTCTGTCTAGTAGAGCTCACCTTCTACCGGAAGAGAGACAACGAACCCAAGTAGAAGATAACATGCTGTGGGGGGAAAGGGGGAAAGTATCATTGGTGTTAAATAAGGGGTCGGGGTGGTCTCGTAAGTAACATTTGACCAAGGACTTGAAGATGAGCGGATCATTCAGATTCCCAGGGGACGAACATTCCAGGCAGAGGGAAGAGCTGCTGTACTCACGCTGGCAGAAGACCCTGGGCTCCCTGCATGTTTGGGGAAGAGCAGGGAGGGGCTGACGCGGATGACCAAGGGGAACAAAAGACGAGGCCAAGGAGGTGATGTGGGGTTCTAGATCACACACGACACTGCGGGCTAGTGAAAGGACTCTGGCTTTTACTCGGAGGTGGGAGCCATTGGAGGGGCTTGGAGAAAAAGAGGGACATGATTTGACATACATTTTGGAAGACACATTCTGGTTTTGCTGTGGGGCAAGACCAGAGCAGAAAGCAGCGTTAGGAAGCACTTGGAGTCGCCCAGGCAGGGATGATGCTGCTCAGAACAGAGTAACAGCAGAAGTGGCGAAACGAGTCACATGCTGATATCATTTGAAAGTTGAGTTAAGGGCTTTTTGACTTATTAGATGTGGGGTATGAAAACGAGAAGCAGCATGAATGACTCTTAAGGGTTTTGGCCTGAGAAATTGAAAGAGAAAGAGATGTGATCAGTTGAGCTGGGAGTCAAGGCGACATGGGTGGAAATTTGGGGAAGAAAATCAGTTGGAGGCATGTAGGGTATGAAATGTAGATGTAAGGGCTGAAATGTTGAGTAGAGAGTTCGACGAGTTTGGATTTTAGGCAGTGTATGGGGTGGAAATACACATTTGGGAATTGTTGGTCTATAAATGCTGTGAGACTGGATGAGGTCTCTAAGGAGGTTGACAGGAACTGAGAAGAGGACCAAGAACTCCAAATTAAAAGTTCGGGGAGAAGAACAAGCAAATCGATCTGGAAGTTGGAGTCCTGGGACCCGAGTACAGACGACTCGAGGGAGAGGAGGTGATCAGCTGTGATCAGATGGAAATCTGGGATGGGAGAGACGACACCACACTTGTATGCTGAGGGCAGTGAAACAGTGGAAAGCAGTAGTCAATGAGAGGACAGTGGGAATATTCTTGGGCATGTAAGAGGAGAGGGGGTCTAGTGCACGAGTGGAGGGCCTGGCTTCGGCCAGAGGACAGGACCGTTACCTGTGGTAACTCTCACAAGTGGAAGGCAGATACGTAGCTGCAAATGCCGGTGAGAGGGTAGATGGTAAGTGGGTAGATGAGGTGATGGGGATTTGGGGAAGTTCTTTTCTGATTGCTTCAATTTTCCTGGGGAGCGGGAGGCAGAGAATCAGCTGAGTGATGATGGGGAGGAGGTGCTGGGGGACTGAGGAGCGAGAAGGCAGGAGATAGGGCACCGGGGCAGTGAATGAACAAGGGATGGTTAGTGGAACTGCTCAGCAGAATTAAAGGCTCACTTGAACGTGGTAATCATGACTTGAAAGCAGAACTAGTTGTGTGTGTGTGTGTGTGTGTGTGTGTGTTCCAGATCACGCAAGTGTACATGGGTGCAAAGCAGAGGAGATGGAGAGTTGAATATCCTCAGGGTGGTGAGGAGGTACGGGAGACGAGTGTGTGTGCACGGGCGTGACTGTCATGACAGACCCCGGCATTTTAGGTGGGTTTGGAGAGTGAACCGTGATGGGGCTGCAGGGCAGGGAGCAGATCAGCGAGTGGGAGGTCCCTGTGGTTAGAGGGTTAGGAAGTGAAGAGCAGGGAGTAGGGACAGGACTGTCACTTTGGGAGTGAGTAGCTGAGGCAGAGTGAGGGCTACAATGGAGAAATGAAGTCCAAGAAAATAAGTGGGATGGGTGGGCTGGGGTGTTGGGAGGACAATTTATATCTCTGTGAAATCCCCAAGAACTAAGACAGGAATAGTCCTGGGGAGAATGACAGGGAAGCAGGAGGTAAAATCATCAAGGAATGAGGGACCGTGAACTAGGGGTTGGTGGCTCGAAGGGACAGTGAGGGGTAAAATGTGCTATAGTCTGAGGCCATGAGGTCCAAAGCTAAGGGTTTCAGGGCGGATGGAGGAAGAATGGTCTGAACGCAGAAGCCAGAAGCAAGGAGGGGAACGCCAGCCCCGCAGGCGCGGCAGGACGAGGACTGTGGGGTGCACGCTGCCACCTTCTGAGACGCCTGCAGGGGCAGCGGAGCCCCGAGAGGGGATTCGGGTTAGGGTTAGAGCGGAAACGTGAAGGACAGACCCGGACAACAGGTGGAAGGTACTGGGGGTTCTGGTGATCGTGGGAAGGAGATTACAGAGGCCAGGGGTACGGGAGGGCGGGAGAGCAGCCCAGGATGGGCTTGTCCAGAACCGCGTGAAGTGCGTGCAGGGGACCTCGCGGTCTAGGGGAACTTAGAAGACGGACATAGGCTGGGGACAAGGGCTCATCACAAAATCCCGGTGGGTTCGAGGCAGCCGGCCGGGAGAGAACGCAAGTGTGGGTGGGCGGGGGGCGGTGCGGTCTGAGTGTGCAGGCTTTGTCCTCCCGAACGCGCTGCTGTTGCTTGCTAATGGGTTTAATGTACTAATTCTAGGGTACTAATCCTTGGAGTAATGCACATTGTAGCAAGAGCCTTTCGGGGGTAATGACACGAACTTCCTGAGAACTGTGCCGTCTTCCATCGCTGGGGCCGTGCCACTTGTAGTCTTCTAGAAGGTTTGATTCTGGGTAAAGGGACCGAAGCTATGATGAGAGCCAAAGTTTGGCCAAGGTCCTGTGGACAGTTGGTCCCGAGGAGGTGCTCTCCCCTGAGCAGGGGACGGCTCTGGACAGCTGGGGAGACCCGCTGGGGCGAGCTAGCTTAGACCACGCTAATGCTCTGGGCTGTTTTGTTTTTTTTCTTTCTCAGCTCACAGGTATGATGAGTGTGTGTCTGTTTACTAGGGAAACAATAGCAACCACTAACCCAACCCAAACAGCACATTCTCTTCCCAGATGTGAGTTACTGTGAGTAACGGGGGATCCCTGAGATGAGGGGGTTAGGAAGCTTCTGCTTCCCAGCTGCCCAGCGTTTGCTCAGCACTGGGGGCCTGGCAACACTGGAGGGTTGGTGCCGCCTCACACCCCTCGGTTAACGCAGGGGCCCAAGGGCCAGAGGAAGGGGCTTAGAAAGGCGAATGGCCTTTTCTGCCACGATCTGGCACCAACTGCACCCGGGTGCCGATGACACTCCGGATCAGCTGTAGGTCGTGTGCCCTGCACAGACTAGCCCTGCAGTCCCTTGAGCATGTGTTGCTGGGACAGTGGGACAGATTGGTTCTGCCGGTGCAGAGGTGGAGGGAAGCAGCGGTCCCTCCGGGCCCCGGTAAAAAGCTGGCTCGCCGGCTGCCCCGGCTTTCCCAAGCCCGGCTGGCTCCCTGCTGGCCGCTCCGGGCCGGCCCTGTGGCCTGTGCGGAGCCCGAGTAACGCTTGGATGCTGCTCAGTGAGAACGCTGTGGGCCTCCCGCTCTTTTAAAATTGCAGAATAAACAGATGCTCAGGCCCTGGGCAGCTTTTGTGTGTGCAAGCCGCGTTTTTGTCTTAAAAACGAGAACGGCAACAGGCAGAAGGAGCTGTCTCCTTGGCTCTGACTTGCTCTCTGCCGCCGTCTGAGCTGTTCCCTCGGAGACGAGAAGTGGGAGCAAAAGCTCCAGCCCAGAAGAGCCGCGAACCCTGGGCCTTCCAGAGCGTGAGATGAAGCTTCAGAGACATCTTTGCCAGCAGCTGTTCTGAGAGCTGGAGCCCGCGTCCTTGTCGTCTCCATTCCTGTCCTGGGAATCCTTTGGTCTCCTTGACACCCGAGGAGTTTGCCGAGGCTTGGTTTCCTCTCTGCCTGTCCGTGGCCCCCGTGCAGGAGGTCCGCTGAAGATGTGACCTGGGCCTGAAAATCAGGACCTGATGTAAAATACTGTGAGATTCGATTTGGGTAAAAGCTGTACGGGAGTCGCAGATTAGTGTCGGTGCGTCCCACAGCCTTCGGTCTAATCAGACTCAAGAGGAGCAGAAGCAAACACGGGTGTGTGTTGTGGTGGTGGAGGCAGCGGGGCGTCCTGTCCACAGGGACACACAGTAGTGCAGGGGCACAAGCTCCGTCTGATTTATGCTGACAGACTCTGTGGTTAGGAAGGGCTGCGGAAATTATTTTTCATTTTCAGCAGTCTTCCTTTAGGTGAGGTTCGTGTTTTTGTTTTGTTTTGTTTTTAAGATTCTATTTATTTGTCAGAAAGGGAGGGAGAGAAAGCATGAGGGCAGACGGTCAGAGGGAGAAGCAGACTCCTCTCGGAGCTGGGAGCCCGATGGCGGGACTCGATCCTGTGACTCCAGGATCATGACCTGACCCGAAGGCAGTGGCCTAACCAACTGGGCCACTCAGGTGCCCGCCTTGGAGGTTTAAAAAAAAAAAAAAATCAGGAGCATCTGGGTGGCTCAGTCGTTAAGCATCTGCTGTCAGCTCAGGTCTGAGCCCTGCATCGGGCTCCCTGATCCGCAGGAAGCCTGCTTCTCCCTTTCCCAGTCCCCCTGCTTGTGTTCCCTCTCTCGCTATATCTCTGTCAAATAAATAAATAACATCTTTAAAAAAAGTCATACTTAATACTGAGCTATGAAACAGATACTATAATAATTTTCAAACTCTGGGATCCAGAGGATCGAAGGGTGTCCTGCGCCAAGCCGACCGGACATGTCCGTGACAGTAAAGGAAGAGCACAGGTTCTCCCCTGACCTTTCGGCTCTCGGCTTCCAGGCCGTTTGCTGTAATTCCTGTCCGCGTGTATGCGGTCCCTGTTTGTTTACCAGCGAAGCTCCCTAAGGGAAGGTTTGGAAGTTTTCTCTACTTTTTCCTACCTTTAGCTCTCTTTTCTGCATCTCTTGCTTGCCCTGGATTTCTCCAGCTGGAGACTGGGGAGCTGCCCTCGCTGCTTCCCGGGGCGGCGTGCTGCAGAGTGCCTTCTGATTCAGCCGCCTTCTGTTGGAAGCCAAGGCACAGTTCACGGGCTACTCCAGCTTCAATGCCACGGTCTTTTCCTCAGCCAGCACTTTGTGACTTAGAGTCTGGTATTAGGCTAGTCCATAGAAATAATACATCTGGTTTCTGATTGGCTGAAATGAGTTCTGTCGTTCCTTTCATTGGCAGAGGTCAGAATCACGGTGTTCTGGAAGGTCCGCGTGCGTTGGGTCAGGTGGATAATTTGGGTTCTAGAACTTAAGTGGCTTCTTCAGCACTGAACTCAGTACCGGTTCTCTCTGGGGAAAGGACTCAGATTTTCTCTTGTCACAGCACTGTGCAGTAATCGCATACTGCTGTTCTGGAAGCTGCTTCTGCCCTGTTCCTTCTCTGGGTGCTCCCAGACCACATAGTAGGACATGGTGCTTGGTGCACAGATAATGGGATGAGAAGATGTAAGAAACAGCATGTTTGCCAAAGGCATAATGGTTCCTCATGATGATCCGGTCTGGTCAACTCTGAAGAATGGTGCTCTTGTCCAGCCTCGCAAATACTGAGGGCAGAGGTGGGGGCAGGGAGAGTTGGGGGAGAGTCCGTTATGAAACACAGAAACACGCTTGATGGGAAATAAATATGAACCAACCATGGCATAGTTTAGTGATGCGCCGGGCAGCTTCTCCCTCGGCCCCCTGCCCAGCTCATCCCTTCTTTGTTGCCTCCTCAGTGTGAGGAGGGGCCGGCGCTTTTGTGGAGCCACGAAAGGTTGCTAGGAATCATTTCATTCTTGGGCAGTTGGGGCTTTCTTTTCTCATTGTTCATCAGGTCAGTTTAAGCTTTAAACATCTCAACTGTGTGACACTGTATGAAAATAAGGTCATGTTTAAGACAAAGTGGAAAAGAACCGAACACCTAGAAAAGATGAGTTGGTGAAAACCTTCCAGTGGACAACTTTTGTCTGAGGAGGTGGAGTGAAGTGATCTGGGAACCTTGTCTGTGCTGGGATGGCGATGCCAT
>NW_019154108.1:4084045-4183142 GCF_002288905.1 Enhydra lutris kenyoni | reverse complement strand
CAGATGGGGACACGTCCTGTCAGAGTGGGAGGTGAGGGAAGGACGTCTCCGCTGGGATGGCGATGCCAGCAGATGGGGACACGTCCTGTCAGAGTGGGAGGTGAGGGAAGGACGTCTCCGCTGGGATGGCGATGCCAGCAGATGGGGACACGTCCTGTCAGAGTGGGAGGTGAGGGAAGGACGGGTACCTCATGCTGTGCCTTACGTTGCATCAGCCCAGCTGCCCCAGGAGTACGGGAGCCTCAGGTGATCCCCTGCGCTGGTGCCTTTGGGTTTTCTTCGTGACCAGTGGTTCTAACAGCCACCGGACCTGAGATACAAGTAAAAATGGATGTCTTGTGCCATACGAACATTTTAGCCAGGGAAGGAAACTGGTTTGGCATTTTGGAGCGCAGAAGGTTGTCCTTACAAAAGACTTTTATGGCCTGGAGTGAGAGCATTGTGAGTGAGGGGCCTCCATTTCTTCACTGGAGGGTCTGCCCACCTCTGCCGCTTTGCCTTTCTTTGTGAGGACTTGCCTAGGCCGGAGAGGAGGCCCACGGCACCCCCATTCCGGACAATTTCTTAGCTTTCCTCTTCTGCAGTTTTCTGTCTTCGTATGGTAAAGCGAGCCATACAGAGAAGGGAGCTCACCCGATATGAGATCATTTTAAATTGTACTTTAGGTCATGTAAACCTTTGAGAGAGAATTCTGAACTAAATCTCAAATCTTTTTTTTTTAAATCTGAGATTGCAAATTTGGCAGATGTACTCCCTTAATAAGAAACATCTTATTTGGATAAGTATTTGGGTTTCTTTCACTGGTAGCTTAAAATTTCAGTATCGGAGTTACCATTTGAGGATTAAGTATTAAAAAAATTCTCTGTTCCTCCAGACTCTCACAGATTCCATTCTTCCAGTGACTTACTGGCACGTCGAGGAACCTTTCTTCTCAAGGTGGTAACATTTCCTTGCACTAGTATTCTGAGTGATGTATTTTCCCCTGAATTTGCTGAATAGAATGTGTGAGGTTTATGTGTTCCAAACCTATAATATCTCCCATGATCTTAACATAATTTATCTCTTACAAGGAGTGTTTTAAAAGTAATAAAAATAGGAATAAATGTTTTGGTGCAATAACAGTTATTAATGAGATCCTTGGGGGCTGGCTGAAATTACTCTGTCTTCTCTGTCTTTTCTCAATATCCAGAATTTTTGCTTCATCTTTTCTCACTTTTAAAAAAAATTCCAGTGTAATTAGCATACAGCATTAGTTTGAGATGTACAATATAGTGATTCAACGTTTCTATACCTTTTTTAAAAAAATTTTATTTATTTGTTTGACAGAGATCACAAGTAGACAGAGAGGCAGGCAGAGAGAGAGGGGGAAGCAGGCTCCCTGCCAAGCAGAGAGCCCAACGGGGGGCTCAATGCCAGGACCCCGAGACCATGACCTGAGCCGAAGGCAGAGGCTTAACCCATTTTCCATACCTTACTCAGCGCTTGTCACAACAAGCGCACTCCTTCGTCCCCATCACCTAGTTCACCCATCCCCGCACCCACCTCCCCTCTGGTGACCATCAGTGTGTTCTGTGTAGTTAACAGTTAGTTGCTCAGTTTGTCTTTTTTTTCTTTGTCCATTTGTTTTGTTTCTTAAATTCCACATGAGTGAAATCATATGGTATTTGTCTTTCTCTGACGTCTTTCACTTGGCATTATACCCTCTAGATCCTTCTGTGTTGCTACAAATGGCAAGATCTCATTCTTTTTTATGGCTGAGTAGTATTCCACTGTGTATAAATATATACACCAAATATATACACTGACAGACAATGTCCACATCGTCTGTCAGTGGACACTTGCATCTATAATTTAGCTACTATAAGTGACACTTAAGTAAACGTGGGGTTCATTTATCTTTTCAAATTAGTGTTTTTGTATTCTTTGGGTAAATACCCAGTAGTGGAATTAGTGAATCATACAGTAATTCTGTCTAACTTTTTGGGGCCCCTCCATACTGTTTTCCACGGCAGCCACACCAGCTTCCATTCTCACCAACAGTGCTAGAAGGTTCTTTTTTCTCCACGTCCTCACCAATACATGCTTCTGTCTTTCCATACTTTGATTGGGCGGACATTTCAGTTGAAGATAGATTATCATCCTTCACCAAATATCGTCTTAACTTACCTTTTTTCAAGTTAAGCTCTTTGTAAGATCAAATTACGTATTTTTCCACTTACCTGGTTTTAGCTGAAAACTATTTTAATTTGGGTCTTCTTTAGAAAAAGAAACAACACATTTCGTTTTTATATAGAATAAACTTTGTTTTTATTATAGATATGGATCAAAAATAAAAGTTTTTATGTACATATGACATGTAGTGCAAACCAAAGGCTTTGAAATACCACGGATAGACATGTTGTTGGAAACAAAAGGAGATGAGTCATGGGTGTTAGGATGGCCGTCCTGGAACTGCAGGAGGGGGTCGCCTAGTGAAAACAAAAGAAAACAAAATAACAGAAAAACACAGATGCAGAGGAAGAAAACAATGTTTAAATTATAAGACAAATCCAAATAAAAGCATGCAAAATGATTTCATGAGAGTCAAATTCAAATCAGACGAAAACATGCAGACATGCAGGGGAAATGAGAGCGCCACATGGCAAAGCAGGCATTTCCCAGGACTCTTCCTGGCGACAGGCCGTGCGCTCGGTGGGAGCCACGAGAGCCCGCTCCAGAACCTTGTTTTGTACCACGGGATGACAAATCCACGCAACCATATCCAGGAGACTCAGAAATAGCACCAGAGCCCAATACCTTTATGACCTTGAGTATTTGTTTCGGAGCCCTGATTTTGTGACGTTCGGCTCCTTCCACCGATTCCAGGAAATGTTACATCTCCAGAGGGAGAGGGAGTGGGAAGAGAAGTCACGACAGGTAAAAAACCACTTTCAAGATGAGGGAAATTAGACGGTGTCAGGAGAGCAGTGAGCAGTGTGATCCCGTGAACAGTCACGCAGAAAATGTCAGGAGTTGAGCTTGGAGAACAGGATTTGCCAGTAAGAAACTGCCCCCCATGACTCTCCCGATAGCATAACTGTCCAGGCCCGCGGAAGCCTGGGGTCTGTCTCGGTCGCCTGCAGCCGCAGTTCTGGTTTATTCGGCGCGGGGCGCGGGTGACCCAGTTTGCTGGATCTTTCTCCATCCCCCGCCTGGTTTGCGTGGCGTCGGGCGACGTTTGTGGAATGAGGGTGCAGACCGTGTTTCGTTCTGCCCTCGGCCTCTCCAGACGGTTGGCTGCTGGGGGAGTCGGCGCCGCGTCGCCGTGCGCGGCCGTGAGAGTGGGACAGCAACAGGCCGGATGACACTTTCCCACTGGCTTCCGGCAGACGTCTGCACTTTAATTTCCTCTTTCCTACCACATCGGTAATGAGCTCGGGGCCCCAGCGAGCCACGGAACAGGGTGAGGTGAGCTTCGTACCCTGCTCCCGGGGGACTGCTTTCTGGCCATTCATGCGGGCGTGCGACAGGCCAACACGCCCCCTCCCCGCCTGCTCTGGGAACTCCAGTGAGCCGAGCCAGGACGTCTACCGAAAACAGAAACAAACACTCCTTTTTCATCTTCTAGAGACGTTGATGGAGCCGGACTGACGGGACTGTTTCCGAGCCGCGGTGAAAACCTTCCCTTCCCTCAAGGCCGAGACCGGACCGGCTCCTCTCTGGTCCGGTTCCAGCCCGCTGTGCCGTGCGGGCCCCGCAGCCGCGGCCGTGAGGAGGCTCGTTTCTGGTGACCTTTCAGCCGCGGGGGTCTGCGGGCCTTTAGCTTTCGAGACCCAGCTAATGGGTCTCCCTGGTGTGTTCGTGAAGAAAGTGTAATTAAGTTCCCGTCAGGCTCACTGAGATTTATTACCTGCCCGGCAAGCAGAAACAGTTTTTGAGCTCGGAAGGGGCTTTAGAACACTTTAATGACCTCAGCAGGGTGGGGAGGTGAGCCATTAACCCGAGCGGCCAGTCGCAGGGCTGAAGAGACCGTCCGTTAGCAGATGCCAGAGCACTTTCCCGTCTGCTCGTTTGGGCGCGCTCACCCCGAAACAGGACCAGAAACTGTCTTGGTTAGTTTCAGCCACGGCTAGAGTGTTTGCCGCAAACATCAGAGTGACACTGAGTCCCCCTGAGTCCCCCAGGCGGCTCCTTTCTTCTCCTCTTCACTCTCCCGCACCAACTTTCCTCTCATGGCCAAAAAAGCATTGTCCAGGATGACACCACGCAGCGGCTCAGAGTTAGCGCTAGCATGGGTTTGGGGGTTTGGGTTTTCACTGTTTCTTTTCCAGAACTTTCCGTATAACTTACACAATGCCAAAGTGCCCAAAGGCAAGTGCTGGAAACTGTCTGGGCTTTCCCCATGAAGAGCTATAAACGCACCTCCTCACGCTGTGGCTACCTCTGACGTGGAACACTGAGCTGAAATGCTGAGGTTTTGCACATACATAAAATTTGCCAACAAATTTTAAAGTTTAGAAGCATGCAAGCAAATTTGCCTAATCAGGATTCTAATTTCAGGTTATACCTTCTTAAGTTTTCTGAAAAATAGCTTCAAAGAATCGTTGGGCCAGAACAGGAAGGGAAGGAGTCAGGAGAAGCTGCATCTAGAACACGGGCGTTGTTCACATACAGAAGACTCAATTTTCAATGGAAGGATTAGTTACCCACACTCTCTCGGATCTACCGCAACGCTTCAGTCTGTTCTTACGGTGAAATTCCTCTAGCAGCGCCCCTGGGAAGGCTTTATGACAATCTCACAAAACATTCTCTGCTTGTTTGCTTTGCCCAGCATTTAGGGAACTCAGTATCTCAGATCAGTGGATGAGCCTGAAGGCTTGGGAAAGTGAGACAGAAACGGCAATAAGGATAGGCATTCCTTTCTGTTTTTGTTTGGTAATCTCTAAATTTTAAATCAGTCTGGATCCATTCCTTTACAGGAATATAATGGGGTAATGTAATTAATTTAAAGGAGCTTTTCTTTCGAGAGAGAGGAGAGAAAGAGAAAAGGTTGTATGGAAAATGATCTGCATCCTCCACAAGGCTTGCCGTATATTACGGCTAATCTAGGTCTTTCCAAGACCTGTATTGCGTGTGTGTCTGCAGTCTGCTTTCGTGCCCCTCCTCTGTACTCTCACTCACGGGGTCTAGTACACCACTGGGATACGGTGGGATCGTCCAGGAAGACTGTCCCAAGTTGGGAGCGCTAGTTGCTCTTCCATTTGATTTTACCCTTGGCATGGTGATCATGACAGTCTGTACTGGACTAATCCTGCTCAAAGCCTTTTCTCTCTAACCTGACGCCACCGAAGCCACGTTCCCTCACACTAGACCTGTGAGATGCTTTATGAACAAAGTATGGTGGTCAGATAAATCTGCGGAACATGTAGACACTGACCCTTCCTTAGAGTGTCACGGTGCAGTCTGATACCAGAGTTTCTGTAAAGTATTCCAGGAAAGAGACGTTTAATTTTTAGTCATCATTTCCCAAGTGTATTTCATCAAGAAAGCCTGGGTATGCGTATGTGCAAAACCGACTGAAATCTCGTGGAATACACTTGGGGAAACTCTGGATGAAGACTGTCATTTTAGCCACCATCTCTTGCATGTAGTCTCGTTATTAGGTGGCCACAGTGGGAAAGAGCACCAGCAAAGGGTCTGCATCGTGGCAATGCCAGGTGTGCGCTGAAGTACGAAGTGGTGGGTCTGGGAACCATCTGACCCAAACTCCAGATAGATTTCTCAATCTGAAATTTAAAGATTCCTGCAGAAAAACAAGAATCTTGACAACTGAGAAGATGTTTACACTGATGCCAGAATTATTTTAAAAATACAAATGGTAATTTGCCAAATAGTTACCAAATAAGTAGTTTGCCAAATAAGGTCTGTTGGTTTGGGTAATTTCCATTAGAAACTATTCTGAATAAGAATCATGCAGTAGAACTCCTACATATGCACGCACACCCCCCACACCCCAACACAAGTGTACAGCAGGATTCTCCTCCTCTTTTGGTAAAAAGCTTCCTTTGGATGCATTAATGGCTCCAGTCATGGAAGATGTTGTGATACGAAGAAGAAATTACAACAGGAAAGCGGGAGTTAATACAACAGCCTTTGCAATTCATCTTTTCCCAGTGAATGTATCCTGAACAGAGAGGGAAAGTAAACCAGCGTTCTCCTCCCATTCACTTCTTGTCTCCTGCTTTTGGATGGACGCTCAATCTGGGACTACGTACATTGGTAAGGGACCTGTCATCAAAACTCTGTAACAGAGAGTCTTTCTCTGTGTTCTGGAAACTGAGGACAAGGATGTGTATAGCTAGTGTGTAGCACTCTACTCTTCCATTCTCTTACTATTAGGGAAACTAAAGGGGTAGCTTCTCCCTTTGATGCCCAATGAGTGCATGAAGGCCAACAGTTGAGTCAAGAGCTCGACTGCTTTCTGTAAGAAATGCCTTCTGTGGACCTGACATGGGGGCAGAGTGTCCTTACTCCCTCTGCTTCCAGGGTTTTTCATGAACACTTCCTCTTCAGTGGCAAAACGAGACGGGGCCTCTTGTCAGTTGTCACACTGCACCCTCCACCTGGCTAAGGCTTGTGCCCTTTTGAAACCTAGTCCAACACGGAGTTTGAATCAGAAATGAAATCTCTCCTACTCTCCTGTCTTTGATTTGTCCAATTTGCTCCCTTTAAAAATCTTGTCCTCCCTCAAATTAATGACAGTAATGCCAAATGCTATTATTCCCCGTTTTGGTAATTCTGGGCCAATTTTATAAGTATTCAGAAGTCTCAGATCTTACTGATATGCACAGGTATGACCCAAATATATTATACAAGAACGAAGAAGGGGGGAGTCCTTCAAATGTTACCATTTATTTCAGGTTCAGAAATACAGCTTCACATTTTCACAATAGGTACATGTGACCTTCAAGAATGGTACAGGCTTCAGGAACTTGCTTCAAAAATTCCATTCACAGAGTCCATCCATATATCAGCATTAAGAAATCCTGAAAGTGCCAAGAAGACAGTGGAGAGTGTTCTGGCTCAAATTAATTAAAGAATCAACAGAGAAGGTAAGATTTTGCTTCTACACACGGCTTCATAAAAAAGCAAAAGGGGAATTTGATTCAGAAAAGTGAGAAAAAAGAAACATAGATGAGCAAGCAACACAGAGGCTGTACATATGAAATTAAACTTAAGTCACGGTGAAATTTCTAGTTGAGAGGAATCATTTTTTTTTTTATCAAACTGGTAGCAGACAGTGCAAGAGGTCAACAGAGTAAATCTTTTGTCATATTTTTTGAAAACATTACACAATGAGCAAAGTTTAAGGAATTCAAAGGGTAAAAAATTAAGAAGAAACGAATGCCTTGAGCTGAGCCATGTGTGAAACCCCAGACCAGAGAGGTGAGAAGTCTCACCGGTATACCAGCATGAACAGGTCTTAAGACAAACAGGAGACTCTTCCTTGAGTTTCCTCTCTCGCTCTCACACATACACACATTCTTACACATATGTACAACTAGCAATGCGTATGCTACACATGCTTCAAAATATTCTGAAGGTTTCACAATACAGAGCACCGCGTGATTTTAAGCATACCAACTGGACGGGATGACTTAAGATTATCTAGGAGACACATTGAAACTTCTAAGAAAGGAGTGAGTGATCTAGGGAACTAATCACGTATTTTTCTACAGTCATCTAGTGTTCTTCACGTTAAACTCTGAGCTCACAGCTAGCAGTCCTCTTGGTGAAGCAGACGTAAAACTCAACCTGAGTCTTACATCTTCTCTCCTTCGACTGGATTCCATGGTACAGAGACCTCCTATTTAGGTCGTATTCTCAATGTTAAGGAGATAACTGTCAATTTCAAATACTTATCTTGTTTGCCAAATGAGAAATGTTTACCTGAAACAAGGGATGGATGACCTACCACTGAGGTACTAAGTAACAACTTCTCTGCATGTTTAGCGAATTTACTCAGAAGAGCTCACTCTTTTTATTACATTGCAGTATCCCTCCACTTTATTTTTTGACATTTACCGTGGAGGAAAAAAATGACTATGTAGACCAATTTAAGCTTTTTAAGATTCAGCTCAGCAATCCAAGAATCATAATTCCAATCAGGGTTCTTAGAAGTGGGTTTCCTGATCTTACGCTACATTCGGCAAAGGACGTTTCTCCTTAGATACGCAGTGCTGTGGGCCTCGGTACAAATGTCTGTGGATGTTGTCATGGTCATTCTGAGCATTGTGCCTGTCCTGGAAGACATTTTGGAACCTCACGTATGTTACCACGGTTCTACGAACCTCTGTTACGTATTCTAGCAGACCCTCCAGAGTGAGCTCTTGAATTAACACAGTTTAAAAAATATATTCATACCCCCCCCCACAAAGCACATGTATACATGAATATTTACACCCACACGTAGCATATATACACAATGCACACACAATCACACATGCTCGTGGCATTTTAACAAGGGTTTTTAAACCTACCTACCCAAAGGGGCACCAAAACACGTGTACTTACAGAAATGAATTTCCCATGTATATACTGTATACACAGACACATGCATTGAAAATATGTTTGTACACAGGAAACGTCAACATTTATCACATACTGGTATTAGGTCCCATTTCATATTTGAGAATTATGGCTACAGTCTATACTAAAAAATCATAAAATTAATCTATATGACTACATTTAAATTCTAAGTTTAGAAGGCTTACAGTTCTATCCCAGGAACTGGTTTCATCATCACGTTTTGGAACAGAACAAGTTTGTTGCTGAACAAGTAGGCAACTGGCTAATAAACAGGCCCTACTGCTTTTCTGTGTTACAAAAGTCAGCTAAAAGCAACATTCAGAAGAGTAATCTTGGTAGATGACTTCTGGAAATGCAATATATCTGCTCTAAATTGATACTATTTCAATAATCTGTCCACAGTTGAGTAAATGGTTATTCCAATTAGTCGATAAGCGTGCAAGTGACAAGAAGTGACGTACCTATCAAACAGGCATACACAGTGAATTTTTCCAAATCCTAAAGATACCGTATGTTTTATTTTGCTAAAAATCTGTTGTGTAGATGGCATCAGAGCGGTCGGTTAGGAGGAAGCTACTCAAAAGATGAAAGGGTACGGGAAACTCTTAGCTCATGAAGCTACATTCCCACCTTAGGGCCTGGCATGAACAATGCACTTCGCACACATCTTAGAGCTTCTGACTTCATTCACCTTGACATCTCCTTTTAGCAGGATGCAAACCCTTTGCGAAATGGTATTAAAACTAATCCTAGTACTGCGGCAAACAAAGTATTCTCCAACGTGCTTCTGGAACTCCAGGGGAGGCTGGGTTCTGTTAGACATAACTGAGAAGAGGTAAGAGAACAAAAATGTGCCTACAGAGACAAGCGGGACAGGGGAACTGCAGGCTCATAATCCAAGAGCAAAAGCCAGAGATGACAAATGCCATTGTTTACGACTACAGAAGATCAGTGGAAAGAAAGTTGGAAAAACCTCTCCAATTTTCTTTGACATGGTTTGTGCTGATCTAAGAACACACCAGTGGTTATCCACAATATTTTCCTTTGACAGAAGGAAATTTTTGAAATACAGCAAAAGGCAAAACCACGTTTAGCACAAAGCCAAACCCTGAAGTATATAATCCTCTAGCTGCCTGTTTTAGAGAATTCAAAGGAAGAAGCAAAGGGAGTCCGAAAGAGGGAGTTTTATGAAAAGATCTCGTAGATCATTTTGTTTTACTGTGGACATTTACGTAACACGTTTCCGTTTAGCTGCAGCACTGTTTTTTAAAAACACATTACGTACTTTGCACAGCTGTTCCATTCACAAAGAATTAAGAATTTTTTCAAATGAGGGGGAGAAAAAAGATAAGAGAAGATTCAGGCTGGTGACTTGGGGTGGTGGTCTATACAGAATCACTTGTAACTTAAAAGTTGAAAAGTTCTTTTTGTAAATCTCGTAGTCTCTGATGGTTGCCTACTACAAGTGGGGTAGCTGTAGCCCCTTAGAATAACTTCAAAACAATGCCATTCCGCTTGGCAAGTTCTCTTTTTAATAATGGCTGAAAGTTTTTCCTTCATACTTTATGGGTGTCTGCTTTGGGTATAAAGTACACAGGAAATTAAAGCTAAGTGAACATACAAATCATGTTTGCTGCTTTCAAAGGGAGACATTTCAGTTGGTGAAACCTGATTTACTTCTGTGGAATATGAAATAGTGTCCTGGGACGCTGCCGTTCAGTGAGGACTTGCTGTCTGGGAACAGTCAGCAGACAGCACTCCATTCGGCTTCTGGCTGTTTCCTACATGCTGATCACCTGGTCCTACTTCGTCTACAGCTCAGCCTCCGGACTGAACTATTAACCCCCAGGCTAAACCGATTTTGTAAATTTTTGCGGTGTTAGCATTTGCCAGGTTGCTGTAGATCTCAGTGTCTTAGTTCCACCTTTTGGAATGACCTGTGCAGAGACTCTGAGGTACGGCTGTAGAGCGTGAGTTCCTGCACTTGAAGCACGGCATCCCTCATGAAACGACTTTTATTTTCATTCCAGGGCCCCCTTTAAAAACGGCCATCCCAGAGCAAGGCTCAAGATGTATTAAGCAAGCCTAGAATGGATGGAAAGTTCGTTAAACCGGCTTTAAAGGTAGGATGAATTCTTACACGAGGGAATTACAAATTAGCTTGGAAAGAGAAAAACTTGCTCCAACCACATAAATAAGTACACTACACTTCGTGTCACAGTGGAGTTAGCCACGCCTACATCTCGATCGGTGTGGGATGTTAAATATTTCCCATGTCAGCCTTCACTGTAACCTACAGGGAGGTGAATATATATGTGAACAAAGAAATTAGGTATTTCCAGACACTTCTAGAGATGTGACATTTTGCTTCTTCCTTGAACTCTGAAACTAACTAGCCAAATCTTCTGACCGACTACCAGAAAATTAAGCTTTGATTCGCTGTTGAATATGCTTCGAGCATGAAGCAAAACACATCAGGATGAGGAGAAGCTCTCTAGAGCAAGCAATGCGTTAACTTTTCCTCTGCAAACTACTTTGTGCTTCTGGAAAAGTCTATTCTTAAGGAATCCTAATTAAAAAAAAAAAATCACTTCCTAGCAGTCCTATGAAATAAAGAGAATGGAAAGAGGATCTAAATAGGTCATTAGAGTAGGAGGAAACATTCACGATAGACAACATAATTTCTATCAGCCAAAACAGAATGTGGGAAAGTAAATACACGTATGGCTTAGGTCTAAGCGCGTCTCAAAGCTCTTAAGAATTACACTTAATGGGCTACCTGGTGGGTAACCTAGGAACTCGTCCAAAGCAATTTCAAATATACGCCAGGGTAGGCAAACAGTCTCTCAAAATACAGGGCTGCTATACAGACCTACCCTTGGTCAGTACAACATCTAAAGCCTCGAAGGGTCAGCAGTTTTCCAGAGTCAAACTCCGAAGGTCTGATACACCATGAGCGATGACGATGAGTGACGAATGCGTTAGTAAAACGGGTTACTTGCCTACTGATGTCCGCACATGCGACTACTCATGATTTACTGATCAAATATGCTGCTTTCACATAATTCATTAGTAATTAATTGCCAGGCCAGACACTTCGTTTAGTCTAACAGGGAGGATTCTAGTGGACGGATTATAGTGGGACGAGTTGGTGATGGGGGTGGTCTCCGGCTAGAAAGAGAGAAAGAGAGAGGTAAAGAACAAGTAGAATATCTAGCAGAAGGTCGCCCCAGAGACACAGAGCGTCAGCACACACATGCCCATGCGGAGACAGGCCAGCAGCGGCGGTTGCCATCTGTCATGGTTCGGACACTGTTACCTGTCAGCTAGCATTCTGAGACAAAAATGAAGGATTTTGTCATATGCAAATCTTTCTCAAAACAGAAGCTGCCCCTCCCAATACTAAAACAAACAAACAAACAAAAACCCCAAATCATTTGAAAGCCCCTCTGAAGGTGTGCTGTGCATTTCTCAGCCAACAGAGATGGGTACAGAGGGAGCCGTGTCATGCTATGGCTGCTCCAGGCACTTACAAGGTATGTTAGGCCTCAGAGAATGATGCTCTTTGAATTTTTATTTCCCTTTATATAATATCCTTCCTCTTTTCTTCTTACTGTTACAATGTTATCACTTCTTATTGCCTTCAGCAGTAGCTTTCTCCAGTTTGTTCTATATTTTACTTCTAATTTGCAGGGCCCTGGAAACCGGAGAATCCGGGTTTGGGAGTTCTCTACAGGAAGTGAAAGAAGGCTCCGGAGGAGTATTGCTTGCTTTCTGGTTGGTCACATTTCTGAGAGCTGAGGGGGCCGAATCCACAAACTCAGGTGTGAGCTAGACGTAAGAATCTCGACACCACCAAGCAATGCTCTTTTTGTCCTAAACCCCTCCATTTACTTCCCGATGTGTTAGGAACTTTGTGTGTGTACCTGCTTTCATATGTAGTTCTTGGGGAGTAATTTTTATAACCAACAAAATTCAACAAGTTGTACAAATCATAACAACCTTTCTTTTTGATAAAACTCTCCCAGTGACTGTTTCAGAACAATCCCTTTTGGAAGTATAGTCATGTTGGGGAATTTTTTCTGTACCAGAAACACTAACATGATTAAATCAAATGTCCCTTCTCAGGTATGAAGAAATGAAGATAGAAAAATTAAAGAAAATAATTACGAAATGTTAAAAAAATCACAAAGCTATAAAAACTAGACAGTCAAGGAAAAATCAACGAGAAAGAGATCTTGTTGATTAATGGTAGAAGTACGGGCCACTTAGGTGCAAACTCCTAGGTATCGGCGGAGTTCCGCTTGGTCCCGCACCTGAAAAATATCCAAGAGGCTTTAGAGGAAAGGTTTCCTGGGGGTGGGGGTTAAATTCCAATTTAACCTCTTCTGCTAGGCTCGGTACTAGGTGGGCACTCACTTTCTTAAAGTCTAACTAGACATACTTTAGCAGCACAGTAACCAAACTAAACCATCAATACCCGTTATTAAGTTTGAAAAGACAAATAAGTCCTCTTTTTGCAGCCAGTCTGCTGGCCGCTGTGACTACCTGAACTGTTTTGGCCGTTCCCTACTGGGAAGGATCCTCCAGAGTTCTTTTTTTTTTTTTTTTTTTTTTTAAGATTTTACTTATTTATTTGACAGAGATCACAGGTGGGCAGACAGGCAGGCAGAGAGAGAGGAAGGGAAGCAGGCCCCCCGCTGAGCAGAGAGCCCGATGCGGGGCTCGATCCCAGGACCCTGGGATCATGACCTGAGCCGAAGGCAGAGGCTTTAACCCGCTGAGCCACCCAGGCGTCCCCCTCCCGAGTTCTTTTTACTTGTGACCGTGGAGCAGCACTGTCCTTCCGCTCGCACCCCGCTCATCTTCATTTAACGTGGCCACATTTATTTAGCTTATGTCCTGAGTCTTGTACCTGCATCATCTTCTCCTTTGTTGTGAAGTTTCTAGAAGCCGGAGGTCACACCCACTGAACTTGTCTCCTACGGCCTTTAGCATGATGTCACGTGCAGTTAGGCGCTCAGTGCTGTTTCGTTCATCCGCGAGAAGTGCTCTCCCTCCTTTAAGACTCATGCCAGTGAAGTCTTCCCTTCCCCCCATCTTGATGCGGCTGCTTCGGAAGCATCTCAGCGTACGTGTTACAAGCATCACGCTGAACCCTAGTTAGGGTTATAGGGTTATCTCCACTGAGGACGAACTCATCGTCCTGTTCTCGCCGGGGGTGCTTATCGTTCGGCCACGGAACAACCGAACACTGACAACGGAATAAAGTTGCTCCTGGAAGCAGAAGCAACTGCGAAGCGCTTGTGGTACTCACTGATCTTTACATTACGTTCTCTCAAACTATTATGACATCTTTAAAATACGCCCAGTTTCAGGTTAAAGTAACCCATGTATGTACTCAGTCATTAAAGATCCTGAAAGCTCCCCCCTTCTGGAAAAAATGAGCATCCCTTCATTTTTAAGACAATGAAACGCTACTAGAAAGCACTTCAGGAAGAGCGTTAAGTTGCTCGGGTGATTTCCTTAACAAGCAGCGCTGTTTGCCAGCCTCGACAGCAGCAGCACATTTAAAGTTCGTTTCACTGGTCTAGTGCCCGACCATCCGAAGAGCTTCCAAAGACATTCACCTCATAAGACCGTTTGTTTTGGGCAAAGCAAAGTTATTTGTTTGGTACCAGATTTTCCTCAGTTGCTTTGTTTAGGGATGGGCCGCATTACGGAACCCGTCACAGTGAAGCGGAGCGTCGTGCGCCTCGTAGCGTTTCCGGAAACCCAGTGTGGCGCGGGCGGTGCGTTTCCGCTTCCAAAGCACAGGGGGAGCGGGCGCATGCGCAGCTGCGTTCGCCGCCGCAGCTCGCGCGTGTCCTGGACAATGACGGTTTTTGCGAGAATCCGAAGCTCACACGGCGTGGGTGGCGTTGAAGGCGAGCAATGGACTTTCCTGATAGAGCGGGGGGCGCGTTACTTGCCTCCGTCTTTCAATTCTCTTCGAAGAACGGAAGAACTGGTTCTGAGTATTCATGGTGTGAGGCCAGTCTTAGGGGTTGAGAACATATTTATATAGAGAGAGCGAGAACATACAGAGAATTCAGTAGGGCCAGTGGCTTGTGGGGTGCGCCAGCCGCGGGGGAGGTGGTGGAAACGACCGTCCCTCTAGTTCCTCGCTGCCAGGCAGCATGACCCTGTTGAAAGGGCTTGCTCTTTCCGCCTCTCTCTGCCCTTACTCCTCGTCAGGTGGGAGGTGGGAATGATGAGCCTGAAACGTGAGAGCCACACTAGCTCTGTGTAGCGCAGTCTCCCTACTTTTCCCTGTTGACACTGAAATCTCCTGACTCCCAGTCCGGGACGCTTTCTGTTGGACGTTACAGTAGCGTGTTCGAGGCAGCAGTTCTCAAACCGGATTGTGCAACAGAATTCCCTGCTGGGCTTGTTGAAACTCAGATTGCCGGGCACCACACAGAGTTTCTAGTAGGGTGAGACACTTCTAGCAAGTTCCCCGACACGGCTGATGCTGCGGGTCCTGGGACCAGGCTTTGAAAACCATTGTTCTAAGGCATAATAAGTGATTGTCCTCTTGCTTTATTAGCAGCTCCATTCACTTGCCAGATATAATACAAGCAGAAAGAGGAAGTACTAGAAAAAAGTCTCAAGAAGAAGGAAGAAATGGCTATAGAAATACTTGATACATTTGAGAATTAGACTTAAGCACGGGTCAGATCAGTTTTAGGTTTATTTCGTAAAGACCAAGATACTGTAATGTTCTTGTAAATCATCCCAGAAAAATAACTACTTGCTTAGGGAAGCTTGTATTTGCTTCTGAAAATGGCAGTTAAGTGTAGAAAGGAAGCATCTATACACCCGATTCCCAGTTCTCATCTCTGGAGAGGGTATGACTGAAGTCCAATCTAATTAGCTAGATAAAGCCCTCCCTCCCACCCCCACAAAAAAGAAAAGAAAATCCTCCAAAAAGATAGAGATGAACACATCTAGAGGAATGATATCTGCCTACCAGGGTACTACTTGCACAAAAAAGGATATTCAATAGGCTTCTCTTGAACCGCAAGTTCTACTTATTAAATATAATCCAGGCTTTAAAATACATCTGTCTCAAAAATTCAATTTACATATAATTACATATTGCATGTAATTACATTTAGGATGATGGGAGAGTCATACATGCCAGGTTTCTAGAGGCCACAAGGATCTGATAGCAACTGGCCCAACTTGTTTATCTTATTGATGAAATGGGTAAAAAAAATTTTTTTCTCTTAAAGGGTTTTGTGTACCGAACCACAGGAAGTAAGGTTACAGCTGACGAATTTCTTAGAAAACCAGAAAACAGAACTAAAACAAAAACTGCTTCTGAGTTTTCTCACATCAAGCAGAGCATCTGTGCAGGGGGCTGTGCTGTTTTCAAAGCAGCCGCGGGCAAGAGGGGCGCCGGCGGCATCGCTAAGCCGGGCTGGGGGGCTGCCCAGCGTACGTCCCTCTCGGGAACTGTAACACCTTGCTTCTCCACCATCCTCTTGAATTACTTAATCCTCCTCTCCTTTTTCAAAGTTTAAGGCATGTAGGTATAGTTTATCATCTGAGTGACATAAACTTCCTGTGAACCCGGAGTATTCCTCCTCCTGCTTATAATCTGCCATGGCACCTGCAGGGGGCACTGTCCCACCCGGTGGCTCGGTGTGCAAGAAGGCGGACGCCCAAGGACGGGTCAGGGGCGCACCTCCCGGGGAAAGGGAAGGGCCGCTGACTGGGACCCGGGACTGTGTGCTGCAGGTGTCTGCGCTGGTAGCCACGCGGACCCAGCCTTCTGAGCACAGTCGTGCTTGTGAGCCTTTATTAACAAGACCGATTTTACATATCTACAAGCTACGAGGCCAAGTTTTAAAAAAAAGCTACAGCGGTCAGGACATTGTCCACATGGAAGATAATAGTTTGTAATTTATTATTAAAACTACTATAGGCTTCCCTCCAGCATATTTTTGGCCTTTTCAGCTTTAGTAACAAAATGAGCCAATACTGTCCAAGAACAGTTTACAGTAGATGTTGGAAAGAACACAGAACTTGGAGTCCTTTAAGTGGACTCTAGTCCATTCTCTGGCACGATTCGTGCTGCATACTAGAGCCAGCGTTTCTGTCCCCTGTGAAAATGAACCCGTGATTTTATAACATATGTCACCGGGAAAGTATGAATCAGTTGATAGACTCTGAAGTAAGAACAGAAGGGAGAAAATAGTCCCCAATTGTTATTTGATGATACAAACATCTAATACCCTGTACGAATTAGTCCCTGAGCGGAATGGTAACATAATCCCCCTTGCCACATTTTCTTTACATAATCTTAAACACCAGACTTGGATTTCACCCCGAGGGATGGTACAGATGTGCCCATTTCTGTGGCTGTAGCTACCAGGCAGCCTGAAGGAGGACTTGCCCACATTAACTGCTCAGTTGGTGATTCGTAAAAAAGAATTTTACAGTAGCATTCGGCCACGCAAGCCTCTCAGTAGACCAGAACGAGAAAGTGTCTGTGTTTAGATTGTTTCTCCAAATACACTAAATATTGGGCTAATTCCAAAATAAATTTTGATTAAGCACTGCACATCAACTCATTCTGTATTAGTTCATTCCCTCAGTAAGCCCCATTCACGTGCTACGTGCGGGATTAAGAGTTAGATGTACAGAGACCTGATCCCTGCCCAGGAGTTTCTACTGGTGATGGGGAGAGAGACCAGTAAACCGTGCCGACAGCGCAGAAGATGGTGTAAGGGGACGGTGTCTCAGCTTCGGGGGCCCCTGGAGTCTTAGTCTGGGTCGGGGGGAAGGGTTAGGAGGACTTGGGGGGTTACAAGGACTTCCAGAAAACAAGGGAAGTTGAGGGGACTGCAGTCCAGAAACAGGAACTAGTACGTGTGAAGGAAAGCAAGCTAGAAAAAGTCCTGTCCCTTTGAGAAACCGAGCCTCGTCTGGTTCTGTATCGCACGTGTCACAGTGATTTGTTGTGCTCTGAGTCCTAATGCATAAAATGGGTAACTTACAGGCTTTGGAGTTAAGTTAAAATATGATTCCTAAAAAGCACTGCTTTTGAGATTTTTAAAAATGTTGTAGCCTCTGTACTACAGATCACCAACAACAGATATGCTGGCTGGAGGGAAAGACGGAAGGACAGGCGAAGCAGCAGAGGGTTAAGAGGAATACGAGGGGAGAAAAGTGTAGAGAGAGAAAGGACGTGGCTTGGAAAGAGCTCTAGGTGCACATGGCTACTTAGTGAATTTAGGCAGTGTCCCTTCCCATGATTTTTTTCCCCATTTCTCTCCCTTTCTTTCTCTCTCTTTTCTCCCTTCCTCCCTCCCTGCTCTCTCTCCCTCTCTCTTTTGAGCAATCCCCAAAGAGATCTCCAAGAACTTACATGATGTAGAAACTAGTCCCATTGGTTTTGCTGGGGCACAACTATTTCTAACCCTCTTCATCTTCTGTCCTCTTCTGCCTGCCCTTCTCCTCATTCCCGCCCCAGGCACCAGGGGAAGGGGTTGGCCAATGCCGCCATTTGGGGGAAGGAGGAGAGCTTGGGAAGGAGGTGCTAAGAGCCAGCAACTGGGAGAGGCAAAGGTCTACTTCTGAGATGCACATTCTGTTGTCATCTCAAGTCAGTGAGAAGAAGAAAAAGAAGCAAGGATGGGGAGGAAAAAAGCAACACTTTGAACCTCTGTAGAGAACTATAACATTCATTTCTGGTTTAGAAAGACAAAAGACTTTGTGTCCCTCTCTGTTAGAGAGCAGGAACCTGGCAGGCATGAGTATCTGACCGGGGGCCTCACCTCAGACAGGGCAAATAGGGAACTAGAAAAATTGATGGAGAAGTTAACTTTCTAATTCCTTTTATTTTAGTGACAACGACCGACAGAGCACAAGGAATCTGAAGACTTAGAGAAGATTTATGTTGCGCCAACGTTTCATATCACCTGACCGTGACACCTGGTTAGTTCAAAGGCCCATTTTTAAATGTCCCATGGGATACTTTTCTGGTCACTTCTGTCTGTCCAAGGGGCAGAAGCGGAGACAAAGAGCTACAGGTTACTAATTATAATCCCAGGGATTAAAAAAGGAAAAATCCAGCAGGAGGAGCTCTAACCCGCCTTAGAGCTCAAATTTTTAAAATCAAAACCGTTGAACTCAGAGGCAAACAGAGCAGTGGTTGTGCCTCGCAAGTCGCTGTGGCTGTGACCAAACACGTGACCGAGTCCCAGTAAAGGCTCCGCCCGCAGCTGGGGATGAGCCTGCCGGGGCCGAAGGGCCAGCAAAGGGCCAGCATGTCCCCCGTGCACAAGCCTCCTCGTCCTCACACAGCTAAGCTGGGACTGGCTCTGCGGTGCCTGCTCGTACAAAAGAGGGAGCAAAAGGCCGATTTCTAGGCAAGTCTAGAAGTAAGTCCTTTCCTCTCAAAGGGTCCTACTGTTTCTACACGAGACTTCGACACTCGCTCAAACACTACATTTAAAAATGGAATTTTTTTTAAAGATTTATTTATTTATTGGACAGACAGAGATCACAAGGAGGCAGAGAGACAGGCAGAGAGAGAGAGGAGGAAGCAGGCTCCCCGCTGAGCAGAGAGCGCGATGTGGGGCTCGATCCCAGGACCCTGGGATCATGACCCGAGCCGAAGACAGAGGCTTTAACCCACTGAGCCACCCAGGCGCCCCTAAAAATGGAATTTTTATCCGTGGTGGACGGCACTGCAAATGCTCCCCAGTGTTCCCTCGCCCTCACTCGGTGGCTTGATGGGTGCGCTTTTAAAATGAGGGAAATGCTGCATTTGTAAAAATTGGTGCTAAAAGGGCAAGGAATCATATGTCCCCTGGGCCATGTAAAGAGTCTGCAGAAGGAATTACAGTTTTCTAACATACACACACACACACACAACTGGAGCACAAAGAATTCACTCAGGAAAACAGAAGTATATGAATTCAAGAGTTACGGGATTTGGGGGTGAGCCTTTCCATTTTGGACAGTGTTGTGGGAGTGGGCATACAAGATGGTCAGAATTACTTTACCTGAAGGAAACTTTCAACCAATCCCTTTTAATCTTTTGCCAATGAGAAGTCAAACTTTTTGTTTTACACCTTAATGGTATGCCCACATTTTAAATTTTTATACAAGCTTCTACAGAAACTTTAACTAGACCAATTCAGACCAAAAGTCACTAAATAAAGCTAGTCTAGACGGAAAAATCTATGAAAACCATATGTCTTTTAGGCATCTGTCTTACAAAAACTGCCATCATCCTGGAGAAATAGTTCACAAAATACGCTTTTAGGAGAACTGCTGTAATGACCATGGGGACTGTGCTTGAGAAGACAGCTTGCCTAGGGAAAGTCAAGCCAAAATGTTTACCAGTGAAAGGCTCACATTTCTACATACGTTTGTCCGTAAACATCACTGAAGGGACAGGCAAAGGCAGGCATCATTTATATTTCATTATATTTCCATTATCTTAGAAGGGATCAAAAAGGTTTTGTTCCTCTGCACTCCTACAGAATGTTAGACCAAGGGATTTCAAAGCCACCCTGTTCTCACTCACAGAAGACTGTTTTGGATAATGTTGTACGTGGATGAGGCCAAAGAACCAGAACATTTTCTTCTGATTATTACCCTGCTGGCCTGCCACACACAGCAAGGAGGCAGGTGTCCGACACACGTAGCTAAAGGAAGACCATCCTGGATAACTGGACGGAGGGCCCAGCTGGGAGACAAGGGCAATCAGGACTAGGGTCGAAAACGAGTGCAAGGCGAATGCAGCAAAGACGTGTTCTCGAACCCTGCTTTTCTGATTGAATCTTGCTCTCTGAACTGGAGACAGGGTGAGTGCTACCTTCATTATTCCGGCCACATATTTTTATATCCCAGAATGCACATTGAAGAAGTAGCATGAAATCCACAGGAAAAAGAATAGAAAAGCAAATGTTAATGATCAAAATCATAACATTTGAACTGAAAGCTGAGCAGCCTGTGGAGATTATGAGAGTATTTATAAGTCGCAAAGACTCCTTGTGACCCTCGAGGATATTTTCTTCTTGCTCAACAGGGAAAGGGGCTTTGGAAGACCACATAACAATGGCTATTGGCACGAGTGCCCCATTGTGTTGTGCTGTCACCTAGAGGGCTGGGAAAGCACAACAGATGTCGAATGGCTACATCTGGGGAAGAGGTCCTGGGTGGGAGGGGACGAGCATGGTATAAAAGAAGGAAATTTGTAAGATGTAGCTAGTCATACACCAACGTTTTAAGCCCAGGGAAAGACACTACTTCAACATGTCCAGTCAAAGCTACTGTGCTTTAAAATGAGTTTTAAATATACTTATTTAGTTTTCAAGTCTTAAGATGGTAATGGGATAATTTAGTGTTTAAAATTTTAAAGCAAATCAACCTGTCACATCAGCATCCCTCATTATCGATTCCTAAACTGAACTATAGGGCATTTAAGTAACTCAGTCACAGTCCGCTGATGAGTCACGGGGTTTCTGTGGTCCATTAACTTCAGTCCTGCGTCTGCCAATACTACCATTGTCCAGCTGAACCGACAAGTTTGCTTTCTTTCAAATAATATGTGTCGCATGGATTTTATTTTGACTTTAGACCCAGATATGTGGAGGGAAATTACTGCAGTGGTTTCTCTAGTTAACACATTTACTAATGTTCCCTTAATTTTCCACCCCAAGAGGCAATAATTAAGGTAGAATTTGCCTCACATGAAGTTTTATTATTTTAGTTATTAAAATATTTTCCAACACTACGAAGAAGCAAAAAGAAATTCTAGTTGTTTTAAAAATAAGTAGACATTTTCCTCAGGTTTTATAGCTTTTCCTCCCTGAATGGTGGTGGCAAGGTGGAGCAGTGTGTAGACCTTGTGGCAAAGTCCCTTGAGTGTGATACTGAGGGCAGAATTATTCGAGGGAAAAATTTCATTCACTCTTAAAACTGGCCTCAAGAACAATCCTAATATAAACTTAAAAAAATCCACATGTACAGAATATATCATCTATAAATACCTGCTCCACGGTGAAATCATTTCATTTTAGACTTTCTGGGCTGCAAAACACCTTTCTCATCTACCCTCCTAAGAGGTCTCATTCTGGGTCAATGTGATATATATGGACCAAGATAAACATAGATCATGCTGCCTCGCAGAAATCAGAAACTAAAAAGAGGTAATATTTACATGGTGGAGGCAACTGGTGTATTTGATTGTAAAATAAAATCATTTCCCAGATCACTGGCAAAACCACCCGAGGCCTTCTCATACCTCTCACTTCCTCTGGGTTCTTGAAACTGCCACAGAAGCCTGGGGTCTCCCGTGTGGCGCATCTAGTCTGTGCGTCTCTAGGCTCACGTGTCTCCCTCTCTACCAACTTCTCAGCCCTTCCACAAGAAAACCAGGCGTGGGATGGAGCTCGTGTCTAAATTTCATATTAACTTGCCCATTTATTGGGTTCCAGTATTTACGCGGCATCCTGTTTTTCAGCTTTTAGGCTAATCCCAGTGGGGGAAAATGCCGACCGTGTGAAGATGTGGAATTCTCCTCGTGTCTGGGCAACCGAAGTCAAGAAGGCCCAGCCTTGCCACTGATGGTGAGAGAAGGAGAATTTTGCTATCTGCCATTTTGATGAACCATTTTTTCCTGATCCTCGGAGGGAACGTGTTCTTTCTACAGTTCACGTGAGCTGATGAGTTTGGCTGGAACACAGGAATGGACATGTCCTAGTGTGTATGGGAATCATTAAAAAAATAATTCCAGAAATTAGAGCACTTGCTGTTTGTGGTTTTGCCTATCTCGTGGCTCTGATGCCTGAAAAGCAACCAAAAGGAAAGAAAGTACGATGCCACGATGCGGCTTCCTGAGTACCTTGTGGTTTCAGACTTTGCCCTAGGTAGGAATTCTAGTTTTGAGCAGAGTCGTTGCCAAGTGACCTAAAGGCTCACCCAAATGCAGGTGATGGGGCGTCAGGACACCTGCAGATTCTCTCCAACCCAGTGCCCTGCCAGCGCCGTGCCCTCTTCCCCCGCACTCAAAACTACCGGCCGACCAAAAGCGCGATACTCGTTTGGCAACAGCATTAAGTCAGCCACACGGACTTCATTTGGCAACTAACGGGTGGGAATACGTGTTCAGATTCCGACATTCCCCCGGACAATGGTTACAATATGTTGGCTCAAACAAGCTAATGGATTTAAGTGTCGGGCATTTAAAAATTCTGTGTTCAAGCAGCAATAAAGTTGTGATGAGCAGACAAATGCCATCCAACCGTCAGCTCGACCCTGCTCTCCTTCCTCGTGCTGCTGGAGGTAAGCTTTGAGGGCACGTTCTGAGTGAAAGGCGCAGCATTTACAATTTCATGTTTAATTTCCTGGCTGTTTATCGGCCGAAGCAACCCCAGGAAGCTCAATTTCGCTTCTAATCTTTCAGAGGAGCTGATAAGTGAGAGGGAAGGAAGAAGCGCCCAGCAGCTCCTCCGAGCACGCCGCTGGGACGAAATTTAGAGGTGAACCAGCCACGAGGCCTGTGCTACAATCTCCGATGTCGCTGGAAAACCTGCCATCTGACGAAACTCTCTGCCCGAGCTTTCCCTGCAACACCCTCCTCCTCTTACAGCGAGGGAGACAAAGGGGCGGTGGCGAGAGAGAAGGACTAGCTTGCGTGTGTCTGTCGGCTTACACTGGGCGGGCTTCGATTCTCTTTGCTTTTCCTTTTTTTTGGTTTCTTTTCCCTTTTGAGCTGACATCAACTCGTATATGGGAACATTCAGCAGATTCCAACTGGTGACAGTTTGCTGCTGCCTGGCCACAGGAAGAATAATCACCATTTACTGTGTGTTTTTCACTGGTCAGTGGCTCTCGGGCCAGACTCCCACCTTGGCCGTCTTCCTCCATCAGTCGGGTGAGACCCAGGGCAGGGCTGGGTATCCTGAAACTCAGAGAGCCTTGCCCTGCAATGGCGGAAGCTTTGCAGTTTAGAGCCCAGAGAGAACAGTGACAGAGCAATTTGCTCGCGTCTGTCACGGGACGTGGAAGCAGTTGGATCTGGTTAACTCAGTGCCAGCCAGCACCGGGCTAACGGAGGCGTGTTGTTCGGGTTCCTGGGGCCCCGCCGCCCGTCTGCAGCTCTGATGCTCGTACCCTGTCTCCTCTAGATCTTCCTTATGTTCCTTTCCCTTCTATCCTCCTTCGGCCTCGGATATTTGGAAAAGGAAGATAAGGGACACACTGAAAACAGGCGATCTCAAGTCTGCCTTGACACATGTGCAGAAGTGTGACCTCCCAAGTGTGACCTCCAGAACACTCGCGGTTCTGTCCCTGGGCCTCCCCGGAACAGACCGCCAGTCACTGTGAACTGTGGCAGGATGAAGATGTTTGTGTAAAGTAGACTCGAGTTCGCTAGACCCAAGGAGGAAACCACCAGACTAATTTTACCTTCACTTAAACCAGGCTGAAACCAAGACCCAAGAATGAAAAACCTTGTCATTAACCATCCATTCACCTCAGTGAGATATTATGTTACAACCAGAATCGTTGTGGAATTCAAATGATTTTGATGGGATATTTAACCGAGGGGCTTAAATTAAATTGAATATTTTCTCTAGTGAGCAGTCTATGGCCAAATTTCTGTTTTCATTAAATTATATGAAGCGTCATATTTTCAACTCATGTTGAACCTGCAACACATCATCAATTACACCTGGGATTTCAGTAACAAATGTTGTGACACAGCGGCCTCACCAAATGCCTGACATGCTAAGAATTGGAACACCTCAAAGTTGTTTCCGTTCTTGGCATTTAGACTTAAAAAAAAAAAATCTTTGCTTGACTTTTAAATCCAGTTGCTAAAAATAAAAACTGCTTCCCTGAAAAATCAGAATACCTAATCACAAATTTATTTGTTTTTTAAAGGGGAAGGACAGCAGGGGAAAAAAACCTCGTGGCCGAAATCAGACATCACAAGACGCGCTCATCATTGCCCAAATGACACTCAGTTGCTACAGGAAGTCACGTGCTTAGTGGGCTCTTGAGGGAGTAAGTCAGGACGTTTCCAGGACATGATTTCAGGAGAACCAGACACACAGGCTAGTCACAAAGGTCGCTTAGTTGTCCGAGTACCCTGAGCCCAAGACTTCAAGACTCAGCAGCTTCATGCTTCACGGCACCGACCCTTCATGTGAGGGACACAAAGACACGCTTATAAGAATCGTGGGTTTGTCCTTACTCAAAATTTGGGGGACTGGCTGAAAAACAAAACAAAACAACGAGACCTTATCCCTCAGTGAAAGGGATTCTGCGTTACTGTCAACTAGAGCAACATATAAAATACGAAGGAGAGAGCACAGCAGCGTATCAAGGGCAAACATCTCCAACAAGATCCCACCGTAAAGAGAACCAAATGGCTTTTACCTCCTTAAAGAGACCCCGAGGGCACCAGCCATCTCTCGCGCAGAGGGACTGCTGAGCCTCTCGCCACGTCGGGTCCGCAGGAAACGGCCGGGAGCGTGGGGCTGTGAGGAGACCCCCGGGTGCCACGGCGAGTCGGGGGAAATGTACGTCACGGGACGGGCATCCGCGGGGAGCCTGTGATAGTGTCCAGGACGCTCCGGGGCTGCCCGTGCCGTGAGGGATGGAAGCTTCGCTACGGGGTCACCAGAGAGGCTTTCCGTGGAGCATTTCTTGGTTTCCGTCTTGTGTTTCTGTCATGTGCGTGGCTGCAGTAAAGGCCAAATCCTTGCCTGTGATTCAGTTTTTTGCCATTTTTTTAAAAAGATTTTATTTACTTATTTGACAGACAGAGATCACAAGTAGGCAAAGAGGCAGGCAGAGAGAGGGAAGGGAAGCAGGCTCCCTGCTGAGCAGAGAGCCCGACGTGGGGCTCGATCCCAGGACCCTGGGATCATGACCTGGGCCGAAGGCAGAGGCTTTAACCCACTGAGCCACCCAGGTGCCCCAGTTTTTTGCCATTTTTAAAAGACACCATCAGACTTGGTGACAGGCTGGTTAAAAAAAGTGCCACAGGTTTTCAGTATTATCGTTTTCAAATAGAGGACTGAGTGATGAGGGAAACGAAGTTTGCTTTTTCCTTGGATAGAGACCCTTCCTCCCACCCTTATCCCCTCCTGACCGTTGCAAAATAGCTTAGTCCAAGGAAAGGGGAGAAGACAAATGAGTCAAATAATGTCAGAATCAGCTGTTGCCAGGAAAAACATACTGATTCAGTTAATTTGTTCTGTTAATGTCAAAGGCTGTGATTCCCAATTAACTAATTTTAAGAAGCCGTAACCGAAAATAGCTACATCAGCCCTAAAGTTTGATGAAGATTAGGATCTTCAAGTGAGACCGGGCCCCCAGCGAGGTGGTGGTATCTGTTTAAGATCAGCTGGCCGGACCGGGACGCAGCCGGCCGGGGGCTTCACACCGGCCTTAGCCCTTCGGAGAAGCTGAGTGGGGCGAGAGGGGAGGGGGCGAGCCAAAGACTCTGGCAATAGAAAATGTTCCCCGAGCAGATTCGCGTACACTCCACGCGCTAATGACAGAAGCATCCCTACTGGGGAGTCTCTTCGGGATAGAGATGCTCCCCTAGCTCAGGTGGAACCAATTAGAGCAGGCATGTCGTGGTCAGCATTTCCAGCTCCCTCGCTGGAAGGCTCCATGTGCAGAAACCAGCCCGGCCTGAGCAGCTGAGAAAAGCTGGGCCAAAAGTGACTCCACCCGCCCCGCTCCTTCCTCTTCCTTTACATTGGAATGGAAAGATGTAATAATAATAATCACATTAAAAAAAAAAAAAACCCAGAATGCTCCTGCTTTCCGTCCAGTTGCAAGTGTTTTCATTGTGTATCTGAATAGGGTTAAAGTGAAGGTATACAAGCTCCGAAATGTCAAAATCATCACTTGCTAATGAAGTCGCAAATTATCCGGAAGAAAATTACGTACAGGCACATGCCAAACGGCAGAATATTTTGCCTCTAAAAGTTCAGTTATTGCCTTTGTAATATTAAAGCCCAACAGGGAGTCGGCGGGACAGGGCTTGTTCTGTCCTGTCACGTTACGAGTTTCTGGTTTCAGATAAAAGAGGAGAAAGGGCCCTTAAGAAAGTAAAGAGCTAGGGAAAAAAAAAAAAATCAGACTTCCTTCTCGGAAAGCTATGGGTTGTTTTCCTGGAGATGATGGATAATGGCATTTTGACTTTTTTTTTTTTTTTTTTTTTTTTAGTTTTTAATAGAGAAAATGGAGGCAAATCACAGAGGGAAAAGAGAATATTTAAATAAACAGGACAAGGTGAAGTTTCAACAAGACCTTCCCTCCTTTTTTCTTTTTCCATCTTTGCCTCTCTTTTTCTTTCCTTCCTTCTCTTGTTTTTTCTTTTCTTTTTTTTTTTTTTTTTTTTTGAAATCTTAAACCCCATTTCTGGCTTGCATTTGGTAGGATTCCTGCTCTGGCTTTTATTAAAAACAGACTTTATGTGGTCAGAATTCTTCATCTAAAGCTAAACTTTAATAGGCATAAGGATCCTGACAGCGTCTTTCTTGGTCTCTCTCAGGTGACGCCCCCCCAACCCCCCAGAGGGGTTTCCCTCCCATTGCGCTGAACCGGCACTGAAACTTGAAGGCTCAGCACAAAAAACAACTTTTCTCTTTTACTCTGAAGTCTCATTTCTGTTTTACATTTGAGACTCTTTGCAAGGCCACGGCAAGTTAGGTCTGGCTCCAAGTGGAGAATATTCTCGAAATTTTGAATAATGTAACCGGTGTCCAGCACAGGCACATTAAGCCTGGTGGATGCCCTTCTCTAGTGTGAGCCCCTGATCCCTGACTGCTGCCCGCTCGCTTCCAAGTGTGAGCTCGGAAATACCAAGGGCGACTCCATCCGCTTAACAAACCAGCTTCGCGTTCCGCGGTAGCTCTGAAGGGTACAGACAAGCCAGCTTATCCGAAACCAAGAGGCGAAGCAGCCACGCGAGCAAACAAAGACATGCACGTTCATCCCGAGGAAAAGCACCACCAGGTTCCTCTGGTTCCTTCTCGTAGCGAAACAGACAAAAGAGCGGATCTCAAGGCTCCTGTGCGGGACCCCAGGCCGCCCACTCTCCTGCCCTCCCCCGTGGCCTCCAGACCCTCCTGGCACGACGGCAGACACAGTCCCAGCCAGTCTGAGGCTTCCTAAAACAACCGTCTGATCTTGCTCGCGGTGAGGCTCAGCACCGGCGTTTCTTTCTTTCTTTCTCACGTGGAAGGGACATCTCCGCAGTATCGTGGCGCAGCGGTTCTCAAGGGGAAGGAGATTCCTCACCCCGCGCCCCACCTCCCAAACACACTAGCGATGTCAGGACATCGTTGGTCGTCACGACTTGGGGGTGTGACTGACTCCGGCGGCCACAGGCCCGGTGCTGCTAAGCGAACTAAAGTGCGAGGCCGGCTCCCCACGACGGAGGTGGCGGGAGGGCCAGGGTTAGGAGCCTGGGATTGCGGTCGGGGGACTGGGGTCTGGGGTCTGCGGGGGAGTGAGGCCCAGCTCCGTTAGGGTCCGGCTGAGCAGCCTCGGGCAAGCTGCCTGCACCTCTGGGCCTCATCCGTCAAATGGACGATCCCCGTCCTTTTGGGTCGTGGCAGCAGGACCCGGACGCAGCCGGACAGCACCCAGGCCGCCGCCTCGCATGCCGCGAGGGCACCGGAGCAGCAGCCCTTGCTTTTACTGTTACTACTAGAAATCTAGGTCCGTTTCAGGTAAACTGTAAGCTGAACCTTACTTTCCAAGGACAAAAATTCAGGATTGAGAGGACAGATATCCTTTCTGATCAGGACCAAAGTGACGACAGCCCTAGCAGCCCCGGTGCCGTGTGGCTGTCAGGCCCGGCACAGGCGACGGGCCACAGTCCCGCTCAGCGCGTCCTGCTTCACAGGCGGGAGCCCTGAGCGCCGAGTCGAACGAGCTGGGCAAGGTCCGTAGCAGACCAGGCCTCCCGGCTCCTCCTGCCCTGCTCGCCCTCTGACGCCGCCGTCCGGGAGCCCGTCTCAGACGCCCCTTCTCCCCGGCGCCCCGACAGCCCGGAGCGCGGATAGCGCAAGCCCCGCCCGCAGCGCGAGGGGACGCAGGCGTCACGAGCGCGGGAGTCACTCGTCCTCCGTGGTACCCGCCCTGCGAGGTTTTCCTTCGTAAAGCGAGCCAATACTTGCGTCGTCTGAACGGGACTTTCTAAAAAAAGTTAAATTTCTGTCCCAGCTACTTTCCTTTCCTTTTGAAACTTCTGAGTGGAGGACAAAACCTCCTAAGTCCTATTTTGAAATCTCTAATCGTGCACATTGTACATCTGGACTAGAGACGTCGGAAGGTGTGGACAGCTTCGGCCCCGGGTGTCCGTCCGGCCCTGCTCCGGCCCCGAGTCGGCGGGACACGTCCGCTCCCGCGCCGGGACGCGCCACTCGCCGCCCGCGCTTCCGGCTCGCACGTGCCGGGCGGCCTCGCGGCGGGCGTCGCGCCTGCGGCACAGTCTGCACGGACGGTCTAAAATCCACGGCAACCCGGCAGCCGTTTTTTCTGACTCAGCTACGTCGGCGTCAGGAACTGGCTGGAGGGTTCGGGTTCGGGGCGAACGGCTGCTGCCCCTGCGGCCAGGCTTTCCGATGGCGGCTCCGGCCGCAGCGCAGGCCACGCCTCAGCCCGGGCCTCCCACGACCGCAGCGCGGCCTGCGCTGACCCGCCCCGGCTCCGCGGGATCGCGAGGGCGGCCGTGCAGATGGCGTCCCGCGGTCCCCGCTCTCCCTGGCCCCGTTGACTTTGTGCCGGTGGACACAGGAGGGTCTGGACCACGTCCTGGATTTTAATCGTGTCCCAGGCCCCGCGGTTTTCCCACGATACCCGCCGCCCGGGCGAAAACCGCAAAGGCGCACGGTAGTGTCTCTGCGGGTTTCTTTCCCAAGTAAGCTCCGTCTGTTTCGCTAGATTTCTGACTCAGCTACGTCGGCGTCAGGAACTGGCTGGAGGGTTCGGGTTCGGGGCGAACGGCTGCTGCCCCTGCGGCCAGGCTTTCCGATGGCGGCTCCGGCCGCAGCGCAGGCCACGCCTCAGCCCGGGCCTCCCACGACCGCAGCGCGGCCTGCGCTGACCCGCCCCGGCTCCGCGGGATCGCGAGGGCGGCCGTGCAGATGGCGTCCCGCGGTCCCCGCTCTCCCTGGCCCCGTTGACTTTGTGCCGGTGGACACAGGAGGGTCTGGACCACGTCCTGGATTTTAATCGTGTCCCAGGCCCCGCGGTTTTCCCACGATACCCGCCGCCCGGGCGAAAACCGCAAAGGCGCACGGTAGTGTCTCTGCGGGTTTCTTTCCCAAGTAAGCTCCGTCTGTTTCGCTAGAGAGAGGCCCCGAGAGACCCCGAGAGGCCCCGAGAGGCCCCGAGAGACCCCGAGAGGCCCCGAGAGGCCCCGAGAGACCCCGAGAGACCCCGAGAGCGCCCCCACGCGGCGGCCGGCAGGACACTCACCTGGGGACGCTGGGCGGGGCCCTCGTGGGCCGGGAGGGCACCTGCGGGGGGGCGCCTCCGAACCAGTCGCTGCCGCCGCCACTGCCGCTGGGGAAGGGGGGCAGTGGGCCAGGCCTGAAGGGCACCGGGGGCGCCCCCGAGTGGGGTCCGGGGGAGGGCACGGCGGGTGCGGGCCCCCGGCCGGATGCAGGCCGGGCGAGAGGAGCGCTGGGCGTCGGCCGCCTCTGGGTGGTGGGGCTCGGAGGGGGGGACCTGCGGACAGAGCAGAGCAGTGTCGGTCGAACGCATCGCAGACGGATATTGTAGGACTTCCGGGCTGCTCTGCACAAATCATCCTTTTCTCGGGGCACTTGGGGTCGTGTCAGGAACGTTGGAAAGTATAAGGGGGGCGGTGCCTGGCTGGGCTCCTGACCTCCAGGTGGGGGGTTTGGGCCCCAGCGCGGGTGTAGAGATTACTTAAATGAATTTTTTTTTTTTTTAAAGGTATAAAAGGGGTAAATGGTGAAAAGGAAGTTGCCCTCCCCCCAGCCCTTCACTCTGTGGAGACAACCAGTAGTACTTTCTGGTGTGTCCTGTCCAGCTGTGTTCTCTGACACAACACAGCACAATACGATATTCCCGCTGGAGAATATGCTCTACAACATATACATTTTTTTTTTTGCAACTATTACAATATAACATTCTACAACTTACTTTTTTAAAGCTTCCCATTAACTTCTCTTTTCATTTCAGTATAGAACGGCTTTCGCCGTTCTGAGGCCTGTGTGACAGTCCACGGTAAGGACGTGTGGTGCTCCCGTTTCTGAAGGGATCGCTGGACCCTCGCTTTCGCTCCTGGACATAAACACCTTTTCTCCTCTTTATTCCTTAGGCTCAGGGTGGCTTTGGGAAGCTCACTCAGAAAATGGTATTGGACGAGCCCGGCAGGCCTCAGGGGGGCACGGGCCGTTTCCCTACCTGCGGGAATGCTGGATCCAGGAGTCATCCACCGGGGGCGGCGCGGGGGTGAACGTGGTGGCCGTGTTGATGTCGCCAATGATCACAAGGGCTTCCTTAAGGGCTTGGTACATGCGAAGCATCTCGTCCCGGCGCTGAGCCTGCTCCGCCGACTCCTCCATCAGCGTGTTCTGGTCCTCGGAGGAGTACAGCTGGGCGAGGAGCTCGGAGTTTATGAAATCTTTAACCTGTCGGGTCACCACAGAAAGTAAGAACGGGAGCACAGGAGCGGTCAGATGGCATAAACCGGCTCAGGGCCTGCAGACCAGGTCCACAGCGGTCCCCCTCGGGGAAAAGGTATGTGACATACAAGATGGACGCGGTGACATACAAGATGGACGCGGTGTCCACGTCTGTTTACGCTTATCTTCTTCACTTCCTCCCTCCCCGTCCTCCGCACCAGGGCAGGAGCGCTCTTGCCCTGCCTCAGGGTCGTGGACCTAAAGAAACCTTGATTAGCTGGAAGAGGACTAAACCCTGTCGTCCCCAGCACAGGGCCTGCTGGCTCTGCCGGCATTTCCTCGTTGCTGTCTGAGGCTGCTTGGCCCGGAGATGAGGGCAGGTACCTGCACGTAAGCAGCAGTATTTTCAGCAGAAAACAAGGATTTAAAGAAACCTAGGTAATAACCCAAGTTATCCAACCCTTGGTATTCCCAATTCTTTACCTCGCTTTTACCAAAATCACTGGAATACTATTAAGATCCTGGGTTTCAAAGTCAACTCAAAAGTGGAATGAGCACCAATAAGTCAATTTTTATTATATACAGAAACTTACATAATCATGCAAGTTGATTTACACCCCCCCCAAAATGGGAGGGATATACTCTCAACTTTCTAGAAGTTTACAGTAGAACTACTTAACAGTAACGAGGAGTGACAGGAGTTTCCAAAGTTAACAGATACATGAAAACAGACTGAAGTACGAACAAGGTGTAGGAGTCTTGGGGGAGGGGCGGTCTGTAGCAGGATGAGAAGGGAGAGGCTTCACACATTGCCACCAGCCACCGTATCTCATCAAATCAAAGATACCAGGAATTTTAATCCGCACCATTTCATGAGCCACCAAGAAAGAGAAAACAGCGTTAATTAAACTATGACAGAATGCCAGGATGCCACTGAGTGTCACAGGCATCTTCATGGCAGAACTATTCAATGTGAAACAAGTGAACGTGGGAATCAATGAAAGACGGTGTGTCCCACGTACGTTCGCAAGTTATCTGACCGGATTTTTACCACGTCCGTATGCAATCTGTTACGATCTCGGTTTTACAGAGGAAGAAAATGAAGTTCAGAGTGTTCAGTAACTTGCCCAAAGTCACATAGCATTAAGGTGAACCCCAAGTCTTTGGGCTCAAGGTCTAGTGCTCTTTCCGTTACCTCCTTACCCGACTTGATTGAGGGCTCAGCGAAGACATGCTTATGTCTGAGCGTCATGACTGTCGAGTGGTATTCCAAGAATGCTGGTTAACTTAGCCTACAAAAATAAACCAACTTGGATTGTTCAGTTTCTCTGTTAAATGAGACTCATACTTATCTAGAATCACTGGCTCTTTCTAAGAAAGACCAAAGGCCAGCATATTTAATTGTCACAAATTCAGGCAGACGGTGGCAAAGCTGTGAGAGGCTCAGAATCCCTGGGTTGTAGTGAACTATGTAACCAAGAGATGACAAGACTCGAAAACACATAGCTTTATTATTTGTTAAAGGTATCACACTAAGTGAATAATTCTACTGATCAGGAAATTCAGCTAAATCGCAGCTTCACTGCGGTGTAATAAGTATTCTCTCCACATTGTGCAAACCAAGAGTGATTCAAATGTGGAAGTAATCTAGAAGACAAGACGTATCTGGGCAACTGTCTAGTAGGGTAGAAGGTTTGTGTGTGATAGCTGCGGAAGGTAAGTTTGGCCAGGTAACCTGAGGCCAGATGTGAAAGCCTCGAATGCCACGGAAAACTGTTGGGACTTTAGCGACTTGGCAGTGGGAAGCCACGGAAGACTTTTAAGGAAGTAAGTGAAACGATAAAAGAGAGTTTTAGGAAAAGTAATCTGTCTGTGATTGGAAAAGAATTTGCAGGGGTGGTAGCAGAGAGAAAGAAATCTGATGGAAGACCACTTTAGCTCATTTCTGAGATGGTGGGGCCTTCGTCTGGTGAGGCTGCAGGGGAACAGAGAAGATGCGCACAGACCGGTTACCCTGGAGAGGAAACCCAGGTGGGCGCGGTGAGGTTTTGATGTGAAAAGGCAGGAGCAAAAGGAACAAGGACACTTCAGGCATGGAGGGCGGTGAGTCGGGGCACAGAAAATCAAGTCGGGAAGGAAAGTCAAAGACAGTAAATTTGGCTTAAGGATTATTTCATCCCCCGCGCCACCCCCCCTTTTTCTGAGATTTAGTCACTTTTAAAACACACTTGCAGGTATCCAAGGAGTCAGGGACATCCGTGCGAATCCTCCGCTGCTGGGCATGCGCCTGCACGCAGATAGATGATGCAACGCGAAACTCAAGACCAGACAGTTTTTCTGGTACTGAACAGCCGTTGGGCTAAGCTAGCTTGAAGCTTTACATCGAGCTGGAGTATCACTTAGAATCTATTAAACACAATTTTAAAAGAAGGTCCTTCCAAGAATAGATTGAAAGTAGATCTGAATGAAGAAGCGACTGTCAAACCAAGCATGAAATATAACCATAAGGGCTTATTTCAGCGTTCTGCTCAAAGACCTGCCTTGAATCAGCTCTTCCACATCAGCCCACACACTAGAACTCGCCTACCATCCCGAAGATTTGGCAACGTTCTGACTTAACAGGAGGATCGCTACTAGCGCGGGGCAAAGTGGCAGGACGGCGCAGTGGGTCAGGGCGCGCGCTCCGCGATCAGACCGCTCTGCGTCTGAGTCCAGGCGCCCGCACTTAACCGTTCTTGAGCGGGCGACCACCTCTTCCCGCCTCAGGCTCCTGATCTGTAACATGGGACCAGCGGTAGCAGCTGTCCCGAGCCGCTGTGAGGATCGAGTGCTAGAATGATTGTAAATCGCTTCGCGCGAGGCCTAGCATCTCGTTAGCGCTCTGCAAGCGGAAGCTGTTCTTTGGAAAGCGTGGGGGTGAAACTGGCACGAGCTGCTTCGAGGGAGAAGAACAAATAGAAAGCCATGGCAGTCGTACAGGCGTCGGGAGACACAGTTCAATACAGAGCGGGGTTAACGTTTTATTTTGCTTTGAAAAAAAATTTTATTCAGACTCTTCTCCTGCTCGCCTCGCCTTGGGATCCCACAACCGGAACGAAGGGTAGGGGGGAGTCAGGGAGTTTCCAGACACTTCAGGGACTTTCTGGTGCAAATACGTAAATCAAGGATCCTGCAAGACCAACAGTCGAGGCCTTGGAGGTGATGGCGTTTAGAATACACCTCACGGGACACGACATAAACGAATTATACTTGGATGCGAGACTTGAAATAATATTTATGCTTTTAATTATAACATACACATCTCGGTATGGTTCACGAAAAAATTCTCAGACGCAGAACCTCATTCCAGCTCAGACTCTACAGGCTGGATTAACAGGCATGACTGTACCACGTCGCGCCGCTCAGTGCAAAGGAATGTGAGGTCATTAAAAGCGTTCCGCGTGTTTTCCTCTCTTTCTTACTTTAACCCTTCTCTAGCAACCTGCAGTGCTTCTGGATCTGAAGCCTTATTTGTCTTCATGATTAAGACCATTTTAAATACTTCACAAACAGAAGGGACATTCCTCGAATTTTCACACAATTCTGTTACTAAGGAGACCATTGCCTTAAAATGTCTGTTTCTAGACGGGAGGGAGTCTGCGACACTGGGCTCGCTCACACTCACGTGAATACATGTATACAAAAATGTGGCTGAGCAGTTTAAATTGGCCTAGTTTGAGAAAGGGGCTTGGTTAGAAGCTTGTGTTTCTCCGAGATTCACAATTCTTTCATGTCTGCTCTGGCGTCCTTTCCACTTCTCGGGGACTTGTTTCTGCTAAAGGATGGTGACGTTTCCCTTCTTGAAAAAGTGACGTCCTTTGCCTCACACAGCTAACGTCAAGCCAAAGAAGGCAGACATCAAAGAGCACCCACCATATGACTGCAGAGTCCAAGATCAGTCGGAGCTGACACAAGCTGTGCTGCAAGAAACCAGGAGCGGTTCCCTTGCGGGGGACTGACGGGCGTGGGCAGGCCGAGGGGCGGGGAGGGCGGAGGGGGGAGGGCTGGGGCTTCTGGATCCTGGTCCCGATCTGTTTCTTGAGCAGATGCTAAATTCTTGACCCGAGGAAACAAATCAGTGCCCTGGTATTTAAGCCACACTTTCCCCTCAAATAATGAACATTTGAAATAACGCTCGACTTCAAACACATGAAAGTCCCAGTGAGTTTTGAAACTAGGGCACATGTTACTAATTTTCCAGCAGAGTGCCACCAGCCAAGGAGAGTCAACGTGGAGCTCCGGGGGTCCAGGGGTGCGGGGGTCCAGCGGCAGCGCGCACTCCAAGTGTGAAACGCCTCCGGGCTTCATTTCGGATTCTTAGAAATTTCATCAAAACTTTATGTTCTATTTTGTATTACCTGGACTTGTTTGAATTACTAGTTAAGATTTAAAACCTTGTTTCTCATATTCAAACAAACCCTAACTAAATCTTTGCCTAAATGAGCCTTCTGGGAAGACACACAGGCCTGTGCTCTGGGCAGAGCAACCCCGAGTCTGAGGGGCCTGCGCTCACCCACCTTGCCCCATGCGCCACCTGACCCAGGATGACAAGGTCTGGGTTTTTGTCTTAACTCTGCCAGCCCCAGCGGTGTGACCCCCGGCGAGTCACCTAACTTCTCCGAGCCTCCGTTCCTTCATTTAGAATCTGGGCAAAGGCATGCGTGCCTCGGGGGTGGCTGTCCCGGGCAAGCCACCACGGACCCCTGAGCCGCTGTGCCATGCAGACGTGCACAGTAAAGCTGCGGTCCCTCTCCCGATCTCGCACAGAGAATCTTCCAGGGCGGGGCGAATGGGGGGGCTGCAGACTGTGCTCACCCTGGGGGGCGGGGCGTGTGTGAACGTGGAAGTCCTGGACAGAGCCCTGCCGCGACGACGGCAGCGCGCCCCGAAGGACCGGCTGTCACAAACTTGCCGTCTCTGTGTGTCACAAACGTGCCGTCTCTCTGTGCCGCTGCTCCCCGCGAGCTTAAGCGCTCCAGCAGCTGCGGCGTTTCAGCAGACAAAGGCTTACAGTATGTCTGAGCGAGGCATTTACCGCCGGCCCTAAACTTCTTAAATAATTCCATATGGAGGCTTGAGTGGCAGAACACTTAATGTAAACTTTCAAAGGAAACTGCCCCCCAAATTCTGAACTTTACCAAAGTCGGCTGAAACATACTCTTTTTCAGAAGGCAGGGGCAGCCAGGCCCATTTCCAAGAGGAAAGGCCACGGGGCGGCCTTTGATGGTGACTTGTCCACCAACCGAGGACCCCGTGCCAGGCGCTCGGTGGTGCCGGACACCAGCGTCTGCCCAGAGCCGTCCGCGGGAGCAGCAGGTTACGGGGCTGGGATTCCGAGCGAGGAGGCCGCGCTTGTTCTGTTATGATTCTGCGATGAATTCTCCACCTTGAAGATCTTAACATCGAACACGGCGTCCACATGTTTGCAAGACACGGGGCTGGGGGTTCCGGCGCGGCAGGTCCTCGTGCTCCACGGGGCCCTCCCGGAGCAGACACGCGGGGCTCAGACATTCTGTCCAATAAGGTGACCTGAGCATGCGGCCTTTAGAGGAGCAGGTCGTACTTATACATCCATGTCACTGTCGCATTTTTACGTGTACACGTCTCGCAAAAGAAAGCACACAAAATGATACTCCAGGGAACATGGTCATCTGAGATATGCGGAACTTTTTTCTGACAGATACAAAAAGTTTCATTTCAAAACAACGATAACCATCATTTTGCGAGAATCCAGCATTACGTGATGGCTCTGTTTCCCCCATTCCTGTGAGTCTTGACGTCGAGGTCTTCTTTCTCATTCTTCTCCTGCAAGGTCTCTCTCAAGACAGCGTGCAGAGCCCCATGGCCATGGAGAGTCCCCCGGGGTGGGGGATCAGCCACCTGCTTCAAGCCAATGCGCACACCGGCGAGGGAGAGGCCCTCACCCCCAGGTCTCTCTGGGTAGGTGTGCGTGCGGGTTTCTTGAGAAGGTGAAAGTAGGATGCATTTGTAAGAGGGTCTTTTTTTCTTTTTCCTTTTAACTAATTAGTGTCAGGCGACTCCTCCCACGATAGACAGTAAGTAAGTGCTGTTTGGGGCTGACGATTTACTGTGGCGCAGAGCAGCGCCGTGTTGAACGGGTGGTCGCACTAACGACTGGCGAGAAAACAGCGAGAAGATAAATGATGCTTAATCAGGAAAATGTCTAAATAAGGAAGTACCTGGATATACCACCGCAAAACAACCGGAACCCATCTAAGCAAAATTAGGAGGGTAATTTCAAAAATACACAGACTATTTGTTTAGTCCTCTGTATTTTTCAGAATGACACAGAGCCACATTTATTCCGTGCTCTGACCGTTCAGCGAGGCAGCGCAGTGTTCTGATCATAAGAACATGACTGACTTCCACTCAGAGGGGCCAGATAATTTGCTTCAGGTCACACAGCAGGCCGTGGACTAAGCTGAAGAACGGAATTCGTGGTTTCTGAACTTCCAGTATGTTCCTTCCTTACCGCTGATACCTCAAAGCATCCCAACAACCTTGTTCGATTATGTAAAAACGTGCAAGGGAACAGGATTAAAACCCATGGTGCTTAGAGCTTCAAGAATGGTTTCCTTCAAGGGTTTCTTCCTGGAAACCTTTCTTCAAGGAATGAACACACCATGAACCGCAAATACAATGTCAAGTTTACAAACACAGTTTTGAAAGAAATCTTGAAATATGAGTAAAGGTTCTTTCCAGTTCTGAAATCGGCAGGCAGCCACAATGGTTTCTTACCCGTATATTCTTCATAGAATTCCCATATACACCACCTTCTGAAATAAATCCCTGAATCAGGTACCTTTTCCATGATTCGTATTTTACTTTTGGAGGAAATGGAGGAAAAGAAGTGAACGGATTTGTCCTGAGGTCAACAGACTCTAGAGCAGAACCAGGCGAGAGCAGAGGTCTCTCCCGGATTCCGGCGTGTCCGGGACGTTTGCGCGCTCATCTGTGTGTGCTACCAGCAAGTGCTCATAATGTATCATTGACGTAAATAAAAAGGCGTCCCGAGACTACAGCTAGACCAAAAATGTTGCTGTCTCCTTTTCAAGAGTCAGAAGAGCCAGTTATAATACACCACATTATGGCCTCTTATCTAAAAGACAGTTTCTCAAATAACTTGATATTATTTGTACTTTAATACAGTAGCTGCCAAAAGACCCGAACCAGATTGCGTAACTTAAGAATCCTGTCCTGGCTACTGTAAAGGAACCACGAAGAGGGAGGGATTCCACATGCTCCCGATCAACTGAGGGCTTGTCTAACCGGGGCCTGAAGATGTGTGGCATCACACCCCAACTGCAGAAAGGAGGAGTGGCCTGACTCTGGATCCAAGGGGAGAGGGCGAAAAGCTGTTTCGCAGGTTAAGATAGCATTCCATGGCCTTTAGAAGGTGAAAATAATTAAATCAACATACTTTCTATGGGTTTGTGTGTAGAAAAGAATAAATATTTTTGGCTTTGAATCTCAAAGTCTAGGAGCCAGGCATCTGATTTCATTGCCGGCTTTGCAATGAACTCGCACCGTGACCACAGCTCAGCATATCTGCTCTGCTTCCCTGGGAGCAAAGGTGACAGGGAACCCCACAGAGCAGACAGGCGACAGGGAACCCCATGGTTCTGTGCCTGTAAGCCCCATGTTGGGTTTCCAAAATTCTCTTTCCCTGGTCGGTCCCTGACCACTAGTAATAGAAAATGAGGAACCTGGGCCACGGGTATTTCAACCACCCAGACGATACCACAAAGAATTTGATGGGAATATGAGCACTTTCGCACGGAGACAGGTCAGAGGTTCAAGTGAGACAGCTGATCATCACTTACATTATTGATCATAAGGTGCATGATTGTTTTTGGAATTAGATCCCGGATGCATTTGTTGATGATGGACATGTAGGAGTCCACGAGGTTGCGGATGGTCTCCACTTGTCTCTCCAACTGTGGGTCCATGGAGAAGTTCTCTGCTTGGCCGTTCTCGTCACTTTCAGTCTAACGGAAAGGAAAGAACACACGGGTTATTTCACGTTCCTTCCGAAGAACAAAATACCGTATGTTACCAGATGATCACCTCCTGATCACTCTACCGGGGAGTTCTATTACTAGATGGTGACCAACTTTATCTTCATCACACCCGGTAATTCTGAAAAGAGATCAGAACCACGCAGTTACTCCTCCACGTTTAGTGACCCACACCCCAGGAAAAGCACCCCCTCTGCGTGAATGCTGAGGTGACCAGCCAGATAAACCGTGCACCTAACAACCGACTTCTAGAAAACAATGTAATCCTCAGCCATTTGCAAACTGGCTGATGAACTGAATCCAAGCGAGTGATGCAGATGCAAACCTCTGGGGTTCTACAGATTGGAAATAACCTTGATGTTGTTCTGGAACCCCTAGGTCTGTTCTGGAATGGATCAGCATTTGGATGAGCCCAGGTTTTAAAACTAAATCTCCTAGGTCTGGCCTGGAGCCAAAATAAGAGATAAAGGGAATAATTCATCTTTCCATGCACTTGCTGGAATTTGTTCTGTAAATTCATGCTTCTGTCATCACTACTAAAGGCTGGCTCCATTGTGGAAAACTTATAATTTTAACTTCCAACTTGTTATTCTTTGAATAAAACAGAACACATCTATACACAAAGAATTTATTTGTGCAACATGAGAGAAGCATCTGTTTTCTATACTTTGGGACTTGAGTTAATTAATTTTGGCTTATCCACCAGAGGCTGGGCTGGAATGGCATCTTCGTCATTAAGGGCTGACCTATTGGCTTGGCATTGAAATCAATTTAGAACAAATGGTCTCCATTTCAAGTCAGGTTGAACCATCTAAGCCCCAGAACATGATACAAATATTGTTAGTGGTCTGGCTACTTTCTAACATTTGGAAAGATTTAATTACAAATGCAAAAAAAAGTGGGGGGGATAATTTATTGCTTCCATTGTAGACATGAAGTACTTTTCCTTGGAAATGTACATACTTTGATCTGCCAGGTTTTCAATCATCCTATCAGTTTTAGGCAAAGCCCTGTGTTTAAACAGATCTATAAATGGCAAACTTTTCCTTTGAATCAATACGCATGTGTGAAAGGCGTATTTGTAGGCCTCCAAAGTCAACGATAACAAGGAGAGAAATAGGTCCTAATCATTTATATAGGCTTCTCTTGCTCAGGAATATCCAATAATTTTTAAAAATATTAAAATAGGGGCGCCTGTCAGTCATTAAGCATCTGCCTTCGGCTCAGGTTGCGATCCTGGGGTCCAGGAATCGAGCCTCACATCAGGCTTCTGCTTGGTGGGAACCTGCTTCTCCTCTCCCACACCTCTTGCTTGTGTTCCTGCTCTCGCTGTCTCTTTCTCTGTCAAATAAATAAATAAGACCTTTAAAGAATATTAAAATAATGTGCTCACTCTAAAACACAACACTCGTTCCTCCAACCCTGAGAGTAGGACCGCAGGCTTCAGAGTGAGAGCTTCGAGGCCATTTCGGAGGCCTCCTACTGCTTCTCCCGCAAGGTAGAGGGAGTTTCAAACATGACAGTGGTTTGAAATGGTCTTTGGTCACTGAGAGAGAGGGAACTGAATCGAGTCTTCTGTAGTTCTTTATTTTTTATTATTAATCGGTGATACACAAGCACAGTGGGATCTAGGACAGATGGGTAAAACGCGGAGGCCATAAAGCAGCAGGTAGAGGGAAGGTAAAGCCACGGCAGCGAAGAAACAATGTTTCCCAGCTTCTCCCTGGGGCATAGGAACCACTGCAAATGTGCTCCACGCTGAGCCCATGGTGTAAGTCAGTGGTACCTGCAAAGTCGTTTTAAGGATAATGTATTTGAAAGTGAAAACTTCAGGTTCAAATTCAGGCTCTGTTGTATACTGGCTGGGTGGCCGCGTTTCAGTCACTTGATGTAATTTAAGCTCAGCTTCCCTATCTTTAAAATGGGGATACGTGTCCCTGATAAACTTGCAGAAGCTAAAGGAGATAACACACAGGAGATGACCTAGCCAGGGGCCTCAATAAATGTTAGCTGCTTTCCTTCCTTTCTGAACATTCATGGAGTAAGAGTTAGCTGCCTCTCAACACACACCATGAAAATTTAAGATAAAAAATTTGTGCATGAAACATTTTCAATTCAAGCAATATAAAAATGGCAAGGGTATTTTTTTTAAACACCTCCATGTTTTCTGCAAGCTAGTCCCCTTTGCCTGGACACCCCTCCCCCCACCGTGAAGGTCTTTCATCTTTCAGAGCCTTGGTTGGTCGTTGCCTCTGGACAAAGCTCCTGCGGCCCCTAGACCCGTCGCGCCCTCCTCTGCACGTCCTCTGTGTCTCGCATTCACTTCTGTGATTTAATACCAGCCTCATTTTATGCTCTTCTGTTAGATTCTGGGGTCTTGTTTATCTCTCCCTTCTCAGCACCCGGCACAGAGCTCCATGCACGGGAGAGGGAGTTAACAACTGCACAAGGGGTTTACTTAAATTCAGGAAGCGGCTCTGGTGCCTTCCAGGGGCTCCCAGTGTGCCTGCCTACGTGCCAGAGACACTGGAGAGCAGAGAAACCCCAGGGTGATGAGTTAGGACCCATGACTACTTGATAACACTGAGAATGATACAATGATTATGAAATTATGTATATAAATGAGAAGAGATGACCGATGGCTTTGGGAGGAAAACAGCTTTTATGCCAAGCGACATACACCTCCGCGATGGATAAAATACAATTCAGTTTGCCTCTCTGATCTGAAATACACTGAGGTTTCGCTGAGGTGTTTAACAGTCAGGAGGGATGCCACTGCAGCATCAACATCCCGCCTGTCCCAGGAACACTTGAGCACTTGCCGTGTTCTGGGTACTGTGCGAAGCACTTTGCCGGGAGGGTCCACACCACAACCTCGTTACTGGCCACCCACCCTCGGAAGAGCACGCTGAGCCTCTGAGAGCTGAAATCGGTTCAGGGAGTGTAAGAGGTATATGACTTTAACAAATTTCTTTTTCTTCCATAAGTATAAAAAAATCAGGAAGTATTATGAGACACTGAAACATCCATAATACGTCAAGTCAGTTTCATAGATAAAATAATAAATGTGAAAAGAGTTTCCAGGAAGGAGAGGTCATGGAAATATTGCTACTTGTTAAAAAAAAAAATGACTGAAACAGAAAAGCAGAGTAAATAGTATTTTTAAAAGAACCTCCAGAAATATAAAACACCAAGAAATTATATCATCGTCTGCATGTTTACATAGAAACAGTGAATTTTCCCACTTCACACTACTTTTAGCATTTAGCCTTACTTTACTTTTTGCCTATCAAAACACACAAAAGACGTTCACTTTCACTTTTTAAAACCAGATGCAAATAATAAGGCAAGTGTTGAGTGAATGGAGAACACTGAACGGATTCTCAACACACATACACACACACGCACGAGCACACACACACACACACACACACGCACACACGCACCCCCCCAAGAAGTATTCCAGAATAACCCATAAAACAATTCGAAGTTCTCTTTAGCTTTTGGAAATATGTGGTCACATGCAAACTTTAATTACTCAGATAATACCATGGACAGGACGGGGAGTCACAGAATTCAGAATGCAAGTTGAGTTTCTTCTCTGATTTTAGAAAGAGAGAAAGGAGTGCTTGCCCTTTCTAATATATTTAAGATAAATGGGAGAAATGTGCAGAGATGGACTTTTTCTTTTAACTGAGTAATGTCAGAGAGCAAATGTTCCCTTTTCTCTGACCCAGTTGTAACCAAATTCTCTGTCGTGCTCGTCCCTGCATGTATACTGGGTACGACTGTGTATTTCTTCTTTGTTTAAATTACAGGATGGCAGCGGGATTCTCTGCAGCCGAAGCACCGTAGTGACAGCTGTTTATCATTATCCTCATCAAGGGAATGTAAAATAAAAATAGTAATTTGTCTCTGATCTTTGAGGCAAAGAAGAACGGTCTGCAAACATTTAACCTTTTATGTGCAGGTTCATTGATGCTGTTTACAAAATGTGAATAATATTGTGAAAACCAGCTTTCTTCTGAAAAATACAATGGACCGGCCTTCCTATTGCCAATTTTGTTCTAAACAGCTTTTGTGAGATCTAATGCCACTTAAACAATGAAAAACAACAACTCAGCACTGTAACTTGTTTATAAACAATATTGTCATTTTCTTTCTTGTGAAGCTATTTGCACGGTACTCAAGAAACAGTCTGTTTTACATTTTAATTTAAAAGCTTTCTCCTAGAGACTTAATACTTCGACAGGTAAGAGGACAAAAGAGTTGCTCCGGAAATAATTCCCACCGTACCTTAGAGCAACCGTTACAAGAGAGGTGGGTTGGACGGCGGATGTCTATTTTTCGTGTGTTTTGTTTTCACCTCTTCTCTTTCCCTAAATTTCTTATTCAATTATGTCAAAGGCTTCTTGGAGGATCACTGAAACCACCTCTATAAGGTTATTTTCTTAAGGTGACTGCAACTCTTTAAAAGTGGAATGACAGAAATGCAAAGTGTCCCGGCAAATACATGTGCATAAACTTCCTAATTAATGGGGGAGGGGGTTCTGCTGCGTCTCTTCTCACAGTGGAGAGCATCGCACCATAACCTACAGATCTACCCAAGCGATTTTTCCAGATAAGCAATGCTTGCCCCTTTCTAAGCATCTTATTATTGTCATACAATTTCTCCCCCACCTTAAACAAACAGTAGAAAAATATCACTTAACTTTTTCTTAGTGAATCAGGTCATCATTACGAAAAATAGTGTCACCACGCTAACAGAGCTTTGCATTTTCTAGCCCGTATTAGGAAGAATGCCTCACTGAAACCTTCCCCACTTTCAGTCACGTACGTCTTCTAATTTGCGGAGGCAAGTTCGAGGCTAATTTGCAGTCAGGCGACGAAACTTGTAAAAACCCAAAAAACCAAACTCAAAAGCTATGGAAAACACGTGCCCTAGAAAGCCTTTGAGAGGAGTCGAGATTGTAGTCTGCTGCCCTGTGACAGGCATGTCATTAATTATCTTAACAAAAATACCGGTTCGCTGTCTCAGCTGAGCCGAGAGGGGTACGAAGGAAGTCGAAAGACGGGGCTCGCTGGTGAGCCTCCCCTCGGGCAGGGAGCGCGCAGGTGAGAAGGGTCTGCGGGTTCGAGGCTGAGCTCCAGCACTCGGGATTCGAGGGCAGCCCCTGGGGACGGCCACACGAGAGACAGGGCTCACGGGCTGGGTGACATTTCCGACACTGGGCACGCGCTCACTGTTCTGTCCTTAGGACTCAGTCTATGCCCGATGTGCAGCGGGGAGCCTCTGAAGACAAACACCCAGGCCATCTCCCGAGGGACTGGGTGTCTGTTTCCGACGGGACCTAAGAGACTGAGGCGCAGGCAGGGGAGCTGGATGGCAAATGGGAGTGACAGCTCGGCTGGTTCGACTGAGCTCTGCCCGCACAGCCCCTGGTCTGGGCAGGCCCAGTAGCCATCTGCATCCACACGGACGCCAGCGAAACAAAGACACCGGTGACTCTGTCTACAGATGTCTGTAGCTCGGAGCCGCGCCTGTAGTCCAGTGCTGGCATTGACCTACACCTCCAGTCTGCCAGGAGCATCCTGGGGGCAGCACGAGACACTAAATCTCACCCGATCCTGGGAGCGGTGCTGCACGGGACAGAGCAGGCAGGGCCCGACTCTGTGTGCCATTGTCGTCACTGTCCTTCCGTCCCTCTTCTCCTTTCCCTGCTACCGTCTTTTCCTTTTCCCTATGGCGCTTGCTCTCCTCCCAGCTCTGCAAGGCATCATGATAAACATTATAAAACTATGTGATTAATGTGAAATTAAACAGCTACTAAAGAAAACACATAGGATTGGAAAGATACATACTTGACTAAAAACAACAAACCTATGTCAATGGGTGGCTCTTTTTTTTCAAACTCTCAGCCCAATAGCTGCTAACAGTCTCTTTCTGAGTGGGGCCAATGAAGGCCTATGTCTCTGATAAGCATTTTGAATGACGACAGCGATGAATAAGGAGGATCTGGAGGGATAAGGAGAAGGATTTCCCTCCTATAACTGACAAGTCCCTGCATTTGCATTTAAGATGCCTTGAGGGGCGCCTGGGTGGCTCAGCGGGTTGGGCCACTGCCTTCGGCTCAGGTCATGATCTCGGGATCCTGGGATTGAGTCCCACGTCGGGCTCTCTGCTCAGCGGGGATGGCAGAGATGGCACGTGACCGCGCAAAGCCAATCACGGCACATTCGTCAGAACTCTTAACAAGGAGAAGCTTCCTTCCATCTAGGAATGACAGCTTTCTAAGAAGTAAGCCCGAAGGCGGGTGTGCCTCAGAGTGGAGAGGAGTCAAACCTGCTGTCAGTGGCACTAACAGAGAGGGCACAGTTGGGAGATGGCCACAGGCAGGTGTCTCCAGACATCATGCAAGGGCGTGGATCTGGCTGCGACAGCCGTGTCTCTGCTTGTGTGGTTACACCGGCCAGTAAACCGCTTTCTGTTCGTTTTTAGAAGTTGGGTTGGCTTGACTTGAAGTTCTCTTGCCCCTGTCTGGAAGAGCTGGGATGAATAAATCACTTACTCAGGATGTTCTCTCAACCTGAGGCTCTTCCTTCCAAGTCCACCTGCCCCCCTCGTGGTTTAGCACTTCTGGGGTGTCTCTGAGGGCTGCCTCTGAAGTACAGCCCCGCTCCTCCCACTCCTCCCTCTCCTCCCTGCATCTGAACATCTAGCCTAGACCTCTCAGCCCCGTCCTGTATCTCAGGTGCACACATGTCCCTTCCCCAGCCCAACTGAAAGCTTCTTGAGGTACATAATCCTTCAAAGTACAGTGCAAATACGATACCCCTTGCTTTACATGCAAGAACGTCTTAGTAAATAAGACAAGAATGCCACGGATTAAAAACACACGAGGGTAAAATTGTGGGTAGATACATGACTTGTTGCAGGAGTAGAGAAACAAAACGACCAAGCTTTTAAAGAAGTCATTAGAGTCAAGGGGTTTACATTTCTTCAGACTCCCCTGACCACTGTCCTTGATAAAGTCATCACCTGGAGTCAACTGGAGAATTTCCCCAAAGCCTCAAGATAACTTTTTCAGCCATCCCCACATGCGAATTAGTGCGTACCCCTCTGTCAGGCATTCCAGGGCCCAATGGCCTTACCAGATGACCCAGATAATCTATAAACTGTTCTAGAAAATTTAGGTCCGTTTCTGTTAATAGGAGAGATTAAAGTAAAATCAGAACCAATCTGCCGAGTTGAGCTGTCATAAATCCCTTGTTCCCAGTCTTCAAAGAGAGAACGTTTCTGGAGGTAACAACGGACCATGTCTGTCCGGGCCGCCAAACAGACAGCATGCATGGACGTGCCCCAGAACTGGAAAGGTACTTCCAAAGCGTCCCCAAATAGAACTTCCATCTCTGTAAATACTCATTCCCAATTAAGAGAAAACTAAAATGTAGAGGCCTTTTTCTCAAGGTAGGCAAATCTCCAGTGTGCAGAAAATAGAAATTCATGAAGATGATAAGAATACAATATACTGGAAATGCTAAAAATTCTGATATCGAAAAATCGATTGATTCCACAGAGATCTATATGCTGGAAGTAACAGCCATTTTGTCTGTAGTTTATTGTTTTGTTACTCCTCTCTATCCCTTTCCTGAAATTGCATGTATTGCCTGATTCATAATACGGGAGAAATAATGTACAGAAAACAAAACTTTCTTTGCTTCACCTTGATCGTGACGTTTGCTTCAAGTTCTGCCTACTCCTCACAGAGCAGCAAAAACTAACAAAGGCAAGATTACTTTAAAATCAGCAACTGAGGACAGGCAGCATTTATAACAAAAAATAAAACTACTCTAAGGTAAATGTGATGGGGGCAGTTATTAGGAGAAAGTCTGTAGTATTTTAAAATTTATATACAAGAGATTGCACTGAGGGCTGTGTTAATAAGATTGGTAAAGATGGCTTGAGGTATAACAGAAAAGTTGAGGTGGTTTCTTAAAACTTTCTTTCCCTAGATCGTTTTTAAAGTAGTTTAGGAGCAGAAATCAGACTATAACCACTAATAAACACTGATGAAATTACAATTTCAAATAATGCTTTTTATGACCAGAACAAGATGTTCCTTTATAGAATAACAAGGTAACTGTAGATGGGGTATGTAAATATTGCTAAGAAAACACATTGCTGCTCGCGTTCACCATTTCCCCCCAATTTCTTTTTTCCTAACCATGGCTTCAAAATTCTTAGAAATGTTATTATTAGTGAGTACTATAATATCCCCCCTGCCAATTGCTTATGTCCACTCAATTCATATAAATACTTTCAAATTAAAATAGGTATAATGATTTCTGAATTAAAGAGTAAAAGCTCTTTGAAATGATCATCACCGAGTTTCATTCTACATTGGTGGCCAAAGGCACTGAAAAACAAATGTGACAACACTGTCCATCTAATTCAATACAATTTCTAGCAACACTTCACAGTCATTTATAAAATACCTGGGAATATGCAAAAAATGGAAATGGCAAGATACCCATTTTTAGAGGGCTCAAGACTGAAATGCACATGGCTTAAGGAAGCATATTTTATGCAATACCAAGATGGTATGTGTGATTAAAATTTAAAAGACATTAAAATAAATCAATGAAATAATTCTGGATGGCAATTCCTACCATTTCAATAGAACCCATGTCTCACTTAACGGTATCTTCCACACTCCTGTAAGTAACACACTCTACTAGGTCTGTAGGAGAACCCCCAAATCAAAGAAACTGTAAGGAAAATACTTGGACTAAACACACATTTGTAACATTCTTAAAATATAATTAAAAAAAATTCTACCTGACTCTAGCAGATTACCCCAGGCTCCCAAACCACTCTGGTTTGAGCAGAGATTTAGAACAGTAACAAAGAGTATGAACTACGGAATCAGATGAACTATATTCCTGTCTTGTTTTGTCACTAATTCGTTTTGCGACTTCAGTGAAATTAAAGCGAAGAAGTCCGTCAGCCTCTCTAGGCCTTAATCTCTGCGCTGTAAGAGGGGGCAAGGTTGACATCTGACACGTTACAGGCGCGGGCAGGTGTAGAGAAGAAATACAGCGTCACTGACGAGGCGCACAAGCACAGCGCCTGACAGAGCGAGAGCTCGACAGAAGTTAACTGTTTGTATTACTTGAGATGATTGATATAAATGACTTAAATGGGTTTACAAAATTCATAAATATGAGCTTGGTTAAAAAATATTCAAAAGGTCGCTTGCAAAGCCTTTGAGACTGTTTTCTGCAACAGAGAAAGAAACGGGGCTACCATCTCACCAATCAATACTTGTGGACTTATGTACTAACGGCATCAGGCCCTTCACGGCCTGCCTGAGCACGAGAGGCACCGACTCCACGTCCAGAGGCCCTTCCAGCTCTAACGTTCAATGACCAGAAGAAAAGGAAGTGTGTGCCATCTTCATATAAGCCATGAGAGCCATTCAGAAATATGACCTAACTGGGGAGCACCCAGTTACTACAAGAACTCCAGCAAAATCTTCTGGGCATGCTGGGAAAAACTAGAGCTCCGAGGAGCAAGAGAGTGAGCTAGAACTGGTGACTTTCTAAGAATCCTTCCAAAGACTGTGTGGCTCGATCATGGGTCAAAAACACGGACACGGTCCCTTCCTTTAGCTCTAAAATCACCAGGCCAAGGAAGACAGGTGGAGCTGCCAGTCAAAAGAGAAAAACACTAGCTTTATCTGGAATATTTCTAGGAAAAGACAAAACAGTGAATGTCAACAATGTTTAAACGCATTCACATACAGTATCTCAGTTTGTCCTGCGACAGTCTTGGGGGACAGAAGCACATAGGGAACAAAGGATGACGCAGAGTGAGACCACTTGGTTCCACTACTTACCAACCCTGGGAACTTGTGGGGGTTCATTGATCTCTGATACTTCAGTTTTCTGTCCCAACAGAGTAACAACGTTATATTTATATTGTTTTTATTTTTATTATATAATTATATTATATACGTTATATTTATTACCTTTTATATATTTTAATATAATAATTTAATAATTTAAATGATGAATATAAAAATTTAATAATTTACATATTATATAATATATATTATAATTATTACCTTTCAAGGGTTGTTGTGCAGATTAAGTAAATGGCTGGTGTAGACATTCAGAAGAGAGCCTGGCCCATAATAAACACTCAGTAAATGTCAGCCATTCCCGTTTTTCCTCTTTAGGAGGAGGGAATGGAAGCACAGGGAGGGGAAGGGATGGGCCTGAAAATCACTGAATCAGGACCCTGACCCAGCTTGCCTCGCGTACGTTTCCCGCTCTTAATACCCCCTTCCCACTGCGTTTGCTCACTCACCACACCTCGGTAGAACTGGGTACTAAAAGTGAAATTAAATGGAAAGTGACAAGTTTTAAAAAATTAGACCTTTTCCTTACTCCTCGGACAGGTGATGCTCCAGAGTTCTAACATTCTGAAGAAATCAAATACAGCGCTGTCCAGCAGAAATAAAACATAAGCCACATTTCTGCAGCCATGCCAAATAAAGCCAGTGAAATGCACTTTAATAATGTTTCATTTAAGCAGACATATCCAAAATACTACCACTTAAAGAAATGCTATCATTCTGATGTGTTTATAGGCTGAGTTGTATCCATCCCAAATGTGCTGAAGTCCCAACTCCTAGTACCTCAGAATGGGACTGTATGAGGAAATAGGATCTTTTAAGAGGTAACTAAATTATAATGAGACCATTCAGGTAGGCTGAAAGCTACTGTGACTGGTGTCCTCATAAGGAGGGATTAGGACCCGAGCACACATAGAGGAAAGGCCATGTGATGACCGAGGAAGAAGGCAGCCATCCACACACCCAGGAGAGAGGCCTCCCATGAAACCAACCCTGCTGACACTTTGATCTCAGGTTTCTGGCTTCTGGAATTGTGAGAAAACAAATTTCTGTGGTTTAGACCACTTTGCGGGACCCTTTGTCATAGCAGCTCTAGCAAACAAATGCAACATGTAATTAATATAAAAGTCACATCGCTTCTCGGCCTTTTGGCTAAGATCAAGTGTAGTATCTGTTCTTATCAGTTTAATATAAAAGTCACTAACGAGATAGTTGCATTCTTTTCTGTTTTCGTACCAAGTACCGGACTCCAGTGTGCATTTATGCTTACAGCATGTCTCAACTGGCACCAGCCACATTTCAAAGGCTCAGGAACAACACATAGCTAGTGGCTACTGCACTGGACTGTGTAAGTACAAATTAGGTCCATGGTATTATATCTTTCATATAAAGTGCTTTTTTAAGTTCTAAAAAAAATACATGCTTTAAAAAAAAACTTTATGAAGGATTGCTTATTAACAATCTTATTCTTAAGTGCCAGTTCCACTGCTAAAACAATACTGCTGATTCATCCTGATAAAAATGTTTACATTAGATTCATATTCTCAGGATGGCCACTTGATAAATCCTACATTTCCTAGTTAAGTGTTCAAAGTTTTATCTCCTCGGGTTATAGCATCAAATGAGACTTTGAGAGAGCATAAAGTGATTTCATTAACTTAACAGGTTGTACAGTTAATTTTAACTTTTATTGAGACACTGTCAGTAGGAGGATGAAGTTCCGTGAGTGTTTATGGCTTTAGGATGACAAGAAGAGAGAGCCATATGCTTGACAGGAATCCCCTCGAAATGATGAAGCTCTTAGTAGCACGCTCAATCCTTCCTCATCCACGAATGACTTTTCTAACTTTTCCAGACCCTCAGCCGGGATCCAGTATTAGCCTAATGATCACTCTGGTGCTCATGAATACCTTCATCACAGACACAAGACGTTCCTTCCTCCCCACATCAGATAAATGTGCTAATAATCCATGCTTCATTGAAAAGTTGGTCAGCGGGCTGAGGATGAATTTACGAATTAAACTGGTATCAGGGAAAGCCTGAGGATTTTTAAAAACCTAGGACTGTGTGGGGCTCCTGGGTGGCTCAGTGGGTTAAAGCCTCTGCCTTCGGCTCGGGTCATGATCTCAGGGTCCTGGGATCGAGCCCCGCATCGGGCTCTCTGCTCCGCGGGGAGCCTGCTTCCTCCTCTCTCTCTGCCTGCCTCTCTGCCTACTTGTGATTTCTCTCTGTCAAATACATGGAATCTTAAAAACAAACAAACAAACAAAAAAAAACAAAACAAAAACAAAAAACCTAGGACTGTGTAAGCACGTCTCAAAGTATATCCACTGAGGGCTGATGGTACTTGGAATAAAACCAAAGAGTTTTTGAAGCCAAGACTCTCGTCACAGATCCTGTATCTTAAAGGATGAAGACGACTCACCACCAGTGTTTGCTTATTTTTGCCCTTCCGGAGGCCCCACATATAGGCTGCGCAACTCCCATTAGCCCTTGATCTGGGCGTATCTTTTGGTAAAAAACAGGTAAAACACAGGGCAGGCCTTACATAACCTAAAGTATTACTGTTTCTCGACTTTTGGGGTTTAGGGATGTGTCCCTGGGGATATGAAATTTTTTCAAAGCCAATGTAAACATTTTGTGTTTTCACTTTACTATATATATATATTTAAACCACAATAACTTGTGCAATTAATTTTTTTATCATTTCACACATTAATATTCCAGTTGGTATTTCTAAAAGATAAGGACTCCTTTTCAAAAACCATAACCATGATATCACTATCACACACAAAATATTTAACAAGAATCCTTTAACATCAGTAACTACTTTTTAAGTCCTTTCATTCAGGAAAATTTAAATATATGTAAAAGTGGAGAGAGAGTAAAGAGAATAACAGAAATGAGCCTCCAGGTGCTCAATGCTCAGCCTCAACAACTGGTCATGTGTTTATCCTTGTCCCATCCATGCTCCCCAACAACACTGAGGCAAACTCCAGCACCATGTGATTGTACCTGTAAATATTTTAGTATGTATTCCTAAAAGAAAAGGACCCTTGAAAAACATAGCCACAATACAAGCACACCTAAAAATATTAATAATAATTTCTTAACATTACAAATATAGTTGACCCTTGAACAACACCGGTTTGAGCCATGTGGGTCCATTTATGCACATTTTTTCCAATAAATACAGAGGAATACTGTAAATGTATTTTCTCTTCTTTAAGGTTTCTGAATAACATTTTCTTTTCTCTAGCTTACTTTATTGGAAGAATAAAGTCTAGAACACATAGAACATACAAAGTGTGTGCTAATAGTTTATATTACTGGTAAGGCTTCTGGCCAACAGGTTACTAGTAGTTCAGTTTTTGGGGAGTTAAAAGTTATCCTGCACAGGGCATGGGGCTCCCCTGAGCCCCACATTGTTCAAGGGCCAACTGTATTCTGTGTTCACAGTATACTTCCCGAACTGTCTCTAAAAAATGTCTTTAAGGATACATGTTTGAATTGGAATCCAAATAAGTCCATGTGCTGGGACTGGCACATATAGCTCTTAGGGTTATTTTAGTTTAAAGATTTCTCCTCCATTTCATTCTCTCTCTCTCTCTTTTCCTTGAAATCTGTTGTTGTGGTCATTTGTCCTGTAGGTTCCATTCCATCCCCCAGTTTGGATGTGCCAGATTTAACCCACCTGGATATCATTAATGGGCTCTTCTACCCCCGTATTCCCGATTATTTGGTACTTTAATCTCTAGGCTCAATTTTGACTTTGTAACTGACTCTTTTTGAGTTCAGAAGAGGCAACTACATCAAAATTGATATGCAGACTAGATACTAATATTGTAGAGTAGAAAATGAGCCCCTCACATATAGTGCAAACACGACGTCCTGCTGACCTCTTTGTAGAGTCTTTATGTTGGCCTAAACCAGCGTACCGAGGAACAGGGAATTATTACAATTAGTTCATGCTATGCATGAAACATATAACATAGGGTGAGAAACGTACTCGGTGCCTTGGGAGGTGAGAGGGAGGAACCCAACACAATCTGTGCTCTTAAGAAGTTTACCATCTGGGGCACCTGGGTGGCTCAGTGGGTTAAGCCGCTGCCTTCAGCTCAGGTCATGATCTCAGGGTCCTGGGATCAAGCCCCGCATCAGGCTCTCTGCTCTGCAGGGAGCCTGCTCCCCCCGCTCCCCGCCTGCCTCTCTGCCTGCTTGTGATCTCTGTCAAATAAATAAATAAAATCTTAAAAAAAAAAAAAAAAAGAAGTTTACCATCTATCTGGGAGGAGCAGAGTGACAGGAAACAACGAGTCACAATCACAGCACACGGTAAGTCCTCTGTACTATGATAAAGCCTTTAAGTGTAATCAGCTTCCCAAGGGAGGAGTGACTTCTAGAGTTTTCAGGAGCCACAGAGAGAAAGCAGTTGAGACCTGGCTTGATTGTACTGGACCGTGCAGACCTCAAGAAGGCGTGCAGGCAAGGGAAACAAAAGGAACAGAGGTGGAAGTTAGCTTGATACGTTGGGGGAAATATCGGGGAGGGCATGGTGACCAGCATGTTTTAAAGGATACAATCCAACGATGTTTTAGGAGGATTACTATGGCAGCTGTTTTCAGGCTAAGCTTATTTAAGGAGGGTTAAGATTAGAATCAGGGAGACTAATTATTGTCTGGGGTAGAAATGGCATGGTATGTGTCAGGATATCGGGGTCACAGAATGTTTCTTATAGGGCAGGGAGGACACGTGTATATATGAAGCTAAAAAAGGAGCCAGTCGACAAAAGGCCAAGGACACCAGAGAAGGCAGTTGCGTGTGTGAGATTTTAGAGGATATCAAAAACAAAAGAGACTCCGTGTATTGGCAAAGGAGAAGTATTTAGAGAATTACCTTCTACGCCACATCCCAGCTCTACGTAGCCATTCACTATTTCTAGATCAAAACATGCACATCACAGCCTGGTGCTTTTGGCCCTGCTGCCCCCTCGGATGTGACTGTCCTTCTGCCTAAAATCTGACTGCTACAGTCCTTCCACTATCCAAGGCCTGGCCCATATGTCAGGCCCCTGTGGGATCCTCTTCCCTGGTGAAATTAATGAGAAGTGATCTCTCCTTCCTACATATTCAGAGCTTATTTAAATGTATTTTTCTTCTTAAAAATCTACATTTTTTCCCCTGAATTATTATTAATTGCTTCCTACTAGGCCTTTCCCACTGTATTGGAATGTATTTCAGGAGCTCTTCCACAGTGTTTACTAAAGAAAGGTGGAATCTTTGCTCTTGAACATTTAAGGGAAGGCTGAGAAGGTAACAGGGAAGAATGAAGACGAGGGTCCTGGCAGCTTCATCTAGTTGGCCTCAACGTTCTCCCAGAGAAAGGGGTGACACGCTTGCCTGGAAGGAAAGCGAGGGACTGACATGAAGGGCCACTGCATTTGGATCAGGTGACATGTTTGTCAACAAAGAGGTGAATAGGAGGAAACGAAAATCCTTTTACGTGTTGGTATCAGAAATTTGCAAGGGGCAGATTTTTGCAGCAAATCTTCTTTTACTAGGAGCTCGCAGTTGGAAGAACAGAGGAGACAGAAGCGGAAGCGCCCGGTGTCATTGACCTGTGCAGTGTCACCGCCAGTAGGAAACACTCAGCAGGGGAGGCTGGGGGAGGCCGACCGTGCCTCGGAGACACGGAGATGATGCCCGGGGCGCTCCAGCTGAGGGTACACTAAGACAACCTACGCGGCCAGGCTCTCGGTCTGGTTGCCAAGAAGAGCCTGGGATGCCCTGGAAGGATACAGAGGCCTGGGCCCCACCCACAGAGAGGCTGTGATGTAAGTGACCTGGGCGGGGCATCTGTATTTTAAAAGTGTCCCCGGGTGAGCAGGAAGGAGACACAGATTGGAAAGGGCAGAAGGGGCGAAAGGACTGAAGGTTCTCCTGAGGACAGGATACGGGATGAAGCCAAAATGCTATTTATGGTCTTAGGTCTGAAAATTCCCAGGAAACAGTAGGGTCTGACTTTACATAAAAGAAAGTATCTATGTTTTAGGATCCAAATGTGATCTCAGCTAGTTTCCACTGGACAGACGTCATTGCTCCCTAACTAACTGGCACTGTGGTAGGCAGATGGTCGAACGGTAAAGGGAAATTAAAAAAAAAAAAAAAAAAGAAGTTATTTCAAAAAGAAAGTGGCCTATCCCAGAACAGACCAGGAGGGTCTTTCTGCGACCCAGTGGGACAGAGACGGGACAAGCGCGGAGGACACAGGGTGCTCGGGAAATCTCATGCTGGCCAGGCCCAAGGTCAGCCATTTCAACCGACTGCTAGAGACCTCCTGTGGGAGGTGGCCTTGGGGTAACTCTCTGACTCCAACAGTAAAAATCAGGCATAGCCCTGGTTTTCTTAGTAGCCATTTATGGCTCTCATTCATAAATTTGGCTAAGAGGTTTTTTGAATTCATTTACATTTCGTGCCAGCCCCTACCTTTTGGGACTAAGTTTATAACCTGTTATGTGAAGTAGATTTCCTTTCATTTTCCCTAAACTTACTTCACTCTGTCTTAAAGAGTGCACTCCTTGTCCTAAAGAGAAAAAGTAAAGGGGATTAGAAGATGAGGACAGATTGGTTGAAGCAAACAGGGCAGAGAAAGAGTGAGGTGTTACAAGGAACCGCAGACTAACCAGAAATCCGTAGTATAGTTTAAAAGACAAACAGGGCTGGAATGAATGCACAACCAAGAGGGAGCCCAGAGTGCTACCCCACAATGGCCCCATTGTTCTCAGAACTGGTTAGAAACCTTCCAGGGGCTCTGCATCCTGTCTGGGGCGCCACTGCTCAAATGAAAGGGAGAGGTGGAATGCTTAGCAGATATCAATAATACTGCTTAAATCGCTGGAAGTAGACCTGAAAGCAAAATTAAACAAATTGGGATTTTTCAGGTTGGAGAAAAGAAAGTCATTCTACACAAAGATACCTAGGCGGTTACCTATAAAATAGGAAACAGTTGTTCTACACTCGAATTAAAATACAAAAAGAGAAGGAATCAAAAGGCATCAGATGGCAGTTCAGCTCTGCGGTAAACAAGGAGCTTCCTGGCGCTGGCAGGTAACGTACGTCGGAGAAAACTAGGCATTTTTTAAATAAAAAGTTCTATTTCCAGAACGATGTGGGGCTCCTCTCGGCCTTGTACCTGCCTCGATGGATTTTAAAGACAGCCCACTGAGTTATTTACTGGGAGGCAGAGTAACAGACTAGGTAAAGGTATAAGCTGAGGAGGAAACAAGCACCTCAGAAAATACACGATCCGCGGTTAAAATATCTATGTGGACTATAGTTTTGGAGCCATAAGGAAACAACAGCTACTTCAAAAACCTATGCATTTCAGTGGGCCGGAGAGCAGACCGAAGTATCTGCTGCATTTTCTCCCTCCAAGGTCTCAGTAGGAAGCTGATGAGAGGAAAGTTCTGTGTTTTAATGGAAAATGGGGCAAAGGTCATGCGTCACAGGAACCCGGTCCTGCGGCGCTCGCAGAAGGCAGGTTAGCCTCGTAAAACCGCTCATTAAAACGCTCTGTTCTGAAGCAAAAGCAAATAAATGAGCTCACGGAAAAGAGCCACAGAAATCGTCTAGAAATATTTCCATGAAAGACTGGAAACGGGCCTCCCTGGTCCTAAGCCGCGCTCGTCCCGGCTCACGCACGGCCACACGGGAAAGACCCGCCAACGCCCCCCGGAGCCGCCGCGTCGGGGCCGCCACCCGGGGTCCCGCGGGGGGCGCACGCAGCGGGCGGCGCCGCACGAGCTCCGGGGCTGCACCCGCGGGTCCCTTCCGCGGCCAGCCCCACCCCCACCCCCATTCGGGTTTAAATTCAGCGAGTTTGCAAGTTCTGCTCGGGCGGAACATCCCAGCCCCGAATTACAGAAACGGAGCCCAAAGGCCGCTCGGAGGTGTGGGGTGCGCGGGGCCGACTTGTGTGTCCCACAGCGCGGACACCGAGGGGCGGGGGGCCGAGGTCGGGGATGGGGACCGCCACGGCTCGCCGCAGAGGTGCGGCCGGAGAGCCTCGAGGAAGGCCGTGGGCCCGGAGCGGGCGGTGCGACCGCGCTCACACGGGCTGGCGGGTCCACGCGGCCTCCTGCCAGGCTCAGCGGGGTGCCCCCCCCTCCCAAGTGCGCCCGCCCCCCCTGCGGATGCTGGGTCGGGGCGGGTCGGGGCGTCCGGACACGTAGCTTATGTTTCATGGAAGTTCAGGGACGCCCCGGACTGAGTCACAGACAGGCGACCTGGTGGCATGGGACGAAGCGGAAGGAGCCGGTTTAGGGGACACACACCCCGCAGAAGGGCTCCGGAGCCGCGGGCGCGGGCGGAATTCACCCCCGACCCGTCTGCGGCTTCTCCGCTCCTCCAGGCCCGGCCCCAGCCTGGTGCCGCGGGAGGGAGTCAGCAGGACCACGGACGTTCTGCCCACCTGTTTGTTTGCTTGTTTGTTTGTTTTGCTTTTCTAAGCAGAAGGAATTACCAAGGACCCCCGGGTTTTTTCTCTTCGGTCTTAAGAACATTGGTCTGGAGCTCCCGGCCAAGACGCGAGGCATCAAACCGAGAGATTCCTTTGAAAAAGCCAGGCCTGACTGCCGGGCTTCCTGCCAACACTCAGTGGGGTTTTGTTGCTGTCCCTGTGGCTGTTTCACTTTGTGGGGCGGGAGCGTCGCAGATCGGGCTAAAATAAAAACACAGAACTCTCTCACACTAGCCCAGACGTTTGATAAACACGTCGTGGCAACAATAGCTCATCTCTTTAGGGCTGGCTATGAAGAGGGTGTTTCCTAGTCCGCCCCACGCTAAACCAGAGCCCATGCTGTCCTTTTTGCCCCCGCTAGTCTCTAATGCACCTTATTCTGGAATAATGTTTTCCTCTGCTTTAGTGGATTTTGAAAATCAGCATTAATTTTTCCAGTGGTAGTTTACATTTTTTTACCTACACACACACACACACACACACACACACATTCTTGCACAAGTTAGCAAGATTTAAACCATCTCATTTTTTATTCTTGAAACCCCAAAAGGGAAACTGTTCTTCATGTGCCAAAGAATACAGCCATTCATTATTTTTCTTTCTTTCTCCCTGTATATCCTCCCAATAGGATTAAAAGCAGTCTGCAGAGTGGGGGACGGGTTGGGGGGTGGGAGGGAGAATGAGAAGGCATGTTAACAGCCTCTGCTACACTCATTTCAACATGGTAGGGACCTCGTGCTTCAGACCCAAACTGTTTCCTTCCTTCTGAGCCTGGAACTTGGCGCTCTTCTTCTCAAACCATCCACTGATGCCTCTGGCTAGAGGAGGCCTTTCTGACATTGAGAGAGGATGGAGAGGCCCAGGAAAACGATCATAACCTGTCTTTGATTTTTTTTAAACAATTTCATCTTGAAATAGTTTCACAGTTTTATAAAAAGTTTGCAAAATTCATACAAAGAATTCCTGTATGCTGTTGACCCAGATTCCTCAACTGTTAACATCTTCTAAAACCACACAATCATGGTCAGTCAGGAAATTTTGAAGACTCCTGGCCGGTTACTTTACAGTGTCTCTCAATTTGAGTTTACTGACATTTGCTAACTGAATTTAAGTTATGCGCTTTTAAAAAGACTTCATTTATTTAGTTAGAGAGAAGCATGAGCAGGGGTTGGAGGGCAAGTGGGCAAGGGAGAGAGAGAGAATCCCAAGCAGACTCCATGCTGAGATCAGAGCCCAAAACAGGGCTCAGTCTCATGACCCTGAGATCATGACCTGAGCCGAAACCAAAAGCCGGACACTCAACCGACCCAGGCAACCCTAGGTTATGCATTTTTTTTTTTAAAGCCACATAAACGAGGTGTCTTCGGTGCATTATACCAAGACACTATATGAGATCAGTCTGTCCCAGTGCTAGTGATGTTAACTTGATCACTTGGTTAAGATGGTGACCACCGGGTTTCCCCACTGTAAAGTTTCTATTTCTTTTCCCTTTTGGGATTAAGAAGTATTTTTTGGATGCTATTTTGAGGTGATATAAATATGATGTTTCTCATCATACTTTCAGCTACTAATTTTAGCATCCCTTAATGAGTTTTGAGAGAAACGCTCACTCCTATGGTGTTCTGCAAAGGATGGTTTTCTCTCATCACTTGGACTTATATTGTAAGGAAGACCTTTCTCTTCTTCATTTACTTATTCAATTATTTATGGAAGTATAGCTTTGTTATTCTATGGCTTATAATCCATTACTATCATAATTTTGTTGCTGAATTGGTCTCAGATTTAATCCCTGGGAGTCTCCCTCAAGTCCATCTCCCATATCCTTAAACATGGCCCCATCACTTTTTTGAGTACACTTTTTTGAGAAAGTAAACTTTCTGGAACCATAAGGTGTTCTGTACTCATTTTGTACTTTCTCCACTCCAGTCCTGATTTCTCCAATGAGGCCTAGTTCCTTTAATTGGAACACAGCATATAATAACTGTGTCTCTTCTTGTTAGTTGGAGTGAGTACAGAAGTCTCCTAGTGGTCAAAAGTCACCAGCATGTGCATAGGGAGAAGCACAGGCTCTGAACTTCCATTGTTTTGGGGGGTCAACTTTTTCACAATCATAAACAGCAAGATGTCTTTCTCAGTTCACCCTAGTTTGGAAATCCCTGGCAAATGACATGGAACTCACATAATTGAACTCTCAAGATCAATAAGATATGAATTTTTTTGAAATCTGAAGTATCATGAAATTAAGATTTATACTAAGGAATATACGTTTCGCTTTGGTGCTATTCTTTGCAGAGCTCCTGAAAACCTTCGGCTTTTCTAAGTGATAAGAGTTAGACAAAAAGGTGTCTTTTGTTACGACAATAGCCCCTTCCAATCACACCTGAGTTTATATTAATGGGGGGACTTTGGAAGGCACCTAAGGATGGGGGCCGGTTGCCAGTGGAACAAACCACGTGACTGATGAGAGGGTTGGAACTTTCAGCCCCATCCTCTGGGGAAGAGAGAGGGGCTGGGGATTGAGTTCAACTGCCAGTAGACAATGGGCAATGATTTAATCAATCACGTCTCTGTAATGAAACCTCCATGAAAACACAAGGGTAGGGTTCGGAGGACGTTCAGCTTGGTGAAGACAGGGAGGTACGGGAAAGTCGTATGCCCAGAGAGGGCACAGCAACCCTGTGCCCTTTCCCACATACCTTGCCCTATGCGTGTCTTCCATCAGGCTGTTCCAGAGGTAAGTCCTTTTATAATAAACCAGGGGTCTAGAAAATAAACTGTTCTCTGAGTTATGTGAACCACTCTAGCAAATTACCAAACCAGAAGACGGGTTGTAGGGACTTCTGTCTGCCAGGCTGGCTGGAAGCATAGCTGACAGCCTCCATTTCTGACTGGCATCCACAGCTGGGTAGGGGAGTGGGGCCCTCCTATGGAATGGAACCCCTTAATCTGTGGGGTCTGACCATCTGCTGGTAAACAGTGTCAGAACTGAGTTCAATTGTAGGACCGAGCTCGTGTCACAGTCTAGCTTAATGGGTGGAAAAGGCACACACCTTGTTTCAGACGTTCAGTGATGGAGTGGGGTAGTGAGAGGAAAGGACATACACAGAGGAGTGTGTTTTCTTCTTAGAGATATTTATGGATCTTTCATTACAAACTAAAAACCCATCCCAATTTGTGTTATGCTTAACACAGTGTAATTTAGACTAAAATAAGGGAAACTTTTGCCAAAATACTTTAACATTTTTTATCTGTTTTATAAGTCACAAGTGAATAAAAGACAATTAGAGCTTCTAAGTGGTAATACAATTAAATGTAAAATAAACTGTTAAGTTTTTGTGGGAAAATAAAACTGTCACATGGCTTTTAATTACTAGACATTCTTTTTTTTTTTTTAAAGATTTTATTTATTTATTTGACAGAGAGAGACCACAAGTAGACAGAGAGGCAGGCAGAGAGAGAGAGAGAGGGAAGCAGGCTCCCTGCTGAGCAGAGAGCCCAATGTGGGACTCGATCCCAGGACCCTGAGATCATGACCTGAGCCGAAGGCAGAGGCTTAACCCACTGAGCCACCCAGGCGCCCCTAATTATTAGACATTCTTATTGTGGTTGTTTTCGTGTTGGGTTAGATTTACTTAAATGTTTATCCATTTCTTTGTCCATAATCCTCATGGATCATTTTCCTTCTTCCTAAAATTCCTCTTTAAGTAGTTCTTTCTGTGTGCATCCATTGGTGATAAATACTGTTTGGTTGTTTGAAATGTCTTTATTATGCCCTCACTATAAAATAATGCTTTAAGTTATGCAGTTCTAGGTTAACAACTCCTCTGTCTGTACTCTGGAAACTAGTCCATTTCTGGTTTCCATTGCTGCTCTTAAGAAGCCTTAATTCTTGTTTCTTGGAAGTTGATCTTTCTTTTTTCTCTGGATGCTTTTAAGATCATCTGCTTGTCTTTGGTGTTTTGAAATTTCGTTTCAAATGTGTATCTGCATGTTATCTGTGGTTTTCCTAGATCTTAGAATTCATGACTTACATCAATTTTGGAAATATTTTAGCCATTCTCCTAATCACTTCTCGAATGATGATTAAACATAGGTTAGACTTCCTCATGCTATCTTTCACGTCTCATACATTTCCTGTCTCTCTGCTGCATTCTGGGCAACTGATACAGTTATGCAGTCAGTCCTTTTAGGAACTGGGGTGTACCAGCATCCAGGAACCAACCGAGAGCATCTCTTCCCAGTTCTGCACTCACTGTCATCACACTGGTAGTTTAAAATTGGCTGTGATAGGAGCAGGTGCAGCACGGAAGCTGGCAAACAGGACACGGACAGGGGCTCTCTTCTCCTCCCCTGGAGAGATCGTTATTAAGTGTTTATCAGCACGCAATCAGTATATGACCCATTTCACTTAGTCTCTTCAGCTGTTTAGTCTACGCATAAAGTTTTATTTTTTTTTAAAGATTTTACTTATTTATCTGACAGAGAGAGACACAGCCAGAGAGGGAACACAAGCAGGGAGAGTGGGAGAGGGAGAAGCAAGCTTCCTGAACAGCAGGGAGCCCGATTCGGGGCTCAATCCCGGGACCATGTGATCATGACCCGAGCCAAAGGCAGAGGCTTAGACTGAGCCACGCAGGCGCCCCCCCCCCCCGATAAAGTTTTAACTTCAATAAGCATTTTCATTTCTAAAAGCTCTATTTAGTTCTTTAAAACATGTGCATTGTGTTTTTTTTTAAGATTTTTTTTTTTTTTAAATTTGACAGACAGATCACAAGTAGGCAGAGAGGCAGGCAGAGAGAGAGAAAGGAGGAGGAGGCAGGCTCCCTGCTGAGCAGAGAGCCTGATGCGGGGCTCAATCCCAGGACCCTGAGATCATGACCTGAGCCGAAGGCAGAGGCTTTAACCACTGAGCCACCCAGGCGCCCCTGCATTGTGTTTTTAAAAAGCTGTTCCTTTCTCAAGTTTATGAGTCGCTCTTATTTCTTTAAGCATTTTAAACATAGTCCAGGGCGCCTGGGTGGCTCAGTTGGTTAAGCGTCTGCCTTTGGCTCAGGTCATGGTCCCAGGGTCCTGGCGTGGAGCCCTGCATTGTCTGCTTTTCCCTCTCCCACTATACTCCCCGCCCCCCACTTGTGCTGTCATTCTCTCTCTCAGATAAATAAAATCTTAAAAAAATAAACATAGTCCAAATTCTTTTCTACTGTTAATCTCTTGACGCCCTCATGATGGTTTCTCTCTCTCTCTCTTTTTTTTTTTTTGAGTACTTTTAAATATTGGATTGTGGGGGCGCCTGGGTGGTTCAGTGGGTTAAAGCCTCTGCCTTCAGCTCAGATCCCATGATCCCGGGATCCTGGGATCGAGCCCCACATCGGGCTCTCTGCTCAGCAGGGAGCCTGCTTCCTCCTCTCTCTCTCTGCCTGCCTCTCTGCCTACTTGTGATCTCTGTCTGTCAAATGAATAAATAAAATCTTTAAAAAATAAAAATTAAAAAATAAATATTGGATTGTGTATTTATGTTCAGCTGGGTTTTATTTCTATGAATCCTATTAGGTCTGATGTGGGTGTGTGTACCTTCAAGGAATATTTATGTCTCTACAGGCACCCAAAACTGCTTCCCACCTGGACCACTTTAACTTAACATCCTAGTTTTCATTCTGCTTGACCATGTTAAGGGGTATAAACTTGAACCTCAAATCATTCAGATTCTCTAACAATGGACTGATTTTCAAAGAAGACTTTTCTTTCCTTCTACCCAGAGCTTAGGCTGAGATAAGTAGCTCTCTTGGTTTTCTTTCATTACTGGCAGATAGATTCATCTCAAAGGTGTGTATCTTTGAGGGTCCTGCTTACTGGCAGAGGGCTTGGTTTCAACTTTCCAACATGTTCTGGCTGACACCTTTTCTCCTATCCCCCACATGACCATGGAAAACCAAAGCTCTTGAGTACAGTGATGGCAAATGCCCCACGGACAGCTGTGGCTTCACCATAGTCTTAACCCCCTACTTTCCTGTTTCCTCTCTATGGTGGCACTACAGTGTTTTCTATATTTCTTATGAGCTCAATTAGAAATTTAAAAAAGCACTTCTCACAATATTTCTAGATGTTTTGACGTTAAGATAGCTAGTTTAAAAACTGCTGGAAATCAAAGTCTTTTTTTAAAAGATCCTTTTCTAAGATTAGTACAGTTTAAAATAATAACGATTTATGAACTCTGATCAGTGTCTAGTCTTTTCTTTTACTTCAGAATATTCTACAGCAAAATGTTTTATAAACCACAGACACACACATACACATCAACACACGGTGTATTAAGGACTGTGTACTAATACTGTTACTAGCTACCCAGAAAAGCCACCCATCCTTGCAAGACATTTTGTAAACCATGAATAAGTGGAATAGAGGTTGATACTAAAAGCAAATTATACTCAAACCACCATTTTTTTTGGGGGGGGGGTCAAATTTTACTTGGGTTCCAGGTACTTTAGATTTCTAGTTTCCTTTGATGCTAGTAACAATCCTGTGTACTATTCATATGAATATATACTTTGTATAAAGGTAGAGGTATACAGTTTTCAAAATGTTTTACTCCCATAACTCGCTTGGAGCTTTTGACATAGACTTCTTTCCTTTTTCAGAAACTACCAGTCAAAAAGATGTGTGCTTCTTCCAAGGCCATACAATATAAGTTGAAGAGGTAGGACTGAAATTCAGTGTTCAAAGCTCTAAGTTCAGTGTGATAAGTACAGATAAATCAGAAAAACTGGGGCATTTTCCCATCTCTATGGGGAAGAAAATCCTGTTGCAACAAAAGACTCTGTGATTAGTAGGTCAGGGAGCCACACGGAGATCTGTAAGTAAATCAGTGGCTCAATTTTAGTATAGTTTTAAGTGCTTGTACACTTTTGAGGGTTCCCCCCCTGAGGTAACCCTCAGAAGTGCCATAGTGATTTAGGGAATCTTTAGTTCAAAGAAGGCCTACAACAGAGACACCTGGCGCAGTGGACTGGTGTTGTGAAGGCCTGCTCATTCCCTGCCTTTCTATTTTCAATTAACATTCCCATCAAAAAAAATCAGTGGTTCACTCATTAAAACGATTTTTCCATCTTGAATACAATAACAATTCTAAGGCACAGTCTCCCTACCTTCACCGGCAAATCCTTACAAACCAATAAACCGGGCCTCCTCATGAATCCTTGTGCTCTCAGTGAGATTTGTAGTGACAGTTTTCGGTTCAAAAGTGCATTCCTATTGTAACTGGACTACATGGGATCAGCCAGTGGAATGAGGTCCAGTAACACACACACAGCTGTACTCTGAGAAGTAATTTTAGACGTCAAGATAATGTATGTCGAAGCTGTGCGAGACCACAACCCACCAGAGGATCACGATGCCTTTTGGCAAATGCTGTTTATTGTGTTAGTCTCCGGCTGTACAAGGATCTGGAAAGCTGAAGGGTTGGAATTTGTCACTGAAGCCGTACATCCCCAGCTGCCAAGAGGTGGGCACATTCTGGCCTCTGGAATTAAAGCTGGGCGGAGCTCCATATCCTATCCTACGAAGAATGCGGTCACCATAGCTCCAATAAAGACATCCTGTTTCGGCAACACAGTGTGAAGAAAACTTCACTACTGTGAAAGTGTTTAGATGTTTTCCCTTCGTTTTCGTTGGGTGGAAGTCCATTTTCTTTTAATCTATGTATAAACTAAATGTGTGTCTTGGTATTCGATTTTCCCCTATAGCTCTAACTTAAAAACAGCTGAAGTTATTTCCTGAATACACATAAAAACTCCTGAGCTCAGACCTGACATATCAAGTTGCGGCCTGAAGAATTTTTTTTGAGCCGATGGTTTATGCGGAAAACGCTGACAGATGTCCAACAGCCTCAGCAAAGCAATCTTTAAGGGAGTTCTGGGCAACAGCCCATGCGGCTGCTTTGAAAGTGCTAAATTCTTGTCGCTAAATAATTTTACTTAAAAAAAATCCTATGATTTATTATATTAAAATTTTAACATATTTGGAGAAAGCCATCATTTACTCTGTTGCTAAACTTTGGAACTGGCTGGTTCCTATTTTGCATTTTCTTTGGCACAAGAAATTCTCTATTTATCATTCTAAAGGCTCCGATAAGAGCCAGAGTTCTCGAATTATGACCTGTGGCATGTATTCTGCCAGAGGGAGCCCTGAAATTATGACCTTTAAAGCACAGAGAAAATTTTTTAAAATGCTGCAGGAGGTGCCTGGAACCAAGAGAATCTAGATGGTAAATATTTGCTACATTTGGGGCAGTGACTTTTCTTTGCTGGTCTACTGAAATAGGAGTCAGAGGACTCAAACTACAAACTCCTAGGTCTGATCAGGAAAACTGAATGTCTCAAAGTATCCTAGGGGGGTTCAGGGTTTCCCAGGAGGGTAATATTTTAAAGGCTATCAGTGGATGCAAATGAATTTCAGCCATCAGAAAGAGGAAGAGGGGAACAGTACCTTCGTCTCTGGGAGACCTGGAATTTCAGACAGGCTCCATTTTGGATAATTCTGTTTAGCCGGCCTACATTTGCCGACGTCGTTTCGGTTGGGAACGGGAGCATGACATTTCTTATCCTTGAACCTTGAACTGTTCAGCAGTGTTACCCTATGCTGTTAAGCGGGGGGCAAGTTCCATGCATATGCAGATGAGTTCCCCGCTGATATAGAAAGATCCTAAGAATTGTGTCTTGTGTAAGAGAGCAAAATCCTTTTTACAAAGTCAGTATGACCAGTAAGAACTTCTTCCCTGTTGGTCTATCCAGCAGCCCCCGGTCTCTAACAGTCCAACAGATGACCTAGATACTTTACTGCATTGCTGTGCTCCTTGCTGTACCATTTTTACATTATTTTTCTCCAAAGCTAAGCACGTCCTTTCTTCCTTTCTAGCAGCCCGCGATAGTTAGCAATCTTCTGAAAGTGTGAGTGTCGCATGAATCAATAAGTGGCATGGAAGGTGTTGTTTTGCAAAGTGAAAAAACCCACAGATCTAGGTTCACGAGCGTATGAGCTCATTAGCCAGAGATCTAGTCCACCTACAAGAAACACACACGCACTAATGAGATAAAATGGAAGGGTATGAGAAATGTGAGCCATTTCACAATGTTATTACCAGAAAGCCCTAAAGAAGAATGGAAATGCCAAATCAATGGCCACTAAACATAGAGAAGAAAGATGTTCTGTAACAGCTTTTATCTTCTTTGTCTGAAAAATTTATAGATTAGTTGGAGTGGAAAATAGGAACATTTCTGCCCATTAAGTTTATCATTCGCACAATGTGAACACACAACAGGCCTTTTATCCCCGCAGAAAGCTACACCAATCTAGCACTTTGTACGGATCGTGTACATGCATCACCCAACGTACATGTTTGCTGATTTAGCGTAATTTTTTTTCTGCCTCTCCTCCTCCCTCTTCTGGCCTCAAGAAGATGATCTAGTGCTTTTGTGCTTCCTCCTGCTGACACCATGGTCATCCCTTCCACATGTCACTGTATCATTGAAATGACTGAGCATAGACACTTGATTCAGTATATTAAACCCTAAATGTGAAAATACTCTTTGGCCAAAATACCCATAGAACATTGAATTCTTTAGAAGTTTAGTGAACATTGTTTTCGTGTATTCCATTCTAGTGAAAGACTCAGGAGATGAAGGCGAGTTTTTTTTATCTTGATTTAGAAAATGGGTATTTGGTAATGTATTCCTATATCCATTTATATTACCTTCATGTGACATTCAAAACAGAATATTTTATGATTTTTTTAATTAAAATGATCTAAAGTCAATGACAACTTGGCCCAAGGTTGTACCAGAACACAACCAGCAGACTAAGTAAAGATGGGTCACTTATTCTCAGGCAAACTAGGAAGGGAAAATAAAAAGTGTTGAGCTTTTATAAGCTCTCTCTGTACCAGCAACAGATCGAACGTTAGCAGTGGCCATCACTGAGAATTTCTAGTGCCAGGGACAGAACTCAGGGCCTTACTGATTTGATTTTCTCTTTTAATCATCACACTAACCCTTGAGGGGCGTGTGTTCATTCTCCATTTGCAGCTCGGGAGACTGAGGCTCAAAGTCTTCAGCAGTTTGTCCAGACAGTGCACGAGTCGTCATCCAAAACCTGCACCCCCAGAAAACAGCCAGTCTCCTTGAAATGGCTAACCAGCCAGTCAAGTATCTGAGTGGGAAAGAGGTCTAGAGAAGCGCGAAAGAAGAAATGAGACGCCTCGGCACGTCCAAGGGTCAGGACGCCGACACTGGGAGCGGTGGTACCGGAAGGCTACCCAGAGGGCTCCGCCTGCTGACACCGAACAGGTAATGTAACTGACATTACTCATTTACTACAAATGCTACTGGGAACATCGGGCAGGGTGGGATGGTCCCTCTCTAGAGTTTGAATTTACCATTTACCAGCTCTGAAATTGGGTAAGTTAGTTCCTCTCTCCAAGCCATGATCGCTCAGACCACAAAATGGAAACTAGAACTACAACCCATAAATATCTGTAGTGAGAGCTGAAGGACATTTAAAACACTAGCACAACGTCTGGCACATACTGAGACAGTAAACAAATAATATTTCCCCCTTATCTTCTCTACCTAGATAAGTCTTACTGAAATTTTTGTAAGTTAAACAAATTATTACTCAGGTTTTTTCCCAGCTTTTCAAACTTTTGAGTTCCTTGATTCTGCTATTTTTCTGGTTTGCATTAAGGACTGTGAATATTCTATATTCTATAGAATATAAAATATTCTATACAAGGATGTGTGATAAATTTTGGTAGAATATTAGAACAAATATGGGAATAGGAATCAGAAGATATGAACCTGAGTCCTGGCTCTACTGGGTATTCAGGCAATGATGCTTCCAGGGTAACTGATCGATACTCAGGCCGATTTCACTTCCTTTGTAAGTGATCTATCCTGGTTTCTTGAAAGACCTCGTTCTCCTCAGTGTCCCATGGTTTTACTAGGATGTACCTAGGTAAGTATTTATTTATTATTTAATCCTATTTGGGACTTGTTATGTTTTCTGAGTCTAAGAACTGGTGAACTTCAACAATTTCAGGAAATTCTCAGACTGCCCGTCTCCCCTCAGTGTGACCATAATCCTTGGTTCATGGCACACTTTCATCACTGGTCAATGGGCAGACCAATTTTATTTACTTATTTATTTAGACTTTCAATTAGTTATTTTTTGTAATGTAATAAGCACCAGTGAATTCATTACCAAAACCAAAAGCTGGGACTTTTTTAATAGGTCCCATCTGTATCTACTCATACAGTACCTTCCCTCAACCAACTCGTCATAGCCCTGCCTTCACCACCCGAGGTGACAGGGGTGGACGATCGTGAGAACAGTCATCGTTACCTCACTTTCCTCCTGTTATTTTATTGCATCTACCTGTAGCTTCAAAGAGTTGTTTCTATCGATTAGTTTTAATTTCATAAAAGAATATACTGTAGACAACCTATTCCATTTACACTGCTAGTTAGCTCATTTCCTATGGCATATGGACCCAGAAGCTCCGTCATCCATCCACACCTGCTCTCCCTCAGCCTCCCCCGCACGTCTTCAAACAGAATGTATGAGGCCTGTATGGGCGACTGTATGAGGAGTCGTCCAGCATCAGGCACTTCAATACACTCTCATTTCCCGGAATTTCCACACACACTGCTCCCCTGTCTGGGATCCACTCCCCTTTCCCCAGCCTTCGCTCAGATTCTTACTGACAGCCTTCAAAATCCACCTCGGAAGTCACTTCCTCCCTAAAGCATTTTCTGATCCGCATTCCTGCTTGTCAGGAAAAATAACTAGGCACCCCTCATCTTCCCTTCCTAATGTACCCATTACAGCAATGATCACACCTGCTGAGCTAGATGATTCTCTCATCAGTCTCCCCTGCTAACCTGGGAGCTCTCTGAGAACAAGGACGGTGCGCCCCGCGGGAAGCACGAGGGCCAGACACACGAAGGTGCCAACTAAATGTGGGATAGCAAGTGAATTAGGTGGGCACAACGATACTTAAAAGTTTGGTACCTTTGACAAAGAAGACTTATTCTAATGATTCACAGGCTGTGCACGCACGTGTGTGGGTGGGGGGGGGGTTAGATTACCTGCTCTTTAAAATTATGCACAATTTTCTGACTCCCATCAATGAAGAAAACTGAGATAAATTTCCATTCACTTTGCCCTATAGATTTTGAAATGCCTGACTTACTACCAGACCATCCCAAATGCCTTTGGAACCAAATTAACAGAGAAAAGCAGTTCACTGAGAAAGCCTTTAACTCACAGTTGTCTGAGACGGTTTGGTCCACTCACATTATTTTCTCTAGCAAAATCAATTTCTCTTTCTGAAGGAAACTCAAATAAGCAAGACATAGCTGAGAAAATACTTCTTGAGAAACAAACATTTTTAAACGCAATGAAACTAAACCTCTGTGTTCAGGTTTTTAAAGAATGCCACTCCAGCAAATATTCTAGGCACATCTGATTTGGACATGAGATGCATTAGTCATCAATAGGCAATGGAATAAAGGCTTTCCAAGGATATCAAATGTGAAGAATTCTGAAGGCTTTTGGTATTTGTGTGTTACTAGAATATAATTAAAAGAATGCCAGCATCTTTGGAAAAACAATTTTGTGATATGTTTACATATGTCCTTTTGTAAGCTTACACACACATTCATACGCACACACACACACACACACACCATATGGGCAACGAAATTAGAATTCCACAGCTATTTTTCTCAAAATTTAAACCATCAGCCATTAATAGTTTGAAGTAATTCCTATTCTATTTCCAGTTTGAGCTGAGGCCGTCACAAAAACACTGTGAGAAAGGAAACAAACTGCATAGATTCCATCTGGCAAATCAGGGGCCTGTAGATCTGACTGTGGTTCAGCCTCTGGCGCCATCAGTTGGGCTCCAAATCAAAAGCTGTGGAAGGAGGTATTTAGCAGGGACTCTAGACCACTCAGTTGGCAACAGCAGGCTTCTTATAGCCGCTGGGAAAGTGGGTGGGAAGGGGTTCAGAAATATTCTCTAAAATAACATTGTTCCTTTTAGAATGGATGATTGCAATTATAGAGCTATTTTCATGGGGGAAACATTGACCTTGATTAACATTCATATTGACACATTCGTTAAGGTGTTGGTATTTCATTGGAAAGTCCAACTACTGGCAAGGACAATGGTTACAGATTTTTATTCTAGAAGAAGATGAGAATAGAGGACACTACTTTCTAACTCACTCACAAAGGTAAAAGGGTAGCATGGCCTGGACGCAGTGACCACCAACGCTTCTTGTGGGAAAGGGTGAATTCCGCATCCCTTAATTTCAGCACAAATTATACCAAGGAGAGGCATTTTGCCAAGGCAATGAAAATGTAATTATGTAAGTCACGTTCGGAGGAGAGTGTCCTCTGAATCTGGCCTGACCGGACTGTTGATTTCTTAAACTTAAGCGTTAAATGGACAGAAACTGGCTACGTTGAAGGCACTTGATTTGGCTACAGATATGATCATTTACAGATGAAGGCGAAGGGGCCCTGAAGTGAGAAGAAGATGAGAAGACCGTGTTCCAAACTGACCAGCTGAAGGAAAGTTTATATTTTAAAAAAACAATCACTTGGTCAGTGACTCATGGGGAAGGCATTCTTAAGCTTTCTTCAGGGAAACCCCAGTAAATAACATGTATAATAAAATGGAGATGGGCTTGTCTGTTTTGCTGGGCCATTCAGTCCACATAATAAGCCATTTGGCAAAAAAAGGAACATTCTGAACACGATTCTCTCTGGGAAAGCCCCAAACAGCAAGAACTACTGTGGCTTCCTCACAGTTTTGCAGAATATTTTGTATCTCGGACTTGCATGTGAAATCAAAACTTGGATGAAATGTGGAAAAAAATCTGCTTTTTGTTATAGAGTTGAGGATTTTTTCGGCCGGTTGCTTCCATGATCCACACTGCACTCCACTCCTCTGAAACTCAAAACCACGTATCATAAAAGGCAACACTGGCTCGAGTTAATTCTTCCTGCTTGGTCCGGAGGAGAACCAACTGCTCTAAGTGTGCCCCACATGACACACTAGAGAAATGAATGAAAAGTTCTCGGCCTGCATCAATTTACTGGAATATGGTGTAAATCATATACTTTAAAAGAGATCTGGAGTCTTTTTTTTTTTTTTTTTCTAATTTGGGGTTTAACTGACATAATCTATAACAGTTTCAGTTCCTCTCGTTTTAATTAGCAAAAGCTTTTGGAATTTTGTTGTTTTTGGTCTCTAAGAACATAGTGGAAAAAAAAAAGTTGAGCAAAATGAAATGTGCTTCGAAATGATTAAAGAAAGCCTTGTTTGCTGGGGATAGGAATGGTCAGGGTTCTCTATTCCCCAGCCCCCCGCCCAGAATGCTTTGTTCAAGCCACACGGTGCCTAATCAGCATGTCTTTAGATTATTTTATGTTAATTAAAATTACGGTTAGTTTTAGAGGTTAATGTATACATGTGCGTGTGGCTTCAAAGGCTTCCCAAATTACTGGCTGAGCTCCCTTGCCTTGGGCAGGCCTGATCTGTGATAAAACTGACCACATTAAACCAAGTTTATTGCTATGGAGGTTTTTTTTTTTTTTAAACTCAATGGAGAAAAGATATTTTGTAGGTTTCTTAAGGAATTTCCCATTTTTCAAACACACTCTCTGGATCCCTCTAAAGGTAAGAAAAAAAGAAGAAGAAATGTAAAAGGTAAGGAACAAAGGAAGAGGCTCATATCCTAAATAAAACAGCTTTACAGATTACTGAGAGACAACAGACAAGACCCAGAACATGACTGGCAGATCACGACTTCTCTATGCCTGCTTCTGCTGTTGTTGTTGTGTTTTAAACTACAGAAATGGTCCACTGCACTGATTAAGTGGGGAAAAAAATCCTACCAAAAAACCAAAACCAAAAACCTGACAAGTGGTTACAACAATTTATTCTCATCTGTCACTTTGTGTCATACGGATGGTAAAGCCCACCAGTGTTCAATATCTGTCTGTGGCTGGGATGGGGAAAAGTACATCCCAATGGTCAACATAAACCTTTATGGTCGTAGCTGTGGAGCACCGGGAAGTGGGGCAGGAGACCAGTCTGGGGGACAGGAGCACACAGAAGCTGGGGCCAGCAGTGGGGACAGAGCGGTGATTCCCCTGGTGAAGGAGAAACCAACACCCATGATCTATAATGCAGGGGAATGTGTCAGCCTGCGTGTTGATCACCTCCTAAATTCCCAGAATGAGTCTAACCCAAAAGACCGGGAGGGGGCATGTTTTTCATTCACATCATCATCTATTCCTTAAAACTCTTCTTGGTTCATGCCCTGGCTGCCATTTTCCCTAGACTCCCGGGAGAATCTCCTGATAGGTCTTCCAGCCTCCCGTTAAACCCACTGTCGTCTGCTGCCGGGCTGCACAGTCTAAGCCACCACTCTGATCTGTCCTAGCTTCCGCCTGCTTAGGTACAAGCTCCACCACGTCTGAGCTCAGCGCATCAGGTATTACCCTCCCCCACCCATGCCACCCATGCCACGGGCAGCCAGGTGCTCCTTGCGGGCTACTGGACCCTGAATATATCTATCACCACCTTCTGTTAGAAGCTTCTGGGAGACAGTGAGTTCTTTAAGAGCAGAAATCATGGATGACTTAGTAATTTTTTCATTTTCCGCACCTAGCATGTGCTTAATAAAGGCTCGTTGAACCAAACCGATGTGGGATGAGAGGAATAAATGGCATCGCGCTCCAGAAGGGAGGAGGAGCAGGAAGGACGTGTGAAAGGAGGTTGGCGCACAGTCTGCCTCGGAGACCGGGAGGCTGGTCCAGGCGAGCAGAAGAACTCCCTAAAGCTGAACACCAAGTGTTTGTTGTCCATTTGGGCGCTCTGAGCCCTGAGCACAGCACGGCATGGTCAAACCACAGTATTCTGGTTGAGCAGATGGCCTGCCAAGCCAGGTGATCGTTGATTTGTGAGCAGATGACTAATGCAGAAAATAGGGCAAGGGCAAGAGGGATCGACAGGGATGAGGTTTCTTAAGGCAATATGAGCCAATGCAAATGTTCTAGAAGCAGACGGGTGGAAAAACAGATGGAAATAGATAATACAGTTTGGGTCAAAGTTTTCAAAAATGGCATCTTCCCTCTGTCCCTATCGCCCAAGGGTGGCAAACGCAAATTTTTAATACCGTTATAAGTCAGGAAGAACATTTTGTTAAAAGTGGACTCTAAAATGGTCCCATGGAATGAAACAGTTTCTTACACACTGAAAAGGAACAACTTAACATACCAAAATATTTCACAACCAGAGGTTACCCTCAACTCTCCTTTAAAAGCAATCAAACATTATTTTCTATTTAGAAAAACAAATGTCAGTGAATATCACCATGGTCAAACTTGGCAGGGTACAAAGTATGGAAATCACCAAAGAAGGAAAATGTGAAAATACCTTTTAACAAGTTCATATTATATAGCAGAAGAATTCCAAAAAGCAAACAGATTTTAAAAACCCTAAAACTATAAACCTGTACAACTAAATCGTCCACCATTTATACGTCTTAAGTTCAGATCTACTTTCGCTCTGGATTTAAAACCAAAACGAAGCACTGGTTGTACACTTTTGGCTCATCTGAAAAACGTTTTCAGAGCTTCTTAGCACAAAAGTACAAAGGGATATGGTAATGAGTTCCCTGAACAAACAAATATACAGAAAAAAGTGAGTTGGTTTGAGCTCTCGGGGCACACCCGGTGGCCTGTGGCTGCTCTCATCCTGTGCCATGAAGAACGTATTAGGGCCTCTCTACCTCTTCCTTCCAGCCTGGGGACCACCAGCAGTTGTTTTCAATGAGAGAAGAGAATGATTCCCTACCAGCAAAATGATTTGCTATTGATCACAGCTGACAGGGACTTGAGGTGCGGTGGGGAGGAGCGTGGGGGGTGTGTGGGAGGGGGTAGTGGTATGATTGGAAAGCTGAGTTTCTAATAAACCCAGACATGGGGATGATTCTTAGCATTACCTCAATCTACCTCACAGGACAATCAAAAGTCACAGGTATAAACTCTCCCCCAATGGTAATGGAAGGGATATGTTAATAGTTTTTGTACCTTACTTTATGCCTAGTGTTAGTACCTGGAGTAGTAATTCTAAGACTTCGGAGGTTATCAAAATAACCCTTGGAGCTTACTTAAAATGAAGATTCCCAAGGAGACATCCTCAGATGTTTAAATTTACAAGACTTGGGAGTGGATGGGGAGTCTGCATTTTTAAAAAGCAACCTGGGTAAAGCAGCTGGTGCAGCCACTCTGGAAACCAGTAAGGAGGTTCCTCAAAAAGTTGAAAATAGAGCTGCCCTACGACCCAGCAATCGCACTACTGGGTATTTACCCTAAAGATACAAATGTAGTGATCTGAAGGGGCACGTGCACCCCAATGTTTATAGCAGCAATGTTCACAATGGCCAAACTATGGAAAGAGCCTAGATGTCCATCAACAGATGAATGGAGAAAGAAGATGTGGTAGATATAAACAATGGAATACTATGCAGCCATCAAAAGAAATGAAATCTTGCCATTTGCAACAACGTGGATGGAACTAGAGGGTATTATGCTGAGCAAAATAAGTCAATCGGAGAAAAACAATTATCATATGATCTCCCTGATATGAGGAAGTTGAGAGGCAGGATGGGGGGCTTGGGGGTAGGGAAGGGAAAAATGAAATAAGATGGGATTGGGAGGGAGACAAACCATAAGAGACTTTTAATCTCATAAAACAAACTGAGGCTTGCTGGAGTGGAGGGGGGTAGGGAGAGGGTGGTTGGGTTATGGACATTGGGGAGGGTATGTGCTATGGTGAGTGCTATGAAGTATGTAAGCCTGACGATTCACAGACCTGTACCCCTGGGGCTAATAATACATTATATGTTAATAAAAATAATTAAAAAGCAGCCTGGGTATGTCTGATGCAGGTCAGAGGGCCCACACTGAGAAACCCTAAGCTAGAGGCTGCTTCTTGTTCTTTTGTCTGTTCTGCAAGAGTGTGTCCCACTATTACTAGACGGTGACAGGTATTGTTTAAAAAAGGGCGGGGGATATTATTTGGAAAAATAAATTCAAGAACTGCAGTGTCAAATTCACATTCCCATTCCAGGGCTTTCAAATTAAAAAAAAAAAAAAATGCTCACATGCTGCGTCTCACCAGAAACGAGAGTGTACAATGTATTTCAAACATTTCTGATGATCAAATCTTCTTATTTAAATAGGCTGAGCATACCTTGGGAAATGCTTCCATATAGAAGTTTTATGTAAGAATATCCAAAAGCAGAGAACTACTCAGGAGGGTAAGCCACAGTTCCTGACGGGAATGGTTTACAGGGCACGGAAGAACGCTCTGGAACCAAGATGCCGGGTGACAGACAGACCCGGAGTGTGAAGGTCAAACCGTAGCTCAGCAGCAGGTCACTGAATTGATGCCTGTCAGAGGGTTAGCACACAGTGAGGTCCTTGTCAACAGCGAGCTTGGACAAGGACAGTATTTGCAGAGTGAGAATGATGCCGGAAGTCAGAGCAACTCTTGGGTCCAGAACCATGGCGCTTTAACAAGGCGTAAGAGACCATGCGGGTGTAAAACCAACGGTACTGAAGCTAGCCAACACCTTTTCAGAACTGACCTTGCTCCTGGCACCGTTCTGCGGACAACACAAGGGTCAGCTCGTTTGTGAGGTAGAGATGAACATCAAGGTCCATTTAACAAATGAAGAGGGAGACTCGGGGTAACTTGCACAAAGTTGCCCCACTACTTAGTGGCAGAGCTGGGATTTGAGCTCCAACTGGAGTTTTAAAACTCTGCACGTCTGTGTTCCTCTCGTCAGATGGGTCAGTGCGTTTGCAGTTTAAGGAAACTATCTGAGCAGAAGAGAGTTTTGCTTGCTTGTTTGTCTTTTAAGGGAAGGCAAGTGATCAAAGAGGCCGGGGAAAACTGTGTTGCTCACAGCGGGTAAGGCTCATGTAAATGTGAACTGCCTGGGCTTTGAAGAAGGTAATCGGGGTGGCATAAATAAAAAACTCTGTCTTCATTCCCTTCGATACCAATTCCACTTCGAGTCTATTTCAAGGAAGTAATAAAAAATATTTATGAAGAATTATGCACAAGGATGTTTACCCTAAATTTACACATAATTAAAAACTTAGTTGAAACGGAGTATATATTAGAAAGTTCACCAACTGTAGGTTCTGAGGTGTGGATTAAATCCTGACTCCCTCCCTTATTAAGTATGTGACCTTTGGCTAGTTTGCTACCTCTACCAAGCTGCGCATCCTTCATCTCTAGGATGGAGAAGATGATGTTAACTTTACAGCACGGATTCTCAACTGTAGTACTCTGGACATTTAGACACTTAGTTCTGAGCCCTGCAGGATGGTCAGTAACATCCCTGACCTCTAACCATCAGAAGCCAGTAGCTCCCTTCAACCCAACTGTGACAGTCAAATGTCTCCATATACTGCTAACTGTCCTCCATTGTCTTATAGGATTGTTGTGAGGATTAAGTGAACTAATTTAAAGATACTTGGTGGTGAAGGGAAAAAGAGGAATCAGCAGTTTTTTGAATGGGGAAGCCAGTAAGAGCATATAAGTCTATGTATGCATATCCTTATATGTGGATGTATACAAAGGCGGAGGAGGTAAAGCTAGTAGAAGGAAACAGAATTAAAATCCAAGATGAAATCAAAACCATAATGAGATAGCACTTCAAACCTGTCAGAGTGTCTAGTATCAAAAAGACAAGAAATAACAAGTGTTGGTGAGGATGTGGAGAAAAGGGGGCCCTTGTGCACTGTTGGGGGGAACGCAGTGTACGCTGGCACAGCCGCTGTGGGAAACAGTATGGAGGCTGATCAACAAATGAAAAACAGAATTACCATAAAATTCAGTAATTCTACTTCTGGTTATTTATCTAAAGGAAATGAAACACTAATTCTAAAAGCTAATATAAGCATTATTTATAACAGCTAATGTACGGAAGCAATGTGAGTATCCCACAACAGATGAATGGATGGAGATGGACTCTTACTCAGCCATAAAGAGGAATGAAATCTTCCATTTGTGAGCATGGATGGACCTAGAGGGTATTATGCCCAGGGAAATAAGTCACACAGAGCAAGACAAATCCCATATGATTTCATTACATGTGGACTCTGAGAAAACAAATGAACAAACAAAACAGAAACAGACTCATAGATACGGAGAACAAGCTGGTGGTGGCCAGATCGGAGGAGAGATGGGGAAATGGGCAAAATAGGGGACGAGGGTAAAGAGATACAAACTTCCAGTTATAAAATAAATAAGACACCAGGATGCGACTTACAGAAGAGGCAACACAGTCAATAATATTGTAAGAGTTTTATATGGTGACACAAAGTAGCTACACTTATTGTGGTGATCACTTCATAATGTATATAAAAGTGGAATCACTAGATTGTACACCTGAAACTAATACAGTGCTGCATGTCAATCATGCTGAAATTTTTAAAAAAACCCAAGACCATGGAAATAACTGATTAAAGCAAAGTCCTAAAATATGTGAAAGAGATGGCCCCCTCAGAGAAAAGGACCATCCCTTGAACTGGGAACACAGAGAGGAAAGGTAAGGAAATGAAACAATTCTGAGAGTTTTCCTTTTTATAATAATGTTATCCCTATTTTGAAAAAAAAGATTAAGATATAAAGAGATCTTTTTCCCATGGTACAAAATAGGTTGACAGACCTGAGAGTGGAGCTCCATCAGATTTAAGTCACATATATTGGGGGAAAAGCCCAGTCGTCAGTTTTATTAGTATATTATTGTGCCTAGCCCTTAAGAATGAGTTGTGTAAGCAATCTGGCAGTGTAAACATTTCAGTGTATGTTGGAGATGTGGTTACAGTAATTTCAGACGAACTGATCATGGGACCAGGTTAATGGCTGGAGATCTGGTTTGGGGAACTATTTCTCCCATATCATTGTCACTCCCCTTCCCTTCCCCATTCCCACCATCCCCCAGTTTCCCTCCTTCGCACGGTCACCTACTTCTCCCCTGAAACTATACACCTACGTTCACAGTTTCTGACTTGTTTCTTCCATCGTTTATATGCGTTCATTGCATGGTTCCAATAAATATTTACTCACTACCTATTATGTCCCAGGTTCTAGGGATATGATAAGTTAACAAAACCATTGGGGGAAGTACAGTTGAAGTACAGTTAAGAAGACAGACAATAACCAAACAAGAAACAGATAAATTAACCATATGCAGTATTATACAAATTACCAATAAACAAAATTCTGTTCTGTCCAATCTGTGCCTAATGCTCCCTGGCTAGTATACAAATTCAAACACTGCTTTCTCCCCATCTGGGAGGCCTTCTTATTTATTAAGCAGTTGTAATACAGTGTCTTTGTTAAAGATCAGTTCCAGGACCACAAGAACTATGCTGCTTTATATAATCCAAGCTGAAACTTAAGACAGCCACCACTCCCTGATGTATATTCATATTCTATAAATCTATATAATACTATAAGTTACATACTTTCATCCTTTTATCGTTCATCATAATTATAACCCTCTCAGGTCCTCTAACCCTCTAAATGGGCCAAGCAAATGACACGGGTTGCTTTCTCTCTGGGTCTAGGTGTACTGGCCATCTTTAAAAAAAAAACTGATTCAGAGACAATACATTCCACATTTTGGTCAAGACAGTGTCCTCTTCGACAATCAGTGAGTTGAACCTTGTTAGACCACATGAAACGGCCAAATGATGATGTTTCGGTTGGAACATTAGGAAGGCTTTTCTGAAAAAGGCTCAGATTTTCACTGTACCTAACTGAGTCTATTTTTATATCTTGTTAGAATGCTTAAATATAGAAATATTTTAACTTTTCTGTTTTCATGGAATTTTAATTTTGAAATTGGCTCTTAATGGAAGCATGTAAAAGTTACCCAAATTTATAAAAATTGGGTTTTACTCATTTAATGAAAGACACATGTTCACAAAAAAGCGTTCGGAAAGGCAATTCTTTGTAATACCCACAATCCTCAACCCTGAACCTCCTGACCAGGTGTGCAAGTCCAAGTACGCAGATCTCTTCGGTTATTGTCAGACTTTCTTAGGCAAACCAGCACATCAAAGGACAGGGAGTATTTTTCAAATGAAGCAGATACTGGGGAGGCAGAGAGGAAGTGTGGACGGCACACGTTCACAGTCTGCAGTCCGAACACACGCCAGGACGTCCACCAGTCCTAAGGAAACTGGGCTCAGTTAATGAAGGTCAGAGGTGTAAATCTCCACAGGTTAGATTTTTAGCGTAGGGGAACCTTGCACGCTTCTTTCAAGCTACGTCAGGGTCTATCAACCTTGATACTATTGGCACGTTTGACTGGATAATCCTTTCTTCCGGAAGCTGTCCTGTAAATAGTAAGATGTTGGCTTCTACCCGCTCGATGCCAATAGTACCTCCCCAGTCTGACAATCAAAAATATTTCCAGATATTGCCAAATGTCCCCCAGGGAGCGAAATCATCCCTTGCTGAGAACCAATGAGTTAAGTGGAAATAACACTTTTTCCTGGTTTCTTATGTGAGGGAGTAATTGCAGTGATAGAAAGATTTCAGCAGGTGAAGCCTTTTTTTAAAGTTATATTTTTGCTCTTTACATCAGATTCTTATTTTTTTTGTTGTTTTGGCTTATTCCTCGGTGTCACCAATTCTCTTGGAAGCCATGTGACAAAACAAAAAATTGCAGGACTAATGACCAATTACTAAAGTGACTAAAATGAAAATGCTCCAATTAGAACTTTCTTCGCTTAAATTTGGTCAGAAATAGCAAGTTATGCTTCAAAATGTTGTAATCAGGTAAAGTTGGTTTTTAATACCCCATTTTGTTATGCAATTAGATAGCCCTAAATAACATTCGTCTTTGAATTTAGGGCTGATTCAGTTAGTTGGTATGCGAACAAGTGTATTTCCTAAAGCTTTATTTATGTACTATTCTGTTTTCTGCTTAGAACTTTGTATACTAGATTTTGCTTACCCCAATAATTAAGAGAAATCCATTCCTAACTTTATACTAAAATAAAATACATCAGATTGGGACAAACAAAATAAAATGCTTTAGAAAAGAACAGAGTCATAAATTAAAATATGCTAGTCCCTCTTCGCAGTTTCTTAAAAAACAAACAAAAACAGGAGTCCTAAATAAGTGACTTATTTTAGGCTTCACTCTGGAATATAGTCTCTGGGGTCCATCCACTCAGACTGTCTAACTTCTAATATACAAGTGTACGGCTTCTAATAACAATTGTCATTTACCAACTGATCTCAGGCATACATTCAGATGGCCTTCTCGCTGCCTACAGAGTGCCCCATGCCCACTTGTCCAGCCTACTTAAATGTTACTGTTCCTCCCCCCACCCAATTCAACAGTTTTTTGTATGGAGTTTCCTTATCTTATTGAATTTCTAAGTTTACAAAAATAACATAGGAGTATATTAACAAATAAGTTAGTACATGGGTGTCTATAAAACTTACAAATACCCCTAGCTTTTCTTCAAACCCATCTCCTACCCCTTTCTCTCCGCTCATAGAAACACACGCAGAAACACGGGGATGTGCACACCTGAGCACGCACTTCCACGAATCTTCTTTCCATGTCTCCTTAGTTGGTTTCTCCTCTTCTACTGTATTTCTAAAGGAGAGATAATTCTGTCCTCAGCTCTCTTCTCTTTGGTTTCTACACTTTATCCCTAGCTGCAAAATTTTAAATATCTCACAATATCCAATCTCTGCCTGAAGCCCTCTCCTCTCCACTCTGATTTACACATTTAACTGTCTAGAAGGCATCTCTACTTGGATGCTGAGAGTCATTCAAATATCAGGTTTTCTTCCAAGGACTTGATAATACGGTACCTCCCTGCCCATTTGGGAGTTAGTGTGGCCACGTAGTTCACTTTGGATAATAAAAAGGGTACGGAAATGACACATCACATTCAGACAGAAGCATTAATGGCCAGTCTGTGACTCTCCACTCATTCTTTTCCTGTGCCGTGGGGATCAGCAATAATCTGATCTGTCTGAGTCTTGAGAATAACAAGAGGCAGAGACCCCGACAACTTGAGGTGGGCATACAGCATGATCGAGAAATAAATCTCACAGGAGGAAGCCACCAGATTCAGAGAGCTGTTTATTGCAGGAGTTGAACTCAGCCTGTCCTGACTCAACACTGATGTGTCTGATGCATCCCAAATTTAGCAGGGTCAAAACAATACGACCCATCCCATTTTTCCCTTTCCCCATACTACTCATCTTTTTAGATGGCACTAACATGTACCTGTTTTCTAAGACTTAAAAATCTTTTTTTCTAATTTTACTCATTCTTTCACTTTCCATGTCTAACCCATCAGTAAATCTTAAAAGATTGGCTTTACCACCAAAGTATATCCCAAATTCAACCACTTCTCAGTATCTCCATGGCTGTGGCCCTAACCCAAGCCATCATCTCTCCTCAGAACTGCCCCATCAGGCTCTTGACCTTCCCTACAAATCCACTCCCCTTTGTTGTTTTCATTAGTGTCTCTTCTTATTGGTTTGTAAGAACTCTTTTAAAGTTTAGCAAATAAAGTATTAACTCTGTCTGTCCTATATGTTGTAAATGTCATTTCAATTTTAGCTTTCCTTTTTTACATAAACCTGGCTCGATCTTTAGATTTAAGTCACTGGTTTTAATAGTCACTAGCCTTAATCTGTTTAGTTCTTTTTTTTTTTTTTTTAATTTATTGAACAGAGAGAGACACAGTGAGAGAGGGAATACAAGCAGGGGGAGTGGGAGAGAGAGAAGCAGGCTTCCCACCGAGTAGGGAACCCAATGTAGGGCTCGATCCCAAGACCCTGGGATCATGACCTGAGCAGAAGTCAGACATTTAATGACTGGGCCACCCAGGCGCCCCAATCTGTTTAGTTCTTGCTCAAACAGGAGTGTCTGGTAGAATACCTAGCAAACACACAGCTAATACTGTTTAATAGCCATCATGACTCTGAAACCAAAAGGAGGTTTTTGGTTTTTTTTCCCCTCCTTAAGAGGAGCATTTCTTAGTAGAGACTGTAATTATGACCTCAAGACTTTAACTGTTATCCTGCTTTTTCAATGTTCAGATTATACATTTTGTTGCATACATGAATGAATTCAAAGCAAATGAATCAACTTTTGGATTTAAATTTTGCAGAATTCATTTGCTTCATATTATATGCTATCATCTTTAAACCATAATTAGATTCTTAAAACAGAAGATACAGGGCCAGAAATTACGCCATGAAATGGCTCCCTGATAATCCTCAGATAAAATATATATATATTTTGTATATATATTTCACATATATATTTATATATATACATAAATCTGTGTGTGTGTGTGTGTGTGTATTTGTACATTTGCACAGCATCATCATAGTGGGCAATGGTGCTGACAGGTACAGACATGGAATTTAAGGAAGAAGGATTGGTCCAGGAATACGGGGAGACTAGGCACCATGGAATTTGAGCGAGTGAAACAAAGGCACTATTGAGAGCCCCAGGCAATGAGGGAATGTAAGCGTCAGTCTCATAATACAATCCTTCAACAATATGTAATTCAGTGGAAAAAAAAAATAACATATTTGTACATCCACAGTAAAGGGAAATAAAGTAAAAAAACCCTACATATTCATTACAAATGTAATAATAGTAATAACAGGATTACACAATTACACCACATTTGTAGAGTCTTAGATCTTAATTTCCACTATTTATACTATTATCTTTAACTTTCTTATAAAGTTTAATCTACTTATGTTCTATATTTTTCCTTCTGAATATTATTTTTGGCATTTTATATTTCTTTCTTCTCACTATCTTCCACTTAAATATCTTTCTCTTTTTCATTAAGAAATTTTATTACTGAAATATAGTTGACATACAGTGTTACAGAGGTAGAAGGTGTGTTTAAAACCTGTTTTTGAAAACTGCACAAAAGACAGTTATCAAGGAACGTGAGAAAATGATACAGGCACAAAATTTAAAATTGCCCATACTATTAATATTTGGTGTGTATCTTCTCAGGATTTCTATGTGCAAATATATAAATATAGATATCATCCTGTATAAAACTTTTAAAGCAAAAATGGGATTATGTTATCCATGACGGGTTTTTTTTTTCCAGCTAATTTATCGTGAAAAATCCAATTGCAGTCAATATATACTTACCATTTTTTTTAATTTGCTTCAAAGCATTTCATTGATGTACCTACCATACTCTATTAAACCAATTATCCATGATAGATATTGATGCTGCTTTTAAACACTGATAACTGTGAACAATGTTTCAAAGTCATTTTTGAACAAATACCTTTGCACAATTATTGAATTATTTGATAAAAGTAAATGTTTAAGGGTAGAATTGCCTGGTCAATAGGTTGGCATATAACCAAAGCATTTGATACGTAACACCAACTGGCCGCCTTCCAGGGGGGCCACATCTACACTGTGCAGCATCTTGTACACAAGAAGGACCATTCTTTCACATTTCTCATAATTTGAAAGGTCAAGAACAATGTATAGCTGGCTATTTTAATTTACAATTCTTGGTTGCTCATGAAACTAGACTTTAGAGCAATCCTTTCTTTTTTTCCTGTATGGTATTAAATGAATGTCTATAGATTTGGTCAGCTTTCTTTTTTTTCTAATAGGTTTTTGTTCTGTTTTAAATGAATCAAATAGAAACATTTCTATTTTGAGGATATTTAATCCCTTGAATGTCATACATGCTCCAGTATTTTACTAATTTGTCATTTGCCTTTTAACTGTTTACTGTCTTCTGTACCATACAAAAGCTTTAAATTTGCATGTAACTTAAGCTCTCATATTTTTCTTTCATTATTTTCCAACTCATTAATCTTTATTAATTTTTCTTTAGTTTTTTGTTGTTGTTGCTCACTTTCCAACCTTTTAAATTTATTTACTTCCGGGACGCCTGGGTGGCTCAGTTGGTTAAGCAGCTGCCTTCACTCAGGTCATGATCCCAGCATCCTGGGATCGAGTCCCACATCGGGCTCCTTGCTCATCAGGGAGCCTGCTTCTCCCTCTGCCTCTGCCTGCCATTCTGTCTGCCTGTGCTTGCTCTCTCTCCCTCTCTCTCTCTCTCTCTGACAAATAAATAAATAAAATCTTTAAAAAAATTTATTTACTTCCATTAAAAATAAATTTAAAATTATTAGTTTTTCTCTGTGTATAGCATTGGCTCTATCTTACAATGTTTCCTGCTTAGTGTTTTCTTTTTTTTTTTTTCTTTTAAAGATTTTATTTATTTTATTTGAGAGACAGAGAAAGAGAGAAAGAGATTGAGAGAAGGAGTGGGAGGAGGGGAAGAGGGAGAAGCAGACTCTCTACAGAGCAGGGAGCACGATGGAGGGCCCCATTCCAGGACCCTGGGATCATGACCTGAGCCGATGGCACTTAACTGACTGAGCCACCCAGGCGCCCTGTTCAGTGTTTTCATTGTTATTATATAGCCCAAATAGTCTGTTAAGTATTGATTTCTATTTGAATCCATTTTGGAGTATATTTTCTTTTTCAGAATAGATCAGCTTTTATACTTAAAGTTTGCTATGCATGTCTAGTTTTCTATAGCTTTTGTAGCTTACCAGATATCCAGTATTTATATATTTAAAAAATAAACACACACATATCTTTTGAATTGACCTTATTTTTTACAATAATCACATTCTTTTTCATTTTAGTTTTTGTCCAGTTGATCTGCTAAAGATAGGGAGAAAATTTTTAAACTCTTACAACTCTAATGATTCTGGTATTTCACTCTATAGTATGATAATCACACAAAGATAAATTAATAAAAAATTAATTTATACCTTTTGGTAAAAATGCTTCTGTAGGCTTTTAAATATCAAACCCAAACTTATCACATTAGAATTTCTAAAATCATACTTGACCATAACATGTTTTCAAAAGAGAGGTATAAAAATTTTCCTTTTGGGGTGCCTGGGTGGCTCAATCGGTTAAGCATCTGCCTTTGGCTCAGGTCATGATCATGGGATCGTGGGATTGAGCCCCACATCGGGCTGGGCTCTCTGCTCAGTGGGGAACCTGCTTTTCCCTCTCTCATTTCCAGGCTTGTGCTTGCTTTCTATCAAATAAGTAAATAAACAAAATCTTTAAAAAAATTTCCATCCAAACCAATTCCATTCAAAAATATCAGCATACAAAAAGATGTTTAAAATACTGTGAGAGAAACTATTGAGAAGGGCAGAGATGGCAGAGTCAGAGGACCCAAAGCTCACCTTGCTCCACAGATACAACTAGATACACTCACATTAGTGTAATTAACCTGGAAAATGACTGAAGACTGGCAGGACGTGCTCCACAACTAAAGGTAGAGAGGAAGCCACATCAAAGAGCATAGAAAGGGAGGAACATAGTGGAGACACAGAGTAATTAAAGTGGCCAAAAGGAGCGAGACAGAGAGAGTTTTAAAAGAAGCAGGAGAGGGACGCCTGGGTGGCTCAGTTGGTTGGGCGGCTGCCTTCGGCTCAGGTCATGATCCCAGCGTCCTGGGATCGAGTCCCGCATCGGGCTCCTTGCTCAGCGGGGAGCCTGCTTCTCCCTCTGCCTCTGCCTACCACCCTGTCTGCCTGTGCTCATGCTCTCTCTCTCTCTCTCTCTCTCTCTGACAAATAAATAAATAAAAAATCTTTAATAAATAAAAAAAAACAAATAAAAAAAAAATAAAAGAAGCAGGAGAAAAGACGGACACTCCATAAGGCTATCAGCAGACTTTTCAAAGTGCTGAAAGGAAAAATCCGCAGCCAAGAATACTCTATCCAACAAATCTATTATTCAGAGTAGAAGGAGAGAGAAAGAATTTCCAGACAAACAAGAGCTAAAGGAGTTCATGACCACTAAACCAGCCTGTAAGAACTCTTTGACGAGGACTCTCTGAGTGGAAAGGAAAGACCATAAGAATAAAAAAACCGTCGGAAGCAGAAAAGCAGTGAAAATGAGTATATCTGTAAAAATCAGTCAAGGGACTCACAATAAAAGGATGTAAAGTATGACATCGTGTACCAAAAATGTGGCAGGGAGAGGAGTAAAGAATAAGCTCAAACTTAAGTGACTGTCAACTTAGTAGAGGCTGCTGTATGCAGATGTTATACACAAACCTATTGGTAACCACAAATCAAACCAGGAATAGATGTGCAAAAAAAGAGAGAAAAGAATCCAAGTATAGCATTAAAGAAAGTAAGCAAACCATGAAAGAGAACAAGAAAGGATCAGACAACTAAAAAACGACCTCAAAACAAGTTACAAAATAGCAATAAATACATACTTATCAATAACTGCTTAGAATGTAAGTGAACTAAACAGTCCAATGAAAACACAAGGTGACAGGCTGGATTAAAAAAATAGTTTTTTGCGTGCAAGAAACTCATTTAAGACCTAAAGACACATGTAGACTGAAAGTGAGGGGATGGAGAAACATTTATCATGCAAATGGATGTCAGAAGGAAACTGGGATAGCAATACTTCTATCAAACAAAACAGACTTCAAAACAAAGGCGGTAACAAGAGGCAAGGACAGTATATAACAAAAGGGACAATCCAACAAGAAGTTATAACAATTGTAAATATTTATGCATCCAACATGGGAGCACCCAAATACATAAAACTCAAATACATAAAAATACATAACAGGCATAAAGGTACTAACTGATAGTGATACAATAACTGTAGGGGACTTTGACACCCCACTTACATCAATGGACAGATTCATCCAAATAGAGTATCAACAAAGAAACAGAGTTTGTTTGTTTTTTTTTTAATAAAGATTTTATTTATTTATTTGACAGAGATCACAAGTAGGCAGAGAGGCAGGCAGAGAGAGAGAGGGAAGCAGGCTCCCCGCTGAGCAGAGAGCCCGAATGCAGGGCTTGATCCCAGGACCCTGGAATCACAACCCGAGCCAAAGGCAGAAGCTTTAACCCACTGAGCCACTCAGGCACCCCAGAAACAGAGATTTTGAATGACACCCTAGATCAGATGGATTTAACAGATACATTCACAACATTCAATCCGAAAAGGGCAGAATACACATTCTTTGGAAGTTAACACAGAACTTCTCCAGAACAGATCACATATAAGGCTCCCAAAAAAACAACAAATTCAAAAAGATTGAAGTCATACTATACATCTTTTCTGACCACAGGGCTATGAAACTAGAAATCAACCACAAGAAAAAGGTCTGGAGAGAGCACAAATAACGTGGAGGTTAAACATGCTACTAAATAATGAATGGGTCAACCAAGAGACCAAAGAAGAAATAGAAAATTACATGGAGGACTGCCTGCCTCGCTCAGTCCACAGAGCATCTGACTCTGCACCTTAGAGTCGTAAGTTTGAGCCCAGGTTAGGTGTAGAGAGTACTTAAACAGTTTTTGTTTTTTAAATTACCTCAAGGAAAATGAAAATGAAAACACAATGGTACAAAATCTCTGGGATGCAGCAAAAGCAGTTTTAAGAGGAAGTTTATAGCAATACAGGCTTACCTTAAGAAGCAAGAAAAGTCTCACATACACTACCCTAAACGTACACTTATGGAGCTAGAAAAAGAACAAACATAACCCCAAACCAACAGAAGGAAGGAAATAATAAAGATTAGAGCAGAAATAAATGATATCGAAACTAAGAAAATGATAGAACAGACCAATGAAACCAGGAGCTGGTTCTTTGAAAAGATCAGTAAAATTGATAAACTTTGAGCCAGACTCATCAAAATAAGAGAGTTTCATTTCAAAAAAGAAAGAGGGAAAATAACAACCAATACCACAGAAATACAAAGGATTGTAAGAGAGTATCATGAAAAATTATATGCCAACAAATTGGTCAACCTAGAAGAAATGGATAAATTCCTAGAAACATATAAACTGTCAAAACTGAAGCAGGAAGAAACAGAAAATTTGAACAGACCCATTACCAACAATCAGTAAATAAAAAACTGCCAATGAACAAAAATCCAGGACCAGAAGGCTTCATAGGTAAATTATGCCAAACATTTAAAGAAGAGTTAACACCTATTTCTTCTCAAACTTTTCCAAAAAACAGAAGAGGAAGGAAAACTTCCAAATTCACTTTATGAGGCCAGCATTACCCTGATACCAAAACCAGATAAACACACTACACTAAAAAGAGAACTACAGGCCAATATCCCTGATGAATACAGATGCAAAAATCCTCAACAAAATATTGGCAAACCAAATCCAACAATACATTTAAAAAAATCATTCACCAGGCTCAAGTGGGATTTATTCCTGGGATGCAAGGGTGGTTCAATATTTATAAATCAATCAATACATTACGTCAATAAGAAAAGATAAAATTAATATGATCATTTCAAAAGACACAGAAAAAGTATTTGACAAAGTACAACAACCATTCATGATAAAATCCCACAACAAAGTAGGTTTAGAAGGAATATATCTCAACATAATAAAGGCCATATATGAAAAACCCATAGCTAACATCATACTTAATGAAGAAAAACACAGTTTTTCCCCTAATGTCAGGAACAATACAAGAATGTTCACTCTCACCAGTTTTACTCAACATAGTACTGGAACTGTTGGCCATAGCAATCAGACAACAAAAAGAAATAAAAAACATCCAAATTGAAACTATGGAAAGAACCTAGATGTACATCAACAGATGAATGGATAAAGAAGATGAATGGATAAAGAATATATATATACACACACACACACACACACACACACACACACACACACACACAATGGAATACTATGCAGCCATCAAAAGAAATGAAATCTTGCCATTTGCAATGATGTGGATGGAACTAGAGGGTATTATGCTGAGCGAAATAAGTCAATCGGAGAAAGACAATTATATGATCTCCCTGATATGAGGAATTTGAGAGGCAACATGGGGAGTTTGGAGGGTAGGAAAGGAATAAATGAAACAAGATGGGATCAGGAGGAAGACAAGAGACTCTTAATCTCACAAAACAAAATGAGGGTTGCTGGGGGGAGGGGGGCAGGGAGAGGGTGGCTGGGTTATGGACACTGGGAAGGGTATGTGCTACGGTGAGTGCTGTGAAGTGTGTAAACCTGGCGATTCACAGACCTGTACCCCTGGGGCTAATAATACATTATATGTTAATAAAAAATAAAAAATTAAAAACAAACGAACAAACATCCAAATTGGTAAGGAAGAACTAAAACTTCCACTGTTTGCAGATGATATGATAGTATCGTAAGTATGAGAAAACCTTAGAGATTCTACCAAAAAACTACTAGAATGTTAAATGAATTCAGTATGGTTGCAGTATACAAAATCAATGTACAGATATCTTTTCTATTTCTATACACCAATAGTGAAGCGGTGGAAGGGAAATTTTTAAAAAGCCCATTTACAACTGCATCTAAAATAATAAAATACCTAGGAGTAAACTTAATCAAAAGGTGAAAGACCTATACTCTGAAAACTATAGACATTGATAAAAGAAACTGAAGATGACACAAAGATATGGAAAGATAGTCCAGGCTCATAGCCTGGATGAACAAATACTGTTGAAATGTCTACACTGCCTAAAGCAATCTACACATTTAATGTAATCCCTATCAAAATAACAATTTTTTTTTTCACAGACCTAGACCAGACGATACTAAAATCTCTATGGAACCACAAAAGACCTGCAATAGCCAAAGCAATCTGAAAAAAGACATACAAAACCGGTATCGTAATTTCAGACTTCAAATTACATTGCAAAGCCACAGTAATCTAAACAGTAGGATACGGACGCAAAAACAGACACGTAGACCAACAGAGAAGAATGGAAAGCCTAGAAATAAAGCCCCAATTATATGGTCAATTAATCTTCAATAAAGGAGTCAAGAATATGCAAGGGGCAAAAGACAGTCTCTTCAACAAATGGTGTTGGGAAACCTCGACAGCTACAAGCAGAAGAATGAAACTGGACCACTTTCTTACACCACACACAAAATAAACTCAAAATGGATGGAAGACTTAAATGTGAGACCTGAAGCCATGAAAGTCCTAGAAGAGAGGACAGGCACTAATTTTCTGGCATTGGTCATAGCAATATCTTCTAGATATGTCTCCTGAGGCAAGGGAAACAAAAGCAGAAATAAACTATTGGGACTACATCAAAATAAAAAGCTTCTGTGCATCAAAAGAAATGGCCAACAAAACCAAAGACAACCTACCAAAGGGGAGAAGATATGTGCAAATGACATATCCAATAAAGGGTTAGTATTCAAATTAATGAAGAACTTATACAACCCAATACACATTAAAAAAAAGAAAACCAATGAACCAGTAAAACGTGTGCAGAACACACGAACAGACACAGCTCCAAAGAAGACACCCCGATGGCCAACAGACACATGAAAAGATGCTCAACACCATTCAATAACAGGGAGATGCAAATCACAACCGCAATGAGATACCACCTCACACCTGTCAGAATGGCTAAAATCAAAAATTCAAGAAACAAGTGTTGATGAGGAGGAGGAGAAAAAGGAACCCTTGTGCACAGTTGGTGGGAACACAAACTGGTGTAGCAACTGTGCAAGACAGTATGAAGTTTCCTCAAAAAAATCGAAAATAGAATTACCCGATGATCCAGTAATCATGTAAGTGGGTATTTACTCAAAGAAATAAAAAACACTAATTTGAACGGATATATATGCACCCCTATGTTTACTGGAGAATTATTTACAATGGTGAAACTATGGAGGCAGCCCAGGTGTCCATCAACAGGTGAATGGATATACATGTGGTGTACATACAAGGGAATATTATTCAGTCATAAAAAAATGAAATCCTGCCACTTGCAGTAACATGGATGGACTAGAAACTAAGTGAAACAAACCAGTCAGAGAGAGACAAATACCATTTGATTTCATTCACATGTGGAATTTAAGAAACAAAAGAGCAAAGGGGGAAAAAAGATACAGGCCAACAGGTGATGGGATTAAGGAGCACATTTGTCAGGATGAGCACCAGGTGATGTATGGGACTGTTGAACCACCATACCCAATCACTACATTGTACATGTGGAACTAATATACATTAACATGGTATTTTAACTACATTGGACATAAAATTTTAAAAAGAACAATACTCAGAATATGTCAAAAAAGCTATGAAGACAAAATTATTCTCATCAACTAGAGTGAAGTCACTTATTTTGAAAACAATAGAGGAAATAAAATATATACATAAGGCCCATGTACCTTCAGAAGGCCCCCTCCTACCACCCACTGTGAGCTTTCCCAGCAACAGATCAATTCTTATAGAGTCTATCTGGCAAGATTAATAAATTTGGAAACATAATATAGATCGCAACTCACTTTCAAAGTCTTCTGCCTCCAACTGAACTGCCTTTTGCTCCAGCTGATTAAGATAAAAGTTCAGTGGGGGGCGGGGGGGAGGGTTCAAAAACTAAGCTTTAAGCAATGGTCTTTTAACATAGGTTTGCCAGAAGCAAAGGCTTATTGGTGTTGCGAAGATTGAGACAGACCATTCATTTTTATATGCACATGGAACTAAAATAACACTTTGAGGCCAGTAAGTTTTCATCTTTTCTCTTCACTTTAATGATAGTCTTATTGGGTTATGCATAAATTAAGCAAATCAGATGGGCTCAGCCTATATGTTATTCAAAGAAAATAAAAAACCCTAGTTGAGCTGATGATACCTAAAGCGCTTAGAATGTTCTGATTTGCACTTACACATATTTTAAATATTATAAAGGAAATATACATTATTGCACTGTACTGTCTGGTTCTTTATAGGTTTGGTGATGGGTTTTCAGGGTTATCTAAAGTCTCTCACCTTCAACCAAAGGCAAGAATTTAGGAGTTCAAGGCCTGGCATAAGATACAGGACAAATTATCATGCATTTAACATCTATATTTTTCAGTACAATATATTTTGGTGATATTTGATCTGGCACACTCTATCTTTGCAAATGACTTCTGGAATCCAGTGGACCCGCAAAATAAATACTCTAGGTAATAACTACTTTTCCCATTAATGGAGGCCAACCGTGTCCACTTGTCTTGTTGAATGTGTTCGGAAATCACAAGACAAAGTATTTTTTAAATCTAAAAACAAATGTTTAAATCTGATTTTCCTTTCTTTTCTTAAACAGCAAAGCCCTCCAATATGTGTTCCATTGTTGCATTTAACCTAACCAGAACGTAACACTTAGTTTTTAAAAAAAATTGTTTTAGGGGCGCCTGGGTGGCTCAGCGGGTTTAAGCCTCTCTGCCTTTGGCTCAGGTCATGATCCCAGGGTCCTGGGATCGAGCCCCGCATCGGGCTCTCTGCTCAGCAGGGAACCGGCTTTCTCCTCTCTCTCTGCCTGCCTCTCTGCCTACTTGTGATCTCTGACAAATAAATAAATAAAATCTTTAAAAAAATTTGTTTTAGCATGTTTTGGTTCTATTTCTCCTTTTCAAATGTTCCTTCTCTCTAAACGAGGTGGTCAACTTAATACTTCTGCCAGAAAAAATGTAAGAATCCTATACTTTAAGAAGACTGAAGTAAAAGGGGAGTAGATCTCTCTTTCAAAAGATTCATAAGAGAAGAGATTAAGTATAGCTTTTCCCCATAACTTAAAAATTTTTTGAAGCATTCATTTCTGGATTCAGCAGGATTTCTCTCTCTTTCTCTCTCTCTCTCTTTTTTTTTTTTAGTTTTCATTTATGTTTCTGTACCAACGTCATTAAAAAACTTGAGAGCTTTTGTTATAGAATTTTATTCCTTATTATTTTAAGTATTTCTCTACCTGTAATTTGCCTAATATCAAAGATATTTAACAACCCAAAGTCTTTAATAAAGAAATAAAATTAAAAGTCTATTATATTCCTAGAAATGCCTACCAAGAGAGGGCATCAAATTAAATAAGGAAATTAAATGTCTTCTTTCTAGGACAAGAGACATGGAGATTACTTTTGACCTGAAGGCCTCAGTTCTGCAAATGACGTTCTTCTATTTGTGTACAACAAATTAAGAAAAAGAACAAAAACAACATCCCCCGACCCCATTACTGTACATATGTTTTCACATTCCCCAAAGTGACTCATGAAGTCCCAGACTCTGTCTCCCTCATGCAGACATGGACTTGGAATCCACAGTTCAGGGAAACCCCTCTGAGGAGGAGACAGACTCTACCCTAAGCAATTCAGAGTATCACCATGCCAACAGAAAAACATTTTCAAAAGGAAAAGTAAGTAACGGGACTGGAAGGATTTTTTTTTTTTTTTTTTCAAGCAACGGTGATCTCTGCAGAAAAGGAAAATTTGCTTTTTAAGGAAAAATAACAAAATACATACAATTGTTCAAAGAGGAATATGAACCTGGATGTATCACTCTCTCATAATATAAATCTAAAGGTGCATCTATCATGAAAGTTTGCTTCCTTGGAGTTTAGAGGATGAGATCCCAAACCCAAAGTATAACCTAACAGACAAGGAAGCAGATCAGCTTAGTTGTTACTGAGAAAATGAACAGTAGCTCGTTCCATACACTTCAGAATATACATGTACTTGTGTGTGTGTTTGCACATAATGTATGTGGGATGATGAATCCATTCACCCTGCTCTAAAGAAACATTAATTTAGCAGACTTCATTCTCTTTAGAGTCAATGCCATTCCCTAAGTACACAATTAGCCATTGTGAGTCTAAAATGAGTCACCTTTTACAGCTGGCTCACGGCCCGGCTGGCAACAAGTTAAGTATGTTGCCTTGGGGACAATTCAGAACAAGCATTCCAGAATCAGAGGGAAAAAAGAATCTCATACTCTCCTTTTGAAGACTCCAGATCTATACTCTGGAGACAGCACAGCTTGTATTCCAATGTTTTCCATTTATACTGAAATTCTAAGCGCACAGAAAATAGCATGCAGATGGGCTGTTTGTGATTTCAGGAGGCTCTTTCGTGCCAGAGCGCATGGTCAGTATAATAATCGGATTTTAAAAGTATTAGCATTGCAGTTTTCCACAATTCATAACATAAACAATGAAAAATTAAGGCATAAGGGCAATAAATACCAGAACCTCCAAAGTAACCACTCTTCTATTAAAAACCAAAACCCTCGGTGCCCACGTCTTTAACACTCCTCAGCTGAGCCTCTGGCACCTGAAGACACCCCCTCAGAGTCTTCATGATGCAGATGGTGGCTCCAGGAGCCTGAAAACCCCGGAAGGTCTTCTACAGCATCCTGGACGTACCCGTACGAGCAGCCTAGATGGCCGGGTTTCATTGCTATTGCATTATAATTATCTGAAAATCGGTAAACTCTATTAAACCGAACATCGCCCAGAAGAACTTGACCAAGTAAGACGCAATAGATGGACGAGTCCTCTAGAGAAGTATTTTCTTTTGGGACTTTTACAAATCCCTGTAAGGTATCAGCGAGTCACTAGGAAAGAGGCAAATCATTAATGCTTTTCGAGTGGTCTAAGGGTTGGCACTCCCCCCACAACGTTGGCAGCTGGCTTCTGGATCGTCAGTCAGCGCACGCGTAATTAGCTCATGGTACTTAACAAACGAGAGATGGAGCCCATGGAATTCTAGACAAGAGACTCGATAGAAACGACCAGATCAGACATATTTACTACCCAAGAACTGAAATACATCATAGGCTGTAAGAACCAAAATATGAGTTTTTATATTTCGTTCAAATGGTTTTTTCTAATAATGGTAGTATTAGGGTAGACATAGTATCCTTCACTTTGTGTAAGACATCTCTAATTTCATAAGCTACCTGGCGTTTTTAAAAAGTGGACAGAATTCACTGCCTCCTTCGTCACAAATGTCTATCTCGTACTTTTCTTGTAGTATTTTTAACTTTATTAAACATTATTACTTGGGTCACAAGCAGTTCTACCCAGATATAAATTCATAAAGTGACACATTTTCAATACCAACCACGACTTCAACATGTTCTATAACAGCACATTCCATCAGATTCAACTGCAAGATTTCCCACATTTGTTTTACATTCTATACGTATGGCTTATGAACAGCAATTTTGATGAATTCCAGCTGGCTTAAATATGCAGGCAGCCCCTTATAGAACAGATTCTTTTCAATTCCTATTGTATTCAATGAGGCCCATTTTAAGTGGGCCACCTGGTAGGATGAAACACTAATAGTTCTCCACAGAAAACAGGAAAAACAAATCACCCTGCTAAACTGAAGACCATCTTTCCTAACTACAAGTGAGAAGCAGCCCTACTCTTCTGGGAGAACTGAATTTGAATGCAAACGAGCTAGCAACCGTACAAACGAGTACAGCGCTCACTTCTCCCATTACAGTGACAACATCAAGATAATTTTCACCATCGGTGAGTGTCGCTCGGTTTCACGAATCCACCAGCACACTCGGTCTCCTCCTCCATCCCCCACACCCTCCTGCTTCCGTGCAGCTGGAACACATCAGGGAGCAGAAGCCAAGTCAACTGTGGACCCCACCCTCCTCCATCCATTTTAAGGCACCTTCAAAGCCCGAGCCCTGATCTAGTTCACTTGCACCAGCACAGCCGGCCGTCCTGCTATTTAAGACTTCAGCTTGGGGCTTTCATAACTGCACATTAACGGGAGACCTTTGATTTCTGGTCAAAAACTTCGCTGCCCTGAGTTCCATGAGATTGTTGTGCCCTTTCTGTGGAAGAGCCCTTATTATTCAATCTTCATAATCTTTGCTCTCAGTGTCGACCTCCTTCCTTATATCATCAACCTCTCCGAACCACCCGACAGCCAGCCCCGAGGAACCTAACAGTGCCCTTCCCAAAGGTCAAAACGGGGCAGCCGTTAGGGTAGTCCCAGTGCATATTTCCCCTGGAATGTGCAAGCCCTAGACCACCGGCGCTCTGCTGCACACAACAGTCATCGCAACGTGCACAGCAACGCTCTTGCCAAGGTACATGCGGCGGGGAAGTGGGAGCTGGAGAGAAGGAGAAGCCGCAAAGGGACAAAGAACTTACTTTGTTGTTCCCCTGTGCACGCAGCCGCAAGGAAGGAAAAAAAAAAAAAAAAAGAAATATGTTAAACATAAACTTATTTAAAGATTCTAAGGTTTTTCACGCTAGAACAAAATCACAACAAATAATTTATCCGCTGACATCCCATACATACATACAACACCCAGAGCCCATGGGCAAGTCAAAGAATCCACTTATATTAAATGAAATCATATATTTATAACGGCAGAAAATTATGACAGAGATTTCCCCCTTTCTTTCTACCCGGAATCCTTGGAGTATGGGAACCTGGCCAAAAAGCCCTGGTTTGAGCTGGTAATAAGTGAACCGTTAGCATGAAAGGCAAAATAGTATGTCAGCTTGCCCTTTCCTGACGGCCCTCCTCCAACATGCCAAGCAGTGGAAAATTTCATCAGCCGATGCATTTTTAAACAAACACTGCATCCTTGGTTTCAAAGAAGGTGGAAAAAGAAAGGGAAAGAGCACAGAGGAAAGGAGTGGGTGGTTCTGGGGAGACAGGGTAAGCAGACCAAGTTATGACCGACATCTGCGCCTTCCTCCACTTCATAAATTATGAGTTTTGTCTCGGGCTGGCATGGGAAGCCAAAGCTGTATAGTGGGGACGAGGCCAAAATAAACACTGGTCCACATTCAAGAAAATGGCTCTTGAAAGGTTAGTCACCAAAAAATGCAGTCATTTCTACAAGAGACTCTCTGGATAGAGACACAGAGCAGCCAGCGACAGGCGGCGGGCAAATGGCCCTCCTGTTTCCATCCGGAGCTGCGGGAGGATGATTTATATCGCACAATTTAACTCACATATGGATTAAAAAAATAAAGTGGTGATTCATTACTCCCAGGGCAGCCCGAGTCCTTGCGAGGTCAGATCCTGCGGGGACGACGTGATGGGATCCGGGCAGGGAACAGACCGGCACTCTCCTCACGAGGGCCTGGGGGGGCTGCTCGCTGAGATGCAGGGGGGAAGGGGGCTGTCAGGAAAGCGTGTGCATGTGTGGAGCGGGCTGAGCGCGGCGGGGGCACGGGCCGGGCTGGAGACCCGGCATTCGGCGCTAAAGGAGGGTGTGCGGGGAGACGTGCTCCACACAGCGACTTTCCGGACGGGGGCGAGGCAACAACCACGGGGAGGGTATTTTCTTAAAAACCGTGCCAACTGGGGACTCTGGGGAAACGTCCAATCCAAGGCCCATCACAGCCATCGTAGTTAATAACGACAGAACGTGAGTTTCAAGACACTGACACGGCAGCGTGGAGAAGCTCCTCGGCGTGGGGCGTCGCGCCGGCATCGCCGTTCCCATCCCTGGCTTCCGTGGGACACACACAAGGATCCGAGAATGAACGAGGCGGGAGGAGAGCGCGTGTCTGGAAGGATCCGCCAACCATGCAGTCAGGCGATGAAGACGCCCGGGAATTTCCTCAGGAGTAAAACACGTTTAGCGTAACCGGACCCTGTCCTCCCGGGAAGGTGCGCGGACGCTCGGAGTGCGCGGGGCTCCGCAGCCGCGCAGCTTCTGCTCTGCCGAACAACGTTCGCGCGCGGAACCAAGGCGTTTTGCACATCAGGGGGTGCGAGGCTGCCCGGCTCGAGGGCAGATGGTTCTGCGTGTCGGGGCCACGATGATGTCACAGGGCAGGGGGCCTCGATCCTTAACTACGGGAAACGTGGAGGGCGCGGCTGGCTTGGCCATTTCTCGTTTCCTCCGATCATTCCCCAACGGTGTCCTGCGCCAGGGGCCGGCGGCCGGGGCGGTGGGCCGCACTGAGCCATCGCTCCCTCCGCGGCTCTGTGCGACGGGCGACGCACGGCTCATCGCGGCCAGCGCCTCGCGGAAGGACAGCGACACTGCAGAGCTGGCCACGTGGCGGCCTGGCGTGTGGACGCGCCGGGAGCGAGCGGCGGCGGCCGGGCCACGCGCGGGCCTCGTCCGGTCGGGTGGGGACGGTGAGTGTGTGCGCATGCGTGAGCGCGGGTCGGGCTAAGGGGCATCTCTGCAGGCCGGTGGGCGTCCCGCAGCCGTCTTCTCGCCCTCGGATGATGCGCAGACACCCCCCGCCGTCTTCTCGCCCTCGGATGATGCGCAGCCCGCCCCCCCCCCCCGCCGTCTTCTCACCCTCGGATGATGCGCAGACCCCCCCCCCG